>NC_052624.1:116192412-116492875 GCF_016161935.1 Mauremys reevesii | reverse complement strand
ACAAATAAGTTCTTTTTAAACTAAAAGGCAGCTCAGTTCCAGAAGACAGGGTATGTGCATGTAGTACATTACAGTGCTTTCTCCAGTCCACTTTTAACACTGAAGGTCTACCCTATTGCAATTGTAAGAATATTGCTCAGTCTAACAGAACTCACAATGGGATATTCAGCTGATATTCAACCTAAATTTTATTTTGTTCACCTTCATCCCATATCTCCTCAATTGTGCCGCACTGAAGTGTCCTAAACAATGCCTCCTCTTCTTTACAATACATCCTTCCTTTAAATACAAGCACATGATTGTTGTATCCAAGCTATACAAATTTAATTACTATACTCTTTCTTCCTCCCACCTGTCCTATAGTCATTTATGTGCATTTACTCCAATTCCCTCCAGATGTAGTAACGTATTTCCAATATGGAGGTGTCCATAACTGGATGCCGTATTCCAGACGTAGTCACACTGATTTTACAGAGAGAAGGACTATCACCTCTCTGTTCTGTGATATGATCCCTCTCTGTATGCAGGCCAAAAACTGCATTTGGCTTTTTTGTTCATTCCTACTTTACAGGTTCTCCCCCCGCAACTGAACATCATTGTTTTGGATTAAGTTTTCCCACATGAATTAGCTTGCACTTCTAGGTTGATTTTCCAGGTTCATTTTTATTAGGCTATATTTCTAGCATCACTGTGTCCTTCTGCATTGTGTCTCAGTCCATTTTCATTACCTGTGTCCTCAATGGTGTTTGAAATACCTCCCAATTTAGTACCAGCCTTTAATTTAAAGAACTACAAAATAGAACAAGTATTATGTTTCTGCCCTTTTGGGTTCCTTTATTATGTCAACTGAGGGCCTAAATGTTGTGAATTTTTGTTATTGTTTTGTTTATTTGGGGGTGGGAGGTGGGGTTTTGTAACTAAATTTTTTACTTAAAAAAATCAAATTCTGACTTATTTCCACAGAAATCAACAAACTAGGAAGAACTGGAACCTAATACAATGCTAGACCTGAGCTGCAGCTACTGTTCTCAGCCAAAGATCAGTATCTCAGGCCTTCATCAACCATACTGCAACTGGTTACTCCTTCCTCCATTCCAGTCTTCTGAGTTTCTCTGCCTCCTCCCAAACAGGTAATTGAGCATCTCTCTTTATTTGCCAGACTCAAATATAGGTCACCAAGTGTGTCAAAGACCTCATACGAGGGGCACAAATACTATTCATGCAGGAAGTTTAAAGTGATGGCAATTTCTTCCTTTTGGATAAAGTACTATTTCTGTTACCACAAATTCATTATACTTTATTTCTGGTGTAAATGAGTTTTAATAATAAAAGTGAGGGGACACCAAATGTATGTGGAATGCAGGTAACTTTGGATGTCCCTTGAATGTGAGATATCCCTTGAGACAAGGAATGTTGTGGAGGCATGTAATGGAGACCACCTTTGCCTTTAGCCACCCATGAGAAAGAGATGCCACACACAGGTGGTATTCACAGGTCCCCCTTATGGTTTCAGGCAGAAGGGTGGCTGAGACAGCAGAAAAGTCCATTGGGGTTCAAGTGGTGGGAAGGTAAAGCCAGTAGGCAAGTAGAAAGGGGGCAGAAGTTCTCCAGTGTGGGTTCAGAAAGAGAAAGAGGCACTCTGGAAAGTGGAAGGGGTGATGGGTGACCAGTTGCTAAATAACTGAGGAGGGGAGGGATAACTCAGTGGTTTGCGCATTGGCCTGCTAGATCCAGGGTTATGAGTTCAATCTTTGAGGGGGCCATTTAGGGATCTGGGGCAAAAATCAGTACTTGGTCCTGCTAGTGAAGGCAGGGGGCTGGACTCAATGACCTTTCAGTTCTATGAGATAGGTGTATATCTCCATATAAAAAAGGGAGGAGGGTATTGTTCTTTGGAATAACAGCAGCAGCTAAACCTCTAGTTTCAATCTGGAACATGTCAGATTCCATGTCCCTGAAGTTTGGCACAGCCCCTCCAGAGCCTGACATTTCTTATTTATTAAAAACACACACACACCCTTTTCTTTTAGGAAAAAATTATTAGGTCTTCATCACATATAATAAAGGGATGAGAATGGGCAGAAAAAAGTACCTGCATTTCTCTTTGCAGTTCACCTTTAAAGAATGGTTAATTTTTTTAAATCTAGAAAGTTCTGGAGTTTGTTTTTATAACTGCCTCTTTAATGTTTCAATTACAGATTGTATTTCTTCTTTTCCAGCCCTTCCACCACTTCCTGAATGAATGCAGTGGCTCCAGGGAGCTCTGTGCTGACATGTGGAGTGGGACAGAGCCAAGTAATTAGAATTGACAGGTGGCCTGCAAGCTGGAGTAGGGTGGGGGCTGATTGTGGAAACAGAGGCTGGAAGGGTCACCCAATGCCCCACGGTTCTGAATGGAGTGATGTAGATTTGAGAAAACCTTTCATCCTGTGGACAGCCCCAATGGGAGCTGCTGCTTGCTCTAGCTCTCACCCACTTCCCTCCTACAGCCACACGTGTTTCTGTGCTTTCACTTCATGCACTACTGGGGTCTGGTGTTTGAGCTCAGAGAGGAGATTGAAGAAATAGGGCTGTCATGGACTGACCACTGTCTTCTTCGCTTTCAGGATGGAGGATTCCTAGCCTTATGGAGCAAAGGGCCTGTTTTGACGGCCATTCCTCTGAGAGTGATTAAACCAATGGACCTACCAGGCAACCTTGAGGGCAAATTTTCATCCAGCTGACCCCTCTATCAATAGGTTGACAGGACTGTATAGTAATAATTTGTCCTTCACTGGCTACAGAGTGGCCTCTAGATACTCTCTCCATCAGCTCTGCCTATAGCACTCATCATGCGGGGAGGGATAGCCCAGTGGTTTGAGGGTTAGCCTGCTAAACCCAGAGTTGTAAGTCCAGTCCTTAAGGGGGCCATTTAGGGATCTGGGGCAAAAATCTGTTTGGGGATTGGTCCTGCTTTGAGCAGGGGGTTGGGCTAGATGACCTCCTTAGGCCCCTTCTAACCTTGATATTCTATGGTTCACAGACTGAATGGTGATAACAAGAGCCATGGTGGCATCACTTTTGTGCCAAATTTGACCAACTGCAACATAGAGATGCCATGACTCTACAAGAGGCAAAGAGGTTTCTTCACCTCCACCACAGCACCTGCAAGGTCTTGCATAGGCAGAACTATTCTGAGCAGTGGAAAGCTTCATGAATCCAAGCCGCCTCAACTCAGCTAGAGTCAAGTTTTTCTCTGTATGATGAATTTGTATGTTACTGAAAGCAAGGTCTGAATGAACTCTCCCCTGACAGCTAGCTGGAAGGGGGAGAGACTTCAGGAGCAAACTATATTTACATGAACATACCTACTCTGCTTAGATATCCAGCAGATAGAGCAGTGCTCCTTAAAGTGATCAAATTTGGCTGGTGTTGGGTTACAAATCATTTTAGTACTGAATACAGGGGTAGTGAAATGCTGTTATCAATGTTGTTGTCTTTATTGTATGAATGAAGGGCAGCAGAATTGTACTTACCCTGTCCCAAATGAGGGGGTCACCCTCAGATGAAAGGACCTTGTTAAGCCAGGAACCCGAATGCTAGACCCCTGTGAAAGTAAGAGGGGTGGGGACAGATGTCCTAGCCAAGAGGTGTGGACTCTCCCTAATGGTCCCTGGCCTGGTTTACTGTGTTCCTCCCCACTGTTCAAAGATAGAGCTAAATAGGGTTCATTAGGAACCTTTTTGTTATGTTAAGTACTTGCTGAGAGCTGAAATCACTTGTGGTGTGGTAGTGTTTCTGCCCAGCCTGCTGAGAGCTAAAATCACTGAGAGACTGACCTGCAGAGATCACAGAAGAGAGGCAGGTGGCAGCAGGTGACTGACAGGTAGCCAGTGTGAGCAACTGGCGAAAGTGGCAAACAGTCAACTGGTGGGAGGCAGCGAGGAACAGTGGTCGGCAGTGTGACCAGTCAAAACAAGTGGACCCAGATGGTGGAGCGAGCCAGGTGTCTTCTTCCCCGGTGGGAGGTGAACTCCCACAAATACACTTCTGAAACTTGGGTCCTCACTGATCAAAGACAACCACAGTGAGTGGGACATGGTGAAGAAGCAGAGGGGGGCACAGTAAGGAAATTCTGGTTGTAGAACTCAAGAACATGAGGCAGAAGACTCTGCCCCATGCACTCTGGGGTGGGTGCCCTGCTCACAGTTTTATGTTTATGAATCCTGCTTGAGGCATTTTCCCAAATGATGTTGGGTGACTTCTTTCCCTTCATTAAAAGCTTCTTTTCTACACACAGACATTATGCTTGCGAGAGGGGAAGTTTTGCCTCTCAGAAGTACCCAAGGATGGTATGTAATTTTCCCAGTTACTGGGTGGGGGCTCAAGCCAGTTCTGTGTTGTATTGTTGAAAAGGAACCCCTAGATATTGAACCTTGCCCTGATTGCTGCCGGCTCCACCTAGCAGAAGGGTTGCATTATTTTGCAGAGAAAACCACTCCGATGTGGACTGAGCTGTCTACTGCCATGAAACAGAGCAGTGTCTCAATGGGACAATCAATGAGACTGTTCTGCTCGATTTTCCATCAGTGTTGTCCATTGAGATTATGCAGATGCTGTAGCAGCTTCAAGCTCCAACTTGTGAGACGGATCCTTGTCCTTCCTGGCTGCTGAAGGTCACCAAGAGACGTACTGGATCCAGTGTTAGTGAAGACAGTCAGTATTTTCCACATGGGGGAAGGAGGACAGGGTGTTAGTAGTTCTCAGCTATTGAGTCCACTGAGCAGAAAAACCAAACAGCTCTTCACACTGCCAGTCCGGCTAAGTATAGTCTCATTTTTGGGGAAAGTTTTAGTCCTCAAATTTCCTTGACCCCAGCCAATCAGGTTATATGCTAAGGTATGGAATAGAAAATTATTATTATTATTGTTGTTTGTATTGTGATTTTGCCTTGAGGCCCTCATCAGGATTATAGCCTATTGTGCCAGGTGCAGTACAAATATGTAATAAAAAGCAGTCCCTGCTCCGTTAGGATTAGCTGTTCTAGCAGTGGGCAAAGATAAAGTGACATTCGTGATTCTTTTAGATCTGTCACCAGCCTTTGGTACATTGAATCGTGAGGTTTTGTCAATCCACCTGCAATCCCTAAAAGGGGTCAGTGGAACTGCTGGAATGGGTCCATTCTGATCTTTCTGAAGGGACCTAGAGAATATTTGTGGGCAATTTTTCCTCTGCCCCATGGACTGCCATGTATGCAATTTGCAGGTGACACTCAGATCTATCATGTCTAATCCAACTAGAAAAAAAAAGAACAAATAGCATAGTGTCTATATTGAACTTGGGGCAAAGAAGAGGACCTGCAACTTAATTTAGATAATACCATGATAATATTGGTGGGTTGAGGTAAGCATCTGGTGGAACTGGCACAGATTTTATCAGTGCCCCACATGGAAGGAGTTCAGCCACCATTTATAACAGATGTGCACAGCCTACAAATTTTATTGGATCCCGGATACCCGATTGTCACCATGGCCAAGGGCACTTTCCTTCAACTGTGCAACGTGAGATGGGTGTGATTGTCTCTCCAATGTGGACCTCACCACAGTTATCTGAATCTTTGTCACCTCATGACTAGTCTGCTGTAATGTATTCTGCGTGGGATACCAAGTTGAGACCACCCAGAAACTGATGTTTTGTAGCATGTTACAGCCCAATTATTAAACAGAGTTTCATGAACGGAACACATTAGACCATAGCCTTGGGATCTGCACTGGATTCCTACATGTTTGGAGATGGAATTCAAGGTGTTAGTGCTAATCTATGAAGTCCTAATTGGTTAGGGACCCGGTTGCCTGAAAGACTGCTTCTCTCCTCTTCACTCGGTATGTGCCTAAGTTTTCTTAGGTAATAAGCATTTGCAGTTGAAGACAGGACCTAAAAAATAGTCTCTCTATTGAATTTAATAAATTTCCCTTTATATGAGCAAAAGCTTCCCAAAAGAGCTTTGTCAACATCTGCTTATGCATAGAATACTTAAGGTTTAATATAGAGTCCCAAAGGAGATCTCTGGTGAATAATAGTGGTGCTATTGATATTAACTCCCAGGTCTGGGAAATCCTGACTTTGCAGATATGGCAACAAGCAGACACAAAGCAATTAAAACCCTGTTAAGGAGTGCTATTTCCCTTCTTGATTTCCAAAACTGCTTTTATCTAAATGATCTCTCCTGGTTTTCCAACCACCAGGGACAAAATAATGGCCCAGATGATCTCCTTGTGCTGAAAACCTGCCAGAAGGGGTTGTGGGAGAGCAAATCTGCACAGGGATTCTCTCCTGGAGATCTCTCCGCATCATACCACTGAAGGTGTGGGGTTTGCCTTGTCCTCAAACCTGGAAAAGCCAGGCAGAGGTCCCATAGGCTGGATTGGCTCTGGAACCTCTACCTTCCTGTCCTGGAACACCTGTGGAGGAGGCTCTATGGAAAACGTAAGATGGCCTGGTGCCATAATATCTTCTGAGGTTTCTCTGCAGGGAGGGAGGGGGAAAAGGTGTGCATCCACTTATCCCTACACCTAGTCCACCTGCTCCTTTTCCTGGCCCACTCAGTCTCCACCATGTCCCCATGATCCCACAGAGGAGACTCTGCTAAGAGAAGATGCCAAAGATTTGTCTTTCACATGTCACGGTTGGAGTGGGTGGATTCATGTGCAAACTCTAGGAGTGATGATCTAGGCCATTATATCTTTCATGACCATAAGCTGCTTGACACACTCAGCCATGATTTCAATAGAAGAAGTATTAACTTGGTATTTCTCAGGCACCTTAGATTCCCAGAGAGAGCTCTGCTAGGATATAAAATTAAAAACAGCTAGGAATAGAAAGAAATGAGGGTGAAAGAGAAACAACTGTCTATTGGCATGTAGTGGGGAACTCAAAGAATCAGTTAAAGTGATTATTCCACTACTTACTGATGTTCATTTTTTAGTTTCTGCATTATTGACTTACTATAAGCAGTAGAAGAGACTTTGATGAATAGCAGGCAACAGAGCCACATGCTTTATTTCCTTGGGTTTTAAAAGTAACATTTCTTGGCAGGCCAACATTGTTATAGTCCAACTTCTGTATGTAATATTTTCTGATGGTAAAATATCAAAACACTTCATTAACAGAAGAAACTAGAACTGTCTGCAAATTTGGAAGAATTCTTATTATGGACATCCACATGTACCAATTTGGTTTTGATTATAGAGTGTGCCAGACAACTACAAAAACAAAGTGCAGCCCATTATGGTTTTAGTCAACACTTGAGATTTCAGATTTCACTTCTCCTGAAAGAAAGTGATCCCTTTGGCCCCTCATCCAGGTCTATTTCCTGTTAGGCATACAGTAAATGCAGATAATGTCACCATACAGCTGTTGCTCAACTTGTACAACATACTTAAAAGGATATTATCACCTTGAAATCTAGTCAATTTCAAAAATGAGGTGAAAGTAGTTTCAGATATTGCTTGTGCTCCTGAGTCTCCCTGCCAATTTTTTGTGGTTTTACAATTGCATTTTCCTATTTTCTAAAATACATTTTTTATCCCATCATTGTTTGAAAAACCTGTAACAGAGGAAACTGATTATACTCAAAAGTGGTGTCCTATGCACAAAGCAAACAAGTGGAAAAATATGTTTAAGTTAACAGTATCCCTTTAATCTCACTGAAGTGTTTGATATATTTAAGAGACTTACCCTGAAAGAAGCTTTTGACTCGGAGATAGCTGACACTAAGGCGCAAGACAGAAAGTTTGTCCAATTTAGATATTATATCAGGTGGGAAAGGCAGGAGGCTGGCCAGATGATCTAATTCAGCATTCAGACGGTCCCTATGTCTCTTAGAAGGATTAGACTTTTCATTCCCAATGGCAGGCCTTCTGTGGTGGGAAAAAGTATTGTTAATCATTCATTACACCTGCATACAGGGAAATTGATACACTATTTGCTATTAGTTAATCATAGAAACATGTAGATTATCTTTAGGTAAATGAATCCATACAGTTATTTAAAATTTAACCATTCTTCATTTTCCTTCCTCATTAGACAAAGCATGTTTACTGTAATAGAGGAGAAAGGTTTTTAGTTAAATAACATTATTCAGTCATCAATGGGGAATGATGCAACAGAGAAGAACGTAAGACTTCCTTCTCTAATGATCTCAGCTGACAAAGGGATTGTAATATATACTCCTACAACATAAAACATAGAATTGATCAATTATATTTGCAAATACAAAGCACATATAACCCCTTTGGGGTTTAGAGAGCATGGCCCCTTTAAATCTTTTTCCCAGGGGGGGAGGGGGGGAGTAAGAAAAAGGAGGGAAACTCCAGGGGGCAGCGCTGGAGCTCCAGGGAGGGAGAGAGGCAGTCTGCAGGCCTTGGGAGGAGGAAGCAGGGAGAACCTGCCGGAGGCCTGAGGAGGACAGGCCCGATCGGGGACACCCCAGGACAGGAGTCAGGAGGAGCCCTGTGCCAGGGAGGAATCGCCCGAGAAGGACAGGCCGGAGCTGGACCCAGTATCACGGCTGCCCAGAGCTGCGTGGGGCTGTGAGTACTGGGGCTTGTGACTCTGCATTGGGAACAAGGAGGGAGGTTGTAGCTAGTTACGTGGGGAGGTGGTCGCTCTGTGTGTCTTTGCAGAGAGCAGCAGAAGAGGGCACCGGAGGGGTTTGCTGGGGAAAGTTCACTGGCGCCAAAGACGACCAGGAGCACCCAAGACTCACCACTGGACTGGAACTTTGCTCAGGCCTCCTGAACTCTGTGTGCAGACACATTGCTCAGTGTCTGCCCCTCCAGACTGTGCCACCACTGGGCCCGTGGGGTTTTGGTTTGGATGCAGCCCTGTTTTACTGCTCCCCCTATATTTCCCCTTGTTGTATTTCTCCTCTCATCCTTCTGTAAATAAATATCTCCCTTTGTTATATTCATTGTACTTTTCCTGTGGGAGTGTGTGTTCACTCTGGGGGGGTTTGGAACAGGAGCCCCTGAGGTGGAAGGGATTTTTCCTGCTGCATTCCTGTGCGCGCCTTTTCTTGGCCAGAGCTGCCTGCAGAGCAGACTCCATCTTGGCCATGAGGGCGCTAAAGTTACACACATAAAAAGTAATTAAATTCTCAGTTAAGATTCTGATACCATTCTTGACATTTCCTGATACACTCACATTCATTTTCCTAACAAAAACTAAAGATTTCCTACCCTTTAATGCTTTCCTTATTTGGGATACAGACCCCAAGTACACACACATACCCTGCATATAGGGGCTGTAAAGATGCACAACCCCCTTTGCTACAAACATAACTCTTCTCACTTCTGCAAAGATATTACAATTAATATGTTATCATTAGAAGATAATACAACCTCTGCACACCCTGCCTTGCCAGATTGAAAGGCCAGACGGCCTGTATCAAGAAGGTGAATGGAGGGTGGGGGATTTGAGGACCAAATTCAGAGGCAAGTCTAAGCAAACCCAAGAAGTCTGGACTGAGTCCAGTCCCCTCACTGTGTATGTTATGCCAACTTAGATTAATCACAGGGCCAAATTTAGAGGTGATGTGTAAGTTACATTCCCCTTAAACACATGTAGTGCTACGGATACAATTCTGCCAATGTGTAAGGCAGTCTCAGTAACTAAACAAAGTACTGCAATTTTTACACATTAATTTGTTTAGAATAAGTGGACATATACAGGCAGATTCTACTGAACTTCCACATACAAGTGCAGAATTTGGGCCACTATCTGTTTCTTGTTTGTTTTTAAAACTGAACTATCTTCAGTGACAAGCCATGATCCCACCAATTGTAAAACGCCTTCCCAGGATTGAGTGGCTTGTCAATGGTGTGTTTCAGGGGTCTGTCAGACAGAGGGCAGCTGGGGTTTGTAGGAGTAGGGTTTGGCAGTGGGAAGGGGGGAAGAATTGGCGATGCACACATCTTGTTTATGTGTTGCTGTCCCTGAGCAAGATTAGGTCCTCCTTACTCCTTGCTCTAAAGCATTTTTTTCCTCATCTCTATTCAAGGGGTATGACCTGGATCAAGAGGTGAAAAGGTTGCCTCCCCATCAGCCTCCCAAGAATGGGGAACAGGTGAAGAGGCAAGGTCTTCCACCCCCATGACCCTGTCTCAGGAGTGGTGGGAAAAAGATGTGCTATCCCCACTTTCCAGTGCATGTCAGAAAATACTTTGTCATCCATGTAGTGCGCAGTGGGGGGACGGGGGTGGGGTTAGCAGAGATGCAGAAGGAAACTCTGCTTCATGTAGTGGGTGTACCCAGGAACATTTCAAAGCATGGAAGTACTAGAACATCTAGGGATCCTGAGGGCAGAGGATGGTTAAGGAAAGGATCTCTGTATTGGCAAGCACAGGAGGGCCAGGGAATAACATGAGGAGTCATTCTGTTGCCAACAGCAAGAACTCTTCAGGTACCTACAAATGACATTCACTCGCACCTTTGCAATCTGCATCAGCGGTGGCAGGGATTACAATCAGGCTTATCTCCTCAGAACATAATTTCTCCTTTCTTTGGACATTGCAATATCCACAGGATAGTTTTATGGAGATTTTAATCTCTGTAATATTTAATAAAGCATGACAGAATGGAAGGACCACCTGCACCTATGCCAGGGCTCATAGCTGGCCAGAGAACACTGCAGGGCATCTTGCAGCAGTACACAGTGCCTCCCCAGAGGAATTCTCTTGCCTTTTACAGCCTCCATACACTGCTGCAGAAGCACACAGGCTCTCTAGCAGGGCCCACAATATGCTTTTTACACAAGGCACTTTACAATAATTAAAATGTTCAAACAAAAATTAAAACCCAAATATATAAAAAACTGCCCAGTCAAAACCATCCCAATGAAAATAATACTTTTCTTAAAAGAATAAATAATTGCACACAACTATGTTAAAAGAAGATTATTTAGGTTTCATAGTCAAGAGTTCTTAATTCTGCCCCTTTGTAAATCCATCCTGTAGAGTGAAAAAGTCAGGGGTTATGTGGGAAAAAACAGGAAGGGATCAAGTAATTAAAGACTATCATAATGAACACACAAAGGGGCTGAATTAAGGTTGCTTGGGCAGCTCTAAATCTGGCATTCCCTAATTTTTTGAATGGTTGATTTTGTATCCTTAATAATGTTCTTTTAACACAGTTTTTTTGTGTGTGTTGGGGTGGGGGGCTGTTAAAAAGGAAATGGTAAAAATAAATGCAACTGAAACAGGTAATGGAGTTGCTTTCAAGTACTTGCAGTAGTACAGCTGTGACTGGTGCTTAGTAAATATCTACATTTAGAGAGAGAGAGAGAGAATATCTAACAAATTAGGCCATTAATGAAGAGGGAGGAACATTCTGTCTCCTGTCCCAGAGTTAGATGCTTTTTAAGCAGCTGATGTAGATACCGGGCAATATTAACGTATGAGCTAGTCATACTCACCCTGACACCAAGGAATGAGAAACAGTGAAAAAATTAGAAAATATTACATCTAATATTCCTATATCACAGACCAAAGACCACAATGTAGACACTTACCCTATCTTGATCTCTGAAGTAAGGCAGCAATGGAGTGAGGAAGAAATAAAATGAGTCCCAGTAAAAGAGTGCTTGATTTGACTGGAGCGCAATGGGTAAAAAATAGTCAAGAATAGCACATTGGAAATAGAAATTATGTGATCTTATTCTAAAATCATAGCTGCTCTGTTAGTCTAGAGTGACAGAGAGGTGTGGACTGAGGTAACTGTAATGCTTAATTTGCGCCAGGGCTTGCCAGGGCTGAGCCCCGGCACCTCTAGGCTTTGCAGTTCATAACCCCAGCGCCTCTGGGCTTGCTGCATCAGTTATGAGAGTTAAAAAATTGCTTGAGCCCGGGCCAGAGGCAGATTAAGGTTTCCTGGGACCCTGGGCCAGAGCAAGTGGGGGGCCCCTCTTCATCCCTTCCACCTGTGGTCCCTCCCCCATTCCACCCCTTCTGCCTGTGGCCCTGTCCACAGCTCCACCCCTTTCTGCCCCTTCCCTGGGACACCCCAGTTCTACCAAGGTCCCCACATTCTGCCCCCCGCTGTGGCTCTGCAACCCATTTGTTACTTTCTGCCCAGCACACACTGCGGCTACACTCCGGACTTGGCCCTGGGCTGCAGCAGGGAGTGAGAGCTCCTCCAGTCCCAGGGCCACAGCAGGGGTCCAGGTGTTGGGGCTTCCCCGCAATCCCCTGCTCTTCTGCGGGGGACCAGGGTTGGGGCGCTGGGGCTTCTCCTGCCCCACCCGGTGCTTTTGCCAGAGAGTGAGGTCAGTCACTGGGGGCTTCCCCTGCTGCCCCACAGCTTCTGCCGGGGACAGGGTTGGGGGGGTGCTGGGGCTTCCCCCACCTGGCGGCTTCTGCCGGGGTTGGGGTCGGGTGACATGGGTTCGGGGGGCTTCATCATTCTGTGCGTTCCAGCAGGGATGGGAACAGAGTAGGGGCCACTGGGGAAAGGGCTTCCCCCATCCCACAGCTTCTGCCAGTGAGTGGGGTCTGGGACACTGCGAGGGGCTTCCCTCGCCCTGCCCGCCTGCCTGGCGTTGCTGCTGCAGAGTGGGATCGGGGTGTGAGGACTTCCTCTGCTCCGCCTGCCAGGCGGACGGGGCTCCAGGCTTTCACTGCCTGGTAGTGGATTTTTTCTGGGCCCCTTCAGGTGCCCCCCAGTTGGCTGGGGCCCCTGGGCACGGACTCCATCGGCACAGTGGCTAATCCACCATTGGCCCCGGCACCTCTGTCATTAGAAATTAAACACTGGGTGATTGTGTGTTTGGATTGTGATGAGTGTGATAAGTAAAACTAGGTGAGGGAAGAAGCCAAGTGATTTCTAGATGTTCCAGTGAAAATGTACAAAATGAAAGCAAGATGGAGCCCCACATGGCCTCTTGCTGAGAATCTAAAGAAGTGAGGCAGCAAGGGAGTGAATCCAAATGAATGGGAGTTTTATCTAAGTGGAGATTAGGTCTTGGGTGCTATGAACTATATAGCTTATCTACCCATAAACAGAAGACAGCAAACAGATAGGTTCTGGATTCTATGGTATGGTCTCCAAACCAGGGCCGCCCAGAGGGGGGGGGCAAGTGGGGCAATTTGCCCCAGACCCTGGGCCCCGCAGGGGCTCCCATGAGAGTTTTTCGGGGCTCCTGGAGCGGGGTCCTTCACTCGTTCCGGGAGCCCCGGAAAACTCTTGTGGGGCCCGGGCCCCCAGAGCTTCTTCCACTCTGGGTCTTCAGAGGCAATTCGGCGGCGGGGGGGGGCTTCCGCTCCGGGACCAGCTGCCGAAATGCCCCGAAGACCCACTGAAGACCCACGGCGGGGGGTCCTTCCGCCTTGGGACCCGCCGCTGAAGTGCTGGGTCTTCGGCGGCAATTACCCCAGGCCTCCTGAATCCTCTGGGCGGCCCTGCTCCAAACTTTTTTGATTGCGCACCCCATCAGTAAAAAATTTTTGAGCACACACCTCCTGCTCCCAGCCGAAGCAAAAAAAAAAAAAAAGCCGCTCGGACTCCTGGCCGAACTGTCGAAGGGAAAAAAAAAAGCGGCGCTGCTCTGACAGCACTCCTCCTGCCGCGCACCCCGAAGGATCCTCTTGCACACCCCCACTTTGGAGACCACTGGTATAGATCAGGGGTAGGCAACCTATGGCATGCGTGCCAAAGGCAGCACGCAAGCTGATTTTCAGTGGCACTCACTGGTCCGCGGGGCTCTAATTTTAATTTAATTTTAAATGAAGCTTCTTAAACATTTTAAAAACCTTATTTACTTTACATACAACAATAGTTTAGTTATATATTATAGACTTAGAGAAAGAGACCTTCTAAAAATGTTAAAATGTATTACTTGCACACGAAACTTTAAATCAGGGTGAATAAATGAAGACTTGGCACACCACTTCTGAAAGGTTGTTGACCCCTGGTATAGATTCTATACCATATTTTGAGCAGCAAGTGGATGACAAGGTGCTGGTTACTGCACATTTTAAGGGTTGGTCTGCACTAGAACGAGATTCGCGAACTCCTCCATTGCATGGACCACATCACAATTGTGAGATTGCCTCAGAGATCACCAAATTTCCCATTCACTATCCTACCTCTTTACTCTCTACTTCTTATGTAGTAGCAGCTTCTAATAAAGGAAGCTATGCTGACACCTCCTTCTTTCTGGCTGCTTATAAAAGCCTCCAGGTTCTTCTTTGCAATAGAAATCCTGGACACCTTTAGATGCTGCTGGTGGGGGAAAAAGAGGAGTCAGCACCATGTAATGAGCCAGTTTTCTGTGGACCCCAATTTTGGGAACTGGTACACTAGAAGTCTGCACTTATTTCAGAGTTAAGTGGTAAGCAAGTAATGGAGCCATTTGTTCCTCAAATGGTTCAGTGCGTCTATGCTACCCATTGTAGTTAGTGTAATCCATTGCAGCACTGGCGGATTTAGAGTTAGTGAGGCCCTGTGCGCAGCTTCAATTTTGGAGGCCCCCCCTTAGGATCCAGTCAAAAAAAAAGAACATTCTCTCTTATCTTCCCACGCTTTTTCATTCTTTTTTTCTTCATCCTCCTCCTATATTATAAGTAATGGGAAGTAAATGAAAATAAAATGAGGTACCTTGACTGGGGCAGCGGATTGGGGTGCAGGGGAGGGTACGGGGTGTGGGCTCTGGGAGGAAGTTTGGGTGTGGGGTGCAGGCTCTGGGCTGGGGCAGGGGGTTGGGGTGTGGGAGGGGCCCAGGGGGGCAGCGCTTACTTCTGGCGGTGCGGTTCTCAAAGTGACGCCCCCCCCTGGCAGTGGTGGCCTGGGGGGGGGGGGGGGGGGGGCAGGGTGTCTCCGTGCGCTGCTGCCTGCAGGCACTGCCCCTGCAGCTCCCATTGGCAGCAGTTCCTGGCCAATGGGAGCTGGGGAGTCAGTGCTCAGGGAGGGGGTCACCCCCACCCCAGGGGCTGCAGGAACATGCAGGCTACTTCTGGGAGCAAAGTGGCACAGAGGGTGGGAGGCAGAGTGAACAGGGAGCTGCTTTAGCCCTGCTGCTGGCACATCTCTGCGTGCCCCTTGAGGGGAGGGGGGCAGCAGGTCTCAGTGCAGAGCCGCCTCCCCCGCCTGCCAGGGGTGCACAGAGATGTGCCAGCAGCCAGCCACTTCCGGAAGTGGTGTGGGGCCACTGGCCACAGCATGCAGGCAACCTGCCTGCCTGAGCCCTGCTGCGCTGCTGGCTGGGACTCAGAGGCAGGTTGGCAGATATTTGTCCTGCATTTCGGGGGGGGGGGACTGTCACTGGGGGCCCTGTGCCACTGCACAGTTTGTTTCATGGTAAATCCTCTCCTGCACTGCAGTGTATCTACACAAGTCAGTTCCTCCAACTGTTGCTATGCCTGTGGAGTGTGATATCTATCCCACAATTCCAGGCACAACTCCCTTCCGTCTGTATTTTGTTTTTCATTAGGTGGAGATGAGTTGATATTTTAAAAAGTTTGTGAATACATTTTAAAAAATGTGCTAGGCTGTAAAAAGAGTTAAAGAGCTAAATAAAACTCTCTAATCTTTTAATGTGGTGTACTGTCTTTAAAAAATGGGGAACACAAGAGACACCAGTTAGATACAACAATCTGATGAATAGAGCACAGAGTAAGAGTTATTAGACAATTATGGTTAGTGTACTAAACAGCACTTGCAGCTGCCTAGTCATGACTATGCATTACTTAGGTATCATGGCATCATGGCAGAGGTGAATTTCAAAGAGGATAATATAGTGGCTTTGCAGATTTTTAGTGGCAACCCTTCCCAAATGTAAGGGGTGGCATAGGACAAAGCTCAAAGGTGTTTGAGGGAAAATGGATTAAGGGCCAAAATGGCATCACTGGCAGAGCAAAGGTGAGGGTCAACTGCTTGATAGCATATAAGAAATTATGCTAAGAAGGGCAGGGCTAAGCCAAAAAGGGCCTTCTAAATGAAAACTAACAAACCCAGAGCCGCTGTCCCTTTTGAGGATCATGTGTATATTAGCACTGAAATGATTCTGACTGAACTGATGTGGGCTGGAGCAGCTGTAAGTTCTGTGCCAAGCTAGGACAACTGTGATATTACTTTAAATGACGGTAAAATGTTATAAGAACTTTTGAGTTGGGACACAAAGTGTTTTACAAGTGTTCAAAGCTGGGGTGCCAGGCCCATAGAGGAGAACAGGGGTATGAGGGATTTAAACAACTCCCATGAAGCATCACAATGGCATTTCCAAATAAAAGTTTTTGCATTTTGGCCCAAAGCTTTTGGGCTTGGGGCTGAAAATTTTTTGATTTTTCAATGAAAAGTTAGAATTTCCCACAGAAAGCAGGCACTGTGCAACAAAAATTCCTTTATATCAAAATCCAGTTTTCTGGCTAAAAAAACATTTTGATGGGAAACTTTTGACCAGACTCGGTTCCTGGTGCTTGAACTGGCGCTGTAAATGCCAAACTTCTTTAGTGTAGACCACCCTTAACAGGGTTTGTCTGGAACAGGAGAGCAGCTGGGGTTTGTGACTGATTTGCACATATGCAGGGAGAACTGAACCAGATATAGAAGAGCTGGGGCCCAGCAAATGTAGGAACAGATGGTCTCCATTACCTCAGTGGGAGAAGGGGACTGAAACATAGCAGACCCCAGATTGTGCAATTCTTCAGCATGTTCCTCCAGCACCTCATGACCCTTCCAAACCTCCCCATGAGGGTTGTCTATACCTGCTCCCGATTGCCCCCCAACCAACCCCATGATAAATTTCTACCTAATTTAATGCAATAGGAGGCCACATTAACCTATTAACCATTCTGTGGTACCCCGATTTAAGAGGTAGTTCTAGGATCATCAGCTGACAGGAGGCAGAGAGACAGGGCTTCCATGCAGCCAGCTTCTATAGATCCCCTGGGATCCACTGGTTTCTTTTGTAGGGGCACCAAAAATCCTACTCATTCTATCTGTCTCCTCTCGCCTTCCCAGAGAATGATGCTGTGAAACCTCTCATAGATTACAGACTCCTACCCAGCCTAGTAGAATGGGATATTCTTACCCCTAATGAAAAATCAGATGAATCCCTGAGGGAAATCAATTCAGGAGAGAGAATACACAGAACAGGGGCAGGTCAAAATTTTTCATCAGCTTTTTTCCTCAAATGGAAAATTGGGGTTTCCACTAAACAAACATTTTCATAGACAGCATCTGTTTTCCTTGAATATTTTCCATTTTTCATCAGAAAACTGAAACCCCCCAAACCAAATACATTTTTGGTTTTCAGCAACTGAAAATGTCTTCCATTTTCAACAAAATGTCAAAAAAATTTGTGGAAAGTATTGACAAAAAATGAAACAAAACTGTTTCCTCTAATATTTTTCATTGAAACACCCACCCTCTTCTTCCCCATTTTCTGACCAGCTCTACCTCAAACCGTTTTAGCACGAAGGCCTGCATTGGCAAGTTGATGGAAGCCCAACTGCCATACCTAATTTGAAAATATAATGGGGGAACAAGTGGAAGGGAGAAAGAAAAAAAACATACTGAAAACAACACAGGCCAAGATCATGTTCTATTATAAAAATGAAACAAAAGAAACCATGAAGTGAGGCCAGAGAGGAAAGAAAGTCTAATAAACAAGAGATATAGGTTATATAATATTCAAAATATATTACATGGAAAGAGGGTTAACAACATTGCAGTTAAATATAATGCACTGTAAGCAGTACACAATTGCTTTATCCCTTTAAATACCTGGGAGAGTGGCTTTGGTATGGTGTGGTAGTACAGATACTTTTTGCCCTAACTAATAGGCTTATTCCTAAGGCTAATATGGGAGAGGTAAATTTTTCAAGCACCAGCTTAAGAAACCCTACAGAAAGCCAGATCTGGCCTCTGCTACAGCCCCTTTCTGCCAATTCAGCAGCATTCAGAGGCTGTAAGAGGTGCAGAATAGTAGCTGGAGGAATTTTCCCAGTGCACATGGCTCTGTACTAATTCCCTTGCAGCTCCTGGTTTAGGGGCATGCCGGTGATTAAAGGAGGTTAGTGTGGGTGAGGGAATGACTGGAATACGTTGAGCATGCAGTGAATACACTGCAAATGAATGGTGTATTCTTAACTAAAGCTAACTAACTCCTGTTAAAATAGCAGTCAAGACAAAGCAACTCAGCTTTTAACTCAAGTTAGCAGGTCAAATTCCACGCCAGGCTCACTATGGGCTTTAACTTGAGCTGATAACCCGAGTTAAAAGATGAGATGCCATGTCTTCACTGCTGTTTTAATCCAAGTTAGCTAATGCAAGGGAGGTAACCTGAATTAAGAACACAGCTTTTTTTGGCAGTGACAATGTATCCTCTGTGGCCTGGCAATCCCGAGCTACTGATCTGTGTATCACTTTGTGGCAGAAGCAAGCACCTCAGTCAGACCTTTCAGCCTGAAAGCAGCAGCTACCACTATCATCATCTTGGTGAATGTGAGCCATATTGATGGGGTTGTGCAGATATGCATCCAGGAGAACTCCATACTCCCCTCCTCACCCCCAGCAGGGATCCTGGGCACAAGAAGGAAGGAAGAAACCAACTTGTTTAAGGTCCAATGTAGGCCAACAACTGCAAGAAGTCTTAGAAATTAGGATATATAATGAGTATCTTCTCCATCGTGCCTCTCTAGCAGGGACTAAGTTATTGTTCGGCTCTCACCATGTGAAACTGAATCTCCTAGATTACCTACAGTTTGAGCAGGTCTTCGGAAATGAGTAAAAGAAGAAATAAACCTTGCCTGGGCATTTTAAAACTCAAGTGAGTAACTAAGGAAACTTCTCACCAAGACCCCATAATCCTACGTTGTGTGGTCCCATCCCTCTCTCTCTTTTTGTTGTTGTTAATTTATTTATTTGGAAGGACTTTTAGCTTCCTGTTGTAGGCCCATGCCACTTCAGATGGAGTAAACCCTATAATCAGAGCCTCCTCTAGCCCCATAGCCATGACTTCTTCCACCCCGGAGAGCAGTGTCATGTGACTGGGACGTGGGCGGTCATGCCTAGTGTCAGGGCAGGAGCAATCTCCAGTGGGTAGAACAGGAGTCAGTAGCAAGGAATTGGAGCCATGGATCACTGCTGCAGTCAGAGCCCCCGTTCAGAACCGGAGTCTAAAGCCAGAGCCAAGGGTCAGAGGTCAGGAATCAGAGCTGAGTGTCAGAACTGGGTTACCTGCAGTGAGGCAAGGCTGGAGCTATCACAGTCAAGCACAAATGCTTTGAGCAGCCACTAAACAACAAGCTACTTCTGGGCTTACGAGCTGATTTGCTGACTCTTCCAACCAGTATGGGGCTGCAACCAATCAGACAACCTATTACAGGCCAGCCATGCTTATTAGGTTGCCTGAAGACTGGCTCTGCTGCAGACCCTGATTCCTCACACAGAGGACCAAGAGAATGTGAAAAGCCGATGGCAGAACAAGAGCTGCCTGTTCTCCTGCCTCAGAGTCCTGGAGTTCTGTCTGTGTGAAAGAAATGAAAGAAGCAGATCCTGAAAGAGGCTCTGGACACCGGAAGTGCCAGTACAGCATTTTCAGTCAAGGTCTTTAATATCAGAGAATGTTCCCGAACAGCAGAGAACACATGAAGGGCTTCACACACCAGTGACCAGGCCCACAGACAGACAAGCTTTGAGGAAAAGACAGACACTGCCATAACTGAAAAATGATCCCGATTAAATCATAAATAACATCACACAGGAAAGTGAGGGCTGCCTACAGTAGGGCAGCTAATAATTCAAAAGTGTACACTCCACCATATTTTATCCAGAGTCATGTATCTGGATCCATCTTACAGCTGCCCTGGCTGCCTAAAACGCATGCACAGGTATCTGGACTGAAATCCTATAGCAAATGCATTTTCAAGGCAGAATCACTTTCCACCCTGCAAGAGGGAAAATCCTGGCCCCACTGAAGTCAATGGGGGCTTTGCCACTGATACTTGGAGCCAGGATTTCAACCAAGATTCCTAAGAATATCTACTCCCTCTGTTAGCAGCATGCTATTCTTAGCTATCTCGCTTATCTGAACATCCACTTCTAGAGAAACCAAGTAAGTCATACAGCTGTACCTTTGGATAGCACATAAATCTCTAGGGAAGCCATGGAACCACAAAAGTCAAAGTTACAAGCTTCCACAGCAACTGTAATTCTGCCTCCTTGAACACTAAGGCCCAGACCATGCAAACAGTCATGCACATATTTAACTTCATGTACGTAAGTGGACACACTGAGTTCATGTTTATAGGACGAGGGCCAAACTTAAAGCTTACATACACAGTAGAACAAAATATTATATGTCTAGGAGCCAAGTTACAGTGATTGTAGGATCCATAACTTCTTAGTTCATTATTTTTGTGCATTTTCTTATCCACCACAAAATACAGTATTTGCATTTGCAAGATTTTTCTAAGTGGAAACAAGTTGTTCACCTAACTCCAAAACAGCTCAACAGATGTTGCTCAAACCTTCAAAAATGCTCCCCTTTAGACCAAACATAAAATGTTAGCCCAAATGGTCTAGCTTTAAGATGTTATGAGAGGGAGCTTCATTTTAATGATCTTCTCATCCTTAACTGTAGTACCATGCCCATCAATGCTAGTTTGTATTTATAACTCTGGAAAATACCAAAAATATAGTTGGTTTTACAATTACATGGTACAACACAAAAGATGCAGGGATCATTATAATAAAAACATTTTTTTCAGTGAGTGGCTTGGGGCATCTGGAAGCCATTTCATATTTGAATGATAATGACCTTTCCCTCCTTGCATTTCAAGCCATGCTGTTACTTCACAGTGCTTTTGTTCCTGCACTCCTTGCACAAAACATAGATTCAAGTCTCCTTATAATTAAAATGATCTAATAAAATAATTATCTGAAAATTATTTATTCTTTATTCAAAAAGTGCAACTCACCAGTTAATTGTTTCATTTAGTTAAATTAACTCATAATAAATTCAATTTTCAAACTCATATTCAATACATTTTTGGTTCAGTTACGCCACATACAAGGCTGAGCCATGTTAGGGGAAGGATAGGAAGGCCATTTCCAGGGCATTGGTGTCAGGAGATACTGAGTCTTTTGAAAGGCATGATGCCTCCTTAGCACTGGGGAGAATGTGGTAGAGAGCAGTTCTTGTTACAGTTTTAAACATGCAAAGGCATTCCCCCCACAGAGCCAGTCTAGGTGGGGTATAGGGGCAAGGGGAAGAGTCAGGGCCTCCCCTAGGCTCTGCCCAGAAGCACTCTTTCTGGGGCCAGTCAGCACTAGTGGATAAACTAGCCGTCCTGCCAAGCTTGTACTTCCCACTGTGAGGAGACAGATTAAGCCTCTCCTGTGTGGGTGCATTGTGGAAGGAAGGGACTCCCTGCAGCTTATCTCCCTTGTAGCATATCCACGCAGAGGGAGGCATAGTTGAATATGATACTTAACTGTTTCTGAACGGGTTTCCTCCTTTTCCTCCCAGCATATAGACATTCCCCTGGTGGAATCATTGTCCTGGTACTGAAACAGAAAAGCAATAGGTGGTTCATTTTCAGAGTTTTCAGTGTTTCATACCACTTCGCAAAATGACAAAACCCAGGAAATTCAATTAAAGCCAATGCTCGTTCCTTAAACCATGGCATTATGTAAAGCTTAAAGGCACTGTGACCTTAGTTAAGAAAGAAGTGTCAGGCTTCATCCTGTTTCTTAGTTTAATATTATTAGAATATTGATGTTTATATTTAATTTTCATGTTTCCTTAAACCATCTAAAATGGTATAAAATGGGTATAAAATACATCTTGTTTATTAGACAGCCTGAAATAGACGTATTTCTTCCTTTTAAAAAAAATCTATTGGCCAATATATATTCTAATTTCCTAGCCAATATATATTTAGGGTCAATAATAATAAATAATATTATATGTCACCTTCCATGAGGAAGGATCCCACAACTCTTGAAATATACAGGAATAATTTCTTCCATTACTGAAATTGTGCTAAGCAGGATGTAATTACTTAAACTGGCATTTGTCCAGGTCCTTGCATTTAACATCTTCTACACTCTTAGAAAGGTCATTGGGTCCAGTGCCTAGAGCATTCGCCAGAGACAGGTTCAATTCCAAGCTTTGTGACTGTAGGCAAGTTACTTCGATGCTTGTTCTGCCTTTTCTATTTAGACTGCAAGCTCTTTGGAGCAGGAGTTATGTCTTAGTGTTTGTACAGTGATTAGCATAATGGGGCCCTGGTCTGAATTCAGGCCTGCTGGGCTTGCTACTGTTACCACTACTAAAACATCTGGAGAGCTTTAATGACCACAAGTAGTCACAGCATTAGGTCTACATCTTGTAGTCCCTCCAGCAGCACAGAACCCCTCCTAGCAATATGATGGGTTGTGGATTCAAGTGACAGCTGAAACAGAAGAGTGCCACATATTGAATCACAAACACCACTTCATGCAGTACCAAGGGTTTGGGTTTTTTTGGAAGCCACCCATCCAAATATTGACCCAGCTTGCCTTTGCTTAGCTGGGGAAGAGCACAGACCCAGCTGGTAGGAGCACACATTATGCATGTAATAATTCCAAATATTTAATATTTTAAATGCCTATTTGAGTACCCTTTTTCTATAGCACATCCAGTTTACAGTCTGGAGACTGACTGAATACAGTGACAAAAAAACCCTAATAAATAAAACTGTATTAAAGCCCAAGGCTGCAAAACCTTCTACACTTATCTACATGTGTGAGTAAAGTTATATAAGGAAGTATACAGTATTGGACCCACAGTCAGCAAGTTCTCTTCCGCAAGATTTATTCCTGAGGTTACCTAGGTCTGTCTACCCTGCAATTGAATGTGTGATTGTAGTATGGGTAGGTATATTTGCGGTAGCTTTAATCTAGCTAGTGCAGGTACCAATTGTAGTGAAGATGTGGTGGCAAGGGCTTCACCATGGGCTAGCTGCCACAGTACAAGTCCACCAGGGACCCTGGGAAAATATTCTGGTGGCTGATGCACAGTGGAATCCATGACACCACATCTGCACTACTATTTTTACCCATATGAACTAGATTAAAGCTAGTGTGAGTATGCCTACCCATGCTACAATTGCACCTTCATTCGTGCTGTAGACATACCCTAAATAACACACCCTAAATTGCAGTGTAGATGAACCTGTGACAGAATAACAATATCCTGAACAATCCTTATGGAATTAAGATAACATTTATTGAATTAAGTTAAATGTTATTGAATTAGGGTTAATACCTTTGGGATACAATACATTAAAATGCAGTTATGGATGTGTTACTGTGGCATTGTGTGTATCTTCTCTAGTGGGAGAAAGATACTAATATACTTCCATCCTTATCAACCCTTTGAAGCCACCTCCCTGGAGAGGATTCTCCAAAGACCCACAGACAAAGAAAGTGTTTTTTAAATAAATAGCCTGGTTTCACCTGGCTCAGGGCCTTCTTTTTGATCCAGTAAATGGGCAGGCCCCCTGGTGCAGGAAGAGCCCCAATACTTTGGAAAGGGTTGGAAGGACTGGACTTACTGACACCCCATAAGACTGAGTGCTTGTTCTGAGTTGAAGCTGTAATGAACCACGAGGACTCCCCTTGGGTGGGGATTTGAAGGACTGCTCCTGCCAGAATCCATGTTAGAGCTGGCGGGATCTCCAGTAAGCTTATTAGCATGCATGTCATTTTTTAAATTGTTTTTAGTATGTTGTCTCTGTAGTGCTTTTTACCTTAAGAATAAAACAGGCTTGCATAGAAAGAGCTGTGTGGTACTTAGAACTGTAGTAATTACATCTACTAGCCGTCTCTGACCAGAAAGCAAGCAGGTGTCCATGAGCAACCTGTCTGTGTTTGGAATAACACGGTGAAGGCAGGGAACTGTGCAGCCTAGAGATATCATGGTTAAGGCTGCGTGTCTGTCACGGAGGTCACAGATTCCATGACCTCTATGACTTTTGCAGCAGCTGGTGTGGCTGGCTGAGGGGCTGCCCGAACACTTGGGCACCCCTAGGCCAGCAGCAGTTTGGGTGTGGGTGGGGGCTCAGGGCTGGGGCAGAGGCTTGGAGTGCAGAGGGGTGGGGGGAGGCTCCTCAGAAGCAGCTGGCATGATCCTGCACCTCCTGACCTAGGTGGAGGGGCCAGGGGGTTCTGCGCGCTGACCAACTAAGTGATCCAATGGGCCCTTTGGGCCTTCAAATCAATTAATCATTTTTTGTCTGTGCTCTTGCCAGCCACACTGAAGTACAATTTAAACAGCACTGTTTAGAGGAAGACGTTTGTGAGTCATAAATTCGAGTTCTAAACCTGACTCTTCTACTAATTGGCCATATAAACTCGGGAACAAAGAATGTAGGTCAAACTTATAGAATGGGGGACCTTATTCTGGGGAGCAGTGACTTTGAAAAAGATTTGAGGGTCATGGTGGATAATCAGCTGAACATGAGCTCCGAATGAGATACTGTTACCAAAAGGGCTAATGCAATCCTTGAATGTATAAATAGGGGAATATCGTGTAGGAACAAGGAGGTTATATTACCTCTATATTTGGCACTGGTGCAACCACTAGTGGAATACTGTATCCAGTTTTGGTATCCACACTTCAAGAAGGATGTTGAAAAATTGGAAAGGGCTCAGAGAAAAGCCATGAGAATGATTAAAGGATTGAAAAGGAGTCTTGTAGTGACAGAATCAAGGAGCTCAATGTATTTAGCTTATCAAAGAGAAGGTTAGGGGATGGTTTGACCACGGTGTTTAAAAGTACATACTTTCAGGAACAGAAATCTGATAATACAGGGCTCGTTCAATATTTAAGCTCAACCGAAACATCCCATTATAAGACCCAAGTTTTGGTTATTTATAACTTTGTCCAACGTTAACCAGTTGGACTGAGATTTCCCATGCCAGGGATCTGCCTCAGTCTGAATTTTTTAGAAAACTTCACCAAAAATGGTTCAGCCATTTCCGAGAATGAGGTTAGAGTAAAATATGTTGTTTTGTTCATATTAGAAAGTTAGTAAAACCATTTCATTGAGAAGCTCTAGCCCCTCCATGCTTAGGAGCAGGGACTTCAAATTTGGCAGGGGTATTAGGGATGTACCTTTAGCCATCCTCATGAAAATGTGTCCAAATATAGCCCTGTTATGAGCCTGTAAAAAATAGCAGTTTACACATGCTCAAGAGACTTATTTAGATAGCAGCTAAATTCTCTGAATATTCTGTATGCAATCAGATGCTTCATTGCCTCATAACTCCTATAAGCAACTCCACTGTGCATACGCCTGCCCCACACAGCCATTAAGAATGCTCCATCCCAGAGAAGCAGGGGATGAACAAGTCTTTCTCTGCAGGACTCCTCCCATACACCAAGGGCTGCTCTGGTACCAGGCATTGAATTGAGAGCAGGGAGACTCTCTAATGTGTTCTCAGTGTTCCCCTTGCAGGTGCCTAGACAGCAAGGAGAAGGTGGAATGCAGAGGAGTGAGGAGCTAGGTCTGGGAGGAATTATAAGGGGACAGACTGAGATGAAGAAGTAGGGAGGGGAGAGGACTGGGATTAGAAACAGAGGGGGGGTTGCGGTAGGGGAAAGTGAAACAACCACAAGCTGGAGAGACCAGGGATAGAAGGAGTCAGGCTTGTGGGGCCTGGCGCAGAATGGTGCATGACCTCTACAAGAATTCTCCCCTCAGAACCTGAAATACGATTCAGGATTCCTAAGTATGAACATTCATCTGGTGTTGGGTAGTAGCTGTGAAACTCACTGGAAAATATCTTTGTGAGGCAAACCAAAAGCCAGGTCCGGTCTGCTCACTCCACTACAGGGATTCTCTGGGGGATATTAGTTGGAGGCTCCTTCATGGAGCTGTGAGCATGGGTGCGTATCTGACTTGGTTCACCACCACCCCTGACACTTCCCTCTTCTGCAGCGTGAGGGAGACCCTGGCACACATTTACATTGAGTGCATGAGGTTGCAGCCCCTTTTCCGGCTACTCCAGAACCTTCTCCTCAGGTTTTGGCTGCACTTCTCCCCCGAGCATCTTGATCTTTGCACATCCCATCCATGGCCCTACAAAGTCGTGAGACCTTCTCATCAACCTCCTCTTGGCATTGGCCCAGGTAGCCGTCTACCATACCAGGAGGAGGATGCTGGACAGGGAGGAGCTCTGCGATTATGGGACCTATTTCTGTTTCTCCCTCAGATCACATCTCTGGGCAGATTAGTTTATGGAGGGGATGGTATGATGGGATAGCCTAATTTTGGTAATTAATTTGGCAATTGATCTTTGATTATTAGCAAGTAAATATGCCCAGTGGTCTGTGATGGGATGTTAGATGGGATGGGGTCTGAGTTACTACAGAGAATTCTTTCCTGGGTGCTGGCTGGTGAGTCTTGCCCACATGCTCAGGGTTTAACTGATCGCCATATTTGGGGTCAGGAAGGAATTTTCCTCCAGGGCAGATCGGCAGAGGCCCTGGAGGTTTTTCGCCTTCCTCTGCAGCATGGGGCACGGGTCACTTGCTGGAGGATTCTCTGCAGCTTGAGGTCTTCAAACCACAATTTGAGGACTTCAATAAATCAGACATAGGTCAGGGGTTTGTTCCAGGAGTGGGTGGGTGAGATTCTGTGGCCTGCATTGTGCAGGAGATCAGACTAGATGATCATAATGGTCCCTTCTGACCTTAAAGTCTATGAGTTCCTCTGGGCCATGTCCACTTGTTCCCTGGATGCCTTCAAGGAGCAGTGGGGGCTGTCTGGGGTTCTCTGCTCGGTATCCCCCTCTCAATCCCTGCTTTTGACCCTGTGGCCCTCACTCCCATCCCTATTTTCTCATTTGTTGTCTCTGCATTTACTTGAGCCCTGGGTTCAGTAGCTCCTCCCCTTGACTGGGGGAGGGGACTTTAGATGTGGGTGGGCTTCTGCCCACCTGTCCCCAGGAACATAATAGGAACAAGGGTTCTCTGGGGGATATTACTTGGCAGTTCCTTCACTGAGCCATGAGCATGGGCGTGTACCTGGCTTATTTCACCACCTCTCCCAACACCTGCACCTTCTGTGGTGAGAGGGAGACCCTGGCGCATATTTACATCAAGTGCACCAGGTTGCAGCCCCTTTTCGGGCTCATCCAGAACCTTTTCTTCAGGTTCTGGCTGCACTTTTCCCGACATAGTGGTAGCTCCTCCCCTTAGGCTGGGGGCGGGGGCTTTAGCTGTGGGTGGGCTTTCACCAGCCCAACCCCAGAGCCTCAATAGGTACAATGACACCCCTCCGGCAGAGTCTGCACTGTCTCATCCCTCAGGCATGCTGCAGCAACTCAGCTACATTGACTCATCCCTCAAGCAGGGCCTGCAGGCATGCTGCAGCAGCTTATCCCTGGGCAGCCCTGGGTCAGATGACCCTCCAGGCATAGGTATTTCACTCTTACTGCCAGAACCACAAAGTTAGTCTGTGCATTCAGCCCGCACATGCACACTCCCTCCCTCATTGTCTGCCTCTAGCACTGTGTGGGTGAACCCCCCTCAGTTCCTTCTCTACTGCAGAGCCCTTTATGGAGAACTCCAAAGTAGAGGAGAGGAGGGCGGGTTGTAGAGCACCCATAGGGGGGACACATCTCAAAAAACCATCGTTACTGCACAGGGTAACTTCTTCTTCTTCTTTGAGTAGTGTCTATGTGGGTGCTTCACTGTAGGTGACTTCACAGAAGTATCCCCAATGTAGGACTGGGGCTTTGGAGTGGAGTTTTTTACTACAGAGAGTTCCGTGGAGCTGCAGATGGCATTGGAGGCCAAATCTCCAATGATTGCATAATGTTCTGCGGAACTGTGAGCAGAGGCCCAAGTTGCTGCTCTGAAGATTTCTGAGATAGGGACATCTTTAAGGAATATGACAGAGGTAGAAATTGACCTCATGGAGTGCGTACAGATTCCAAATGGAGGCAACAGGTTGCATCCTTGATAACAGTGATTAATGCACCCCATTTGGATAGTCTTTCAGCTGATATTGCAGAGCCTTTGGATCTTTCTGCAAATGAAAGGAAGAGTTTAGGGGAATTCCTGAAGTCCTTAGTCCTGTCGAAGTAGGATGCTAGTACTTATCTAACATCTAGCATATGCAGAATTGCCTCCCTGTTGTCACTTTGTCGTTGCACTCCATATGTTTTAAGGAAATATGCTATGAGTGTGAATATGATATCACTGGAATATGCTTTATGCAAAAGGTCTCTTGTAAGATATCATAACAAAGGTTATAACCTACTGAATATATTCCTCGTATTTGTATGCATGTATCATTCTTGTATATGAAGCTAGAAATATGAAGTATAACTCTGAGATCCTATTGTAATTATGCAAAGTGTGGGCCATTAATGGTGGTTTAGAATCTTGATGGCTCCCATTGACTAGGACAATTGGTTGTAAATGGTTTATTTACCTGCAAACCTTCCTGTGTACGTGTGGGCCAACCCAGGAAGAATGGAGACTACGGGTCTTATAGTGACATGTGATCATGTCACATGATACTGGAATCCATCTTTATCCTCGTACTTTTCCATTGATGAGGCAGGGGTGGAGACAAGCACAAACAAAAGATTCCCGCCTTGTGCCAAAGCTATAAAAGGGGGTGGAGCAGGACAAAGGAGGCTGCCAGTCATGAGAAAACCCCTGCTTACCACCTCAGATGCCGTTGGAACTAACAAGGACTGTACCAGGGGAAAGGATTGGGTCCAGACTAGGAAGGAGTCCAGTCTGTGAAAGAAGCTTATTGGAACATCTCTGAGGGTGAGATTTTATCTGTAATCAGTTTCTTAATGTATTAGGCTTAGACTTGCGTGTTTTGTTTTATTTTGCTTGGTAACTTACTTTGTTCTGTCTGTTACTACTTGGAACCACTTAAATCCTACTTTTTATACTTAATAAAATCACTTTTGTTTCTTAATAAACCCAGAGTAAGTGATTAATACCTGGGGGAGCAAACAGCTGTGCATATCCCTCTGTCAGTGATACAGAGGGTGAACAATTTACGAATTTACCCTGGATAAGCTTTATACAGAGTAAAATGGATTTGTTTGGGGTTTGGGAGCTGGGTGTCTGGGTGTCCATTGGAAGTTGGGTGTCTGGGTGCTGGAGACAGGTAACCTGCTGAGCTGTTTTTAGTTAAACTCTGAAGCTTTGGTGGTATGGCCCAGACCCTGGGTCTGTGTTGCACCAGGCTAGCATGTCTGGCTCAACAAGGCAGAGTTCTGGAGTACCAAGCTGGCAGGGAAAATGGGCACAGAGGTAATTTCAGCACGTCAGGTGACAGTCCCAAGGGAATCTCTATGACCGAACCCGTCACAGTCACAATGTGTTTTTTGGGAAAAAAACAGGGAGATGGATCTGTTGATTCATATAGAAAGTGGACACAACTTTAGGAAGAAACTTGGGATGTGGCCTCAGAGTTATTTTGTCTTTAAAAAAGACGATGTATGGTGGGTGTGTCATTAGGGTCTCTATTTATCCTATGTATCTAGCTGAGTTGATGCTAATTAGGAATGCTGTCTTCATGGACAGGTATACGAGAGAGCAAGTTGCCCTGGGCTCAAAGGGAGCTCTAGTCAAAGTTCTGAGAACTAGGTTAAGAGCCCAGGTCGGAGCGGGTGGTATCACATGTGGGAACAGATTCCCAATGCCCTTAAGGAATCTATGCATCAGCAGGTGAGCGAACACAGAGTATCCATCTACCTGACGGTGGAAAGCCATTGTGGCTGCAAAATATACCCTAAGGGAGCTGAGTGAGAGTTTTGACATCTTGAGGTTTAAAATGTAAAATTTAAAATCAGAGGGAGGGAAGATGAAGTTGGGTGTGTGTGCTTACAATGACACCAAAGTTGGAATCGTTTCCATTTTTGTAGGTAAGTATGTCGGGTGGTTGACTTTCAGCTGTGCAGCAACACGACTTTCACCTCGTCAGAGAATTCTGCCTCTAAACCTTGGAGCCAAGACTGGAGACAGAGGACCCGCAGGTTGGGGTGAAGGATCAGCCCATCACTTTGAGAGGGCAGGTGGGGAATGGGCCGAAGAAGAACCGGAGGACATATTGCCATATGTGGCATGTAAGGGAACCAGACTTGTCTTGGCTAGGAGGGGAAAATCAGAATAACTCTCACTTTGTGTTGTCGAATTTTCAACAGGACTGTGGATAGAACAGGAAATGTGAGGAAGGACATACAAGACATCCAGGCCCCATGGGAGGATGAGGGCAATTTATGTAAAACATACAGATCATATTGTCCATCATGACCTTTGACTGGGTGTTCTTGATGAAAGGCAGAAAGTGTGCACAGGAGTTACTGATGCCCCTTAGCTCCAAAAGATTGATATGGAGGGTCACTTCTGTGGAAGACCACTTGCCTTGACCCTTGCGGTCATATAGGTGAGCTCTCCAGTCTATTAGAATCAGCATCTGTGGTGGTTGCATGAATGAAACGCCCGCCCAGACTTTGGATGGGTCTTTCCTCCAGTCCATGTAGTGCTTTACTGTGGAGGGCAGTGATAGCAGTTTGATTAGTCTGTGCCTGTTCAGGGAATAGACAGAAGTAAGCCACATCTGAAGACATGTCATGAACATCCGGGCGTTGGGGTGACGAAGGTGCATGCTGCCATATCACCTAGCAGCTGCAAGCAGTTCCTGGAGGATGTCTGAATGCTGGCCTGGATTGTCTCTGTGAGACTCACAAGGATGGTAAGTTTGTATAGTGGGAGGAATGCTCCAGCTTATACTGCGTCGAGGTCAGCACCGACAAACTCCAGTCGCTGTACTGTAACAATGCAGTTCTGGCGGGACCCAACTGAGAGTGCCAATTCAGGACAAATTGCTTAAACAGGGCAGTTACAACCCAAGGCTGGGTTTTTTCCACCTCTAAGGCAAACCAAACCAGCCAGACAAAGAGGACTTTGTTCTCACCCCACTGGCTAACCACAAGTCACACAAGCAATTCCCTTAGACATTCCAGTTTCCCAGTATCACCACCAGTGCCACTCGTCATGGGGATGAATGGTTATGAAAACCAATACCCTGGTAAAAAAAAAAGAGGGTTCTCTTGATCCCAAAGAATCAAGCCCCAGACCCAGGTCAATATACAAATCAGATCTTACCCACAAATCATGCTGTTGCCAATCCTTTAGAATCTAAAATCTAAAGGTTTATTCATAAAAGGAAAAAGATATAGATGAGAGCTAGAATTGGTTAAATGGAATCAATTACATCCAGTAATGGCAACGTTCTTGGTTCAGGCTTGTAGCAGTGATGGAGTAAACTGCAGGTTAAAATCAAGTCTCTGGAGTACATCTCCCGCTGGGATGGGTCATTCAGTCCTTTGTTCAGAGCTTCAGTTTGTAGCAAAGTCTCTCCAGAGGTAAGAAGCAGGATTGAAGACAAGATGGAGATGAGGCATCAGCCTTTTATAGTCTTTTCCAGGTGTAAGAACACCTCTTTGTTCTTACTGTGGAAAATTACAGCAAAATGGAGTCTGGAGTCATATGGGCAAGTCCCTGCATACTTTGCTGAGTTACAAGGCGTATCTGCCTTCTCTCAATGGATCGCTTGTATAGCTGATTGTCCTCAATGGGCCATCAAACAGGCTAGGCACAGCTAACACCAACTTGTCTGGGATGTCACCCAGAAGCATAGCATAAGTTTGAAGTACAGACAGTATAAGGCAATATTCATAACTTCAACTAATGAATGACACATGCATACAGACAGCATAATCATAACCAGCAACCCATAACCTGGTCTTAGACACCTCATGAGATTTGGTGCCACTATAGGACCTTGTTGCACCCATGTTCTTTATGGTCCCAGATTATATCAATAACGTCACACTGTACCAGGATCAGTATCAATTTCTGTAAGTTGAACTGTAGACCCAGACGCAAAAACGTGACCATGGTTGTCTGGGTGGCTCATATAGCATCCTGAAATGAGGGAGCTCTGAGGAGTCAATCATCTAGGTATGGGTAGATCACAAGGCCAAATATTTGCAGGTGAACCAGAGAGAAGCTTGGGAGAATACGCTGGATGTGGACCAGAGGCTGAATAGGAGCACCCAGTACTTATAACAGTGATGCCCAAAGGTAAACCGTAGGAATCGCCTGTGAAATGGTCTTATTGAGATGTGGAAGTAGGCATCTTGTAGGTCGAGAGCCAAAAACCAATCTCCTTGCTCCAGAGCTTGAATAATGGCTGCTAGCATGACCATCTGGAACTTCAGCGCCTTCACGTATTTGTTTAATGCCCTTAGATTTACAAGGGCCTCCAACCTCCCTTCACCTTGGGGATCAGACAATAATGAGAGTAAACCCCCTTACCCACCCTGGGGTGTGCACAAGGGGGAGAAAAAAGGGGCACGGGGCCCCCAGTAATCATTGGGGGCACAGACCTTCTCCAGCCCCGGGGCCACAGAGGCATGGAAGAGTGAGATCCTGCCAGAGCTGGAGCAGTGAGGGACGAGTGAGCTCCTGCTGGGGCCAGGGTGGGGAAGGGAAGAGCAAGCTCCTTCGGAGGGGGGGGAAGAGCGAGCTCCTTCCAGGGCTGGGGCAGTGAGCTCTTCCCAAGGCCAGGTGGGGAGGAGGGAAAGCAAGCTCCTGGGGGAGCACAGAATGTGCCCCTCCAAAACGGGTCAAATTTAAATTCCTGTGCATGCCCCTGAGTTGCACCAGGACTGATTCTATGCCCCTCAGGCCCAACAGATGATCTATTTCCTGACAAAGTAGGTTTTTGTGAGAAGGGTTCCTGAAGAGGGAACCAGAAGGAGAGTGGGAGTGGGGATGGGACATGAATTGAATGGTGGAACCCTTCGAAATAATCTCCAGGAACCATCTGTTGGAGGTGATATTCTCCCAACTGCTGTGAAAGATGGCCAGGCGACTTCTGAAGGGGTTTGACAGGTGGGTAGATGGCAGCTGAGGCTGCAAGGTATAATTGTTCGGGCCCTCGACCAAGCCATCAAAAGTGCTTAAAAGAGGTGGTCTGAGAGGCCGTAGATTGGGATGCTGACTGCTTCCACTTTTGAACCCTGGGCCTCTTATACTACTACTTGTAATTGAGCATTGAGCATTGAGATGGTGGGTATTGAGGAGGTTGTGACCTGTGCTGTGGCCGAGAGCAGCTATATCTTCTCTTCTGTCCTGCAGTGTAGATTCCCAAGGAGCATAATGTGGCCTGGGAATCCTTCAAGGTGTGGAGAGAATAATCTGTCTACTCTGCAAAGAGTTTGTCCTTTCAAACAGAAGATCTTCCACTGTCGTCTGCAACTCTTTGGGCAACCCAGAAAGGTGTAGCCAACAAGCCCGCCTCATTGCCACTGCCGTGGAGACCTAGTGGGCCACTGTATTGCCTGCATCCAATGCTGTCTGTAGTGCAGTTCTGGCTACTAACTGACCCTCTCTGGCACTGGCCTGAAACTGCTCCTTTTGTGTCTCTGGTAAATATTCCAGAAAACATACTGAATTTTCCAGAATTAATAAAATCATAATTGGCCATGGCAGCTTGGTAGTTCACAACTCTAAACTGCAATGTCGTCAATGAATATGCCTTCCTCTCAAAGAGACCTAGCCTTTTCCAATCCCGATCATATGGGATCAATTTGGCATGATGTTGTTTGCCTGAGGCATTAACCACATCCACTATGATGGAGTTGGGTTGCGGATGTTGAAACAGAAAGTTTGACTCTTTGGGAGGGATGTAGCACTTTTTTGTCAACTCTCTTCTCAGTTGATGAGATGGAGGCTGTTGTCTGCCAGATTACTTAGCCAGGATCTAGAATCACCTCATTAATTAGGAGGGCAATTCAGGATGAGGAGGAGATGTGTAGAATATCCACCAGCTTGTGATGTGTATCTGCCATCTCCATAGGGGAATCTGCAGCTTATTTGCCACCCTCTTAGTAATGTCTTAGAAGTTCTTGAAATCGTCAGCTAAAGATGGGGAGGAGAGCATTACAGCCTCATCTGGTAAAGATGAGGAGAAGTTTGCTGGAGGGGTAGCTTCCCTTTCAAGCCTTTCCGCCTGTTTCTCAAAAGTTTCCTCTTCCTCTGGTTCAGGGGCTCTGGACAGTGACGTTGTACGAGACCATCTGGCAGACTCTCTCTGAGAGACACTAGACACCTGCAAATTGTGGGATATGTACATCGCTCAAGGATCCCAATTTGGCCATTTGAAGGGGAAAAGGGCATGAGCGGTGGGGTGTCTAAGGGGATCAGTTCAATGGAATTGAGGAGGATCCTTGTACTGTGACAGCGGGCCATGATGAGTGGCCAAGAAAATGACATCCTCCTGATCACTGTCAGACTTGTCACTGGGTAAGGGTGGCACTGACCGGGGTATTGGTGGTACACGGCCCAGTGCCAAGGGTGATTCTGGGCATTGGGATATGCTTGGCACCAGTGCTCCAGTACTGAGTAATGGGGATTGCAGTTCTTCCCCAACCGTCAGGTCTCTAGGGTATTGGAACTCTTGCAGTACCATTGGCTCACTTGGTACCACAGAGGAGTGTCTGTGGTATGTTGTCGGTAACAATGGTTGTGAAGGTGCAGAGCGTTCCTTAGACAGGAGCTTCGTCACACCCGGTACCAAAGGTTTTCTTGGTGCCGCTCCTTTAGAGGTGGTACCATATTTGTCTTTGTCCTTAGGGGGCAGTACCGCTGCCTCAGAACCTGAGCCCCTGGGGAGGATCTGGAATCAGCACCGGAGTCCCCTGAAGGCAGAGACGATGCGTAGGGGGGGCGTGCGAGTGCGGGAGCAGGTGGTATTGCCTGCCCTGGACCAGGGAGGTGGGGCTGGAAGGTTCCTCCCAGAAGTGACATGTGGGGTGGTCACATGGCTCCCGCCCTTTACATTGTGTCCCCCAGTATCAGCAGGCACGAGTTGTCTCTGCTTGGAGGCTTAAGTGCCTTATCCATGTGGAGGAATTTTAACTTCAGATCCCAGTTCTTGCAAGACCTCGGCTTTAGCTGGTTGCAGAGGGAGCACTTCTGAGGGATATGGAGTTTTCCCAGGCACCAGACACAGTGAGAGTGTCTGTCAGTTACTGGTAGGGTGACCAGATGTCCTGATTTTATAGGGAAAGTCCCAACATTTGGGGCTTTTTCTTATATAAGCTCCTATTACCCCCCACCCCCATCCTGATTTTTCACACTTGCTGTCTGGTCACCCTAGTTACTGGAATCAACTCCTGCAGGAGAGGCACCTCTAGGAGCCGGACATGTCTCTGGAAGGGGTCTATCACCATCTGGCAGTGAGGAATGCAGAAGAAATTTCTACTTTACTCTTCTTTTCTGTTCTTCTTTTTTTTTAACTAAAATAATGTAAAGAGTCTTGTAAACATCCCTGTACTCTCTAAGGGACTGAACGTCTGCCCCAGCATAAAACCTAATACCATACTAAAATGTGAAGAACTAAAAGAATTCTTCTGCTTTCTGCACCTCAAAGAACTCTATCACAACATTAACAACAAAACTCACACTTACCATGTCCCCACTGACAACCATAAGAAAAGAGAAGTGATTGCTTCAGTAAAATAATTGACAGCAAACTCCTTTAAAAAATCACATCCACTATAATCTCTCCACTGCCAAGAGAACAGCCATGCAGCCCCTGAAATCTAACCACAAGAAAGTGATTGAATCGGCAGACAAAGGCGGTGCCATTGTAGTCCTCAATCAGGACGACTATGTTAACAAGGCTAACTGACAATTCTCCAACACCACCTACTATAAAGAACTCAAAGAAGACTCTACACCATAGTTTACCCAGGAAGTTAAGGATATCCACAAATCCTTCCCCAAACAATTCCAAGAGAAACTCTACAAACTCATCCCAATGAACCCACCCCAGGGACCTTCTACATGCTTCCCAAAATACACAAACAAGGGAACCCAGGCAGACCCATCATATCTGGCCACAGCACTCTTACTGAAGGAATATCAGGACTCACAGAAATCATCCTCAAACCACTCAGCACACAAAGGACCAGCTTCCTCCAGGACACAACATACTTCCTCCACAGACTTCACAACAGTAACAACCTCTCACAGAACACCATCCTTGCCAGCATGGATGGCACCTCCCTATACACCAACATCCCTCACAAGGAGAGCATCGCTGCCTGCCTCAAATATTTACAAGACAATGGAGAACCCTCAGATATCCACCCCAAACAAATCACCAAACTCATCCATTTCATCCTCACCCCTAACAATTTTACATTAAAAAACAACCACTTTGTCCAAACCGTGGGAACATCAAGGGGTACTAGGATGGCCCTCCAGGATGCTAACCTCTTCATGGGTCTCCTTGAAGAAGAATTTCTGGACAAATGCACCATTAAATCAATGATAAACCTGAGATACATTGATGATATTTTCATCCTCTGGACAAACGACTTAAACTCCCTCAAAGATTTCTACCACAACATTAACAATTATCACCCACCCATTAAACTCTCTCTGGAACTTTCCCACACCAGCCTCAACTTCCTAGACACCACAATCCGCTTTAACAACGGAACCCTACAGACAACTATATACAAGAAACCCCTAGATCACTACACCTGTCTTCATCGTTCCAGTGACCATGCCTAACCATATCTACTGCCAGGCACTCAGATACCCAGAATATGCTCCAAGGAGAAAGTCCAGGATGTACACCTTCACACACTCAAAACCACCTTCACCAGACAAGGATACTCCACCAGAGAAGTAGATCTCACCATGCAACAGGACACCCAAATACCCCAAGAGAACTTGCTTCAATACAGAAATAAACCCCCTTCTGACCACACACCTCTAGTTGTCACCTACCACCCCATACTGGAACCCAAATGGGATATCATCAAACTATTACAACCCAGAATTGATGGGGACCCCATCTTGAAAGAAATCTTTCCTGAACCTCGTCTTCTGGCCTTCATACAACCCCTCAACCTCAACAGCAGCAGCAAGCTTTCCACAGATCAGGATACACCAACTCAAAGCAGCACCAGACCCTGCAACAACAGATGCAAAACTTGCAGACATATCGCCACTGCTACAATGATCAACATCCCCCACAATGCACCTTTCAAGATCCATGGGTCTTAAACATGCCTTTCACAACATGAAGTGTACCCCATCCAGTGCACTAAATGCCCCAATAGAAACTATGTGGGCAAAACCAGACAATTACTACACTCTCAAATGAACTCACACAGGAAAATGAAAAAAGACAAAAACACCTCAATACCTGTGGGCAATCGTTCTATATCTGACCTATCAGTTCTCATCCTCAAAAGAAACCTGCACAACGCTTTCAAAAGACAAGCCTCGGAGCTTAACTTATAACTTTGCTAGACACAAAAAAATCATGGACTGAATAGAAACACTGGATTTATGGTTTATTATTACAACAATCTATAACCCACTAACAACCCTCCCCAACTGCTTCTCTGCTCTTCTTTTCCTCCCCTATGCTTGGAGTGGTGTTAATGGCTACTTTATCTTGAATGGTTTCTTGAAATATGTGTTTGTTTAGCATAAGTAGCTATATTATAGCATTTCTCAAACTGGGGGTCACAACCCAAAAGTGAATTGTAAGACTACTATAGGGGTGGTCGCAAGAGCAGCGGCTGTTGGCTGCGCACCCAGCTCAGAAGGCTGCACTGCTACCAGCAGCAGGGCAGAAATAAGAATGGCATGGTATAGAGCCTGAAATATTTTCAGGGCCGCCCAGAGGATTCAGGGGGCCTGGGGCAGGGCTGGGTCTTCGGCGGAAATTCAGCAGCAGGTCCCTCTCGGAGGGAAGGACCCGCCGCCGAATTACCGCCGAAGAATGAAGCAGTGGCAGTAGAGCAGCCTAAGTGCCGTCAATTGTGGCTTTTTTTTCCCACCGCCACTAGCAGCGCTTGTACTCACTGGGCTGCGCTCCGAGGCTTCGGCAGCACTTCAGCGGTGGGTCCTTCACTTGCTCCGAGTCTTCCGCTGCATGGAAGGACCCACCGCCGAAGACCCGGAGTGAGTGAAGGGCCTGCCATGGAAGTGCCACCGAAAACCCGGAGCAGCTCACGGGGCCCCTGCGGGGCCCGGGGCAAATTGCCCCACTTGCCCCCCCCCGGGCGGCCCTGAATATTTTCCAAGGTGGTCCCCACAAAAAAAGTTTGAGAGCCCCTCTATTTAACTGTGACACTCTGACCTATTTCCCACACCTGAAGGAGAGCTCTGTGTAAGCTCAAAAGCTTGTCTCTCTCACCAGTGGAAGATATTACCTCACCCACCTTGTCTCTCTAATATCCTGGGACTGTAACAGCTACAACAACACTGCATATTACCCATGGGTCATTTTGAATGCAGATATTAGAAATTCATACCATTCTCAATTAAAGTTCAGCCACCAAATTTAACTTTGTGCCCTGAACCTTTACCAATTCTCCACATAAAAATCTCTCTATTCCTGTCCGCCTTCTGCAGGAGGGCTAAAGCCATCCACACCGCAGTGTACCATCTATCTATACAGGCCAGAGACTCCTGTATTTTCAATTCTCTACATGCAGGCTGGAGATGTCAAGTACTCACCCACTATCCCAGTACAGATTCCAGATACCCATATCTCTTTTTGGGCCTGAACATTGACTCTACATTGGGTTATATGATCAATTAATGAAAAACTGTATTGTAGCATACATACACAATGAGGCAGAGATAAGATTGATGTGGCAATGAAAGAAGAGGCAATAGTAGGGGTGGCCCCATAAAGGTTGCTGTTGGAACCTTAACTGACCATTTCCTAACTTCTTTAGTATTTACATTCTTGGGTACTGAATTATTCTGTAGAGATTTTTTTAAAACCTCAATCCTGATTGTGAGTTAACGGATGTTTTTTGCTGGTTTATTTTTGACTACGTCAATCTTTAGGCCTCTTTTGTTTAACTGCACACAAAATTAGTGCATTTACTGCTTACAAAAGTGCTTAACTGACAGCACTGAATAGTGAAGTCCTCTACCCAGCAAACCATTATGTACGGGACAGTGGCATTGTTATCTTCTCCACAGTGTCTCACAAAGATACCTCAACATTCTTCTGGGTAGACTACTTCTGGGTCCAATTGGATAATTCAGTTTTTATTTCAATCGAATTGTGAGTCTCTCTGTTGAGACCTTCAACTACCAATTATTGCCAAGCATGCTAGTAAATCAACTGCTGGAAACTAATTTTTAATAATATAAAAGCATAACATCTTGGTTTCTATACTCAGAAAAATGGGTTTCTAAATGAAATAACCCGGTCTTTAAACTGTGTTTTTCCTTAATACCCAAAGCTGCATGTCCGCATGAAGGGCTGAAAATTCCAGTTTACAAAGCAAACTGAGACAAACTTCAGAAGTGTTGGAATCTCCCCCTGCCCCGTTTCCCTTACACCAGACTGAAACTCAGGGAGAATTTTTAGATCTAAATTATATATAGGGCTTTCTAGAGGAAATGCTGACTGACCCAGAACTATAACCCCCTACCTGATTTTAATTTTTTAAATTTTGAATATAGTCACTCCATGAAACTATTTAATTAACTTTTCATTTGAAGGTCTCCTAAGGCATCAGTGACAGAAGACGGGGAAAGCCCAATCTGGGAGTCAAGGGGGCCAGTGCAAAATTCTTTCGCTTCTTATATCTTAGTTTTCACCAAACAGGAAAATGTTCCCAGCCTCACGGGTCCCGGGACCTCTGTCCTCCTCGATGCGGACGCCCAGCCCGGGAGTTTCACAGAATGCAACTCGCCTCGAGCGCTGGGCTCGGCAGGCTCAGTAGCCGCCCCGAGCGCGCCTAGCCCGGCCGGGCAATGGCACCGCAAGGCACTGGCGAGCGGGGACACTGCGGGAGGCACGGGCAGGCTGGGGGTTGATAGCGGAGCCCTAGCTCTGCCCCGGCATCCTTGCCTACCCCACGCCCGACACTTGCCTTTATAGGGAGACCATCGGAGGCAACAACTCACCCGAAGCAACAGCCACAGTCCGGGGTGCAAAGTCCCGCGCAGCGGCCGCCGCAGCACTGACGCCGCGGGCCGGACGGGTGTGAGCGCGGAGTGGCGGGAGATGCGCGGCCGCCGCTCCCCGGGTGACTCAGGTGGCGGGCGGGGGAGCGACAAGCGGAGCCTCGCGGCTCGCACGCGATGCACAGCCCGGCGCGCGGGCAGCAGAGGGCGCTGCGGCGCCGGGACGGGACCGGACCGGGGCGGTGGGGGCTGCAGGCAGTGAGCGCACATGGGGACCGGCCGCCCCGCCGTGCCAGCAGCCAGCCCCCCCCCCCCGGCCGGGCGGGCCCGTCTCCCCCGAGCGGCGCAGGAGCCGGGCCGGGGGCCGGCGCGTGTCTCTGCCCGGGCCTGGCTGCAGCCGGCGCCGGCCCGCCGCGCAGAGAGATACCCCGTCAGTCAGGGAGCGCGGCGTGACAGGCGGCGGAGAGGACCGATCCTGGCTCCCCCCAGGCCAGTCCCAGCCCGGCAGGCACCTGAGGCAGGTGCTGAAACTGCTCTGCTCGGCCCCTTTCAGGTGCTCCGCCCCCCACTGCCCCTGGGGCACTTCCGCGGCTCTTGCCCTCTGGGGTGACATTGAGCTGGTACTGACGCCCCCCCCCCGGCGTTTCAAAGGGCCCACTCGCCTGAGCATAGCTCGCCAGAGCCAGTCCCAGGAGGGCTGTCAGCCAGCCGCTTGCTCGCTGATGTTCCTGCCCGCTGCTACCCAAAGGCAGGATTTTTGGAGTAGGCTGTGTCGGGGGAGCTCTGTCGGTCCCAGGAGATTAGAGAGACAAGGTGGGTGAAGACATAACTTAAGTTTTCCCCCTTACACAGAGCTCTTCTTCAGGAAGAAGAAGGAGAGCTCCAGAGCTTGTCTCTTTCACCAGCAGAAATTGGTCCAATAAAAGATGTTACCTCACTAACCTTATCTCTCTATTTGTTGAGTGACATTGTTCTATTTTATTAGGTTGGAAGGGTTAGACTTTTATCAGTAAAAGTCAGGAAGTGCCAATTTTCACCACACACACACCAACCAAAACAAGTATGGCCATGGATAATATTGAAATGTACAGCTAGGCAAAGTAAGAAAAATGCTGTTTGGAACTTATTACAGTTTGATTTAAGGACAGATTCGTATATTTTGATGTAATGTTAACAATTTGTGTTTTAGCAGATATACAACTTTAACTTCTTGAGTCCCAATGTCTACTGTCATTAAATAGTTATTGTCTGCCTCCCACTCCGTTACTTCCTGCAGTTGTGAAAATTTGAATGGATAAAAATTTTAAAAGTGCTTAAAATAAACACCTATATTATCCATCGAAATTAGGAGAAAGGAAAAAATGAATTCTGCCAAGCCTTCATATAGATTATATTGCAATGTCATATCTAACTTGCCTAGCATTAGTGCTTCCCATTTGTGTTTCTTATTCAGTAGTTGTGTTTTGGATGCCCTGTCCCAGATCAACTAACTTGCATTGTCTGTAGGGTATATCATTTGATTATTTCCTGCCCCTATTTCTAACATCTCTACTTCGTATTAGTTTTCTGTCCTCTCTAGTGTTTGGAATACCTCCCAATTTCTGTTCAGCCTCCTCCCCCAAACTCTCCCCCATTTGTTGAGTACCACCTCTCCCAGTTCATTTATAAAGCAGAGCTGGCCAGAGGATTCAGGGGGCCTGAAGTCTTCAGCAGCGGGGGGTCCTTCCACTCCGGATCTTCGGGGCACTTCAGCGTCGGGTCCCGGAGCAGAAGGAGACCCCACCGCCGAATTGCCGTCAAAGACCCGGAACGGAAGACGCTCCGGGTCTTTGGCAGTGGGTCCTTCACTCTTGTGAGGGCCCCTGAAAAATCTCATGGGGGCCTGGGGCAATTGCCCTCACTCCCCCCCCCGGGCGGCCCTGTTATAAAGATCCTAAATAAGATGCAACCTAACATTGATACGTTGATCTGGATAAGTTCACCCAATTTGATACGCTCTTGTCTGTCAGACTACTTTGCTGAATATCATACAATTTTCTGTTCATGTGACAGTGCTCATAGCTAAACAAATACTGTAAAAATGCGATACCAAACTCCAGACTATATTATCATAGTTAAGGTCCATGGCACCGTTGGCTAGACACTGTATAAATACCTATTAAAGAGACAGTCCCTGCTCTGAAGGGCTTACAAATTAAGTATGATACAACAGGTGGATACAAACAAACAGAAGGGAAAGCACAACATTATAATGGAGTCATTACTAAGGCTACAATTTTGTCACGGAGGTTGCAACTTCCAGAGACCTCTGTGAGTTCAGCCTGCGGTAACTGGGAGCTCCTGGCTACTGCGGATGGCGAGGGTCCCCGGAACTCCCAGTTGCTGCAGGCAGCAGGGGACCACAGACCTCTGAGCCACCACAGGCGGCGGGGGGCCTCCTGTAGCACCCAGCCACCAGGAGCGGCGCCAGAGTTTCTGGCGCCCTAGGCAGAATTCGGGGGGTGGCATTTTGATGGCCACTCCCATCGCACCGCCAAAGAAGGACCCTCTGCCGAAATGCTGCAGGCGACAAGGGCCGCCCGGGGGGGGGGGGGAAAGAGGGGCAATTTGCCCCAGGCCCCGGGCCCTGCAGGGGCCTCCCGAGAGTTTTTCAGGGCCCCTGGAGCGGGGTCCTTCACTTGCTCCAGGGGCCCCGGAAAACTCTCGCGGGGCCCGAGCCCTGGAGCTTCTTCTGCTCCTGGTCTTCGCCGGTGGGGGGGTCCTTCCGCTCTGGGGCAGAAGGACCCTCCGCCGGCAAATTACCGCCGAAGTGGGACCCGCCGCCAAAATGCAGCTGGGTCTTCAGTGGTAATTTGGCGGCGGGGAGCCCTTCCATTCTGGGACCCGCTGCCGAAGTGCCCCGAAGACCCACGGCGGTGGCCCCCCACCGTCGAATTACCGCCGAAGACCGGGCTGCACTTCGGTGGCTGGTCCCGCTTCGGCGGTAATTCGGCAGCGGGGCACTTCAGCGGTGGGGGAGTCGAAGCGGGGGCCCCCTGCCGCCGAAGACCCCAGACCCCCGGAATCCTCTGGGTGGCCCTGCAGGCGACAGCGGCAGTCATTGAGCTGCTCAATTGCCTGCTGCTGCTTTCCGTGGCACATCAGCAGAAGGTCCTTCTTCAGCGGTGCGACGGGAGCAGAACCGGAAGCGCCCATGCGCCCCATGGGGAGCGCACAAAATGCCGCCCCCCGAATCCTGGTGCCCTAGGCGACCGCCTAGGGTCGCCTAATGCAAGCGCTGGCCCTGCAGCCACTGCGGGTGGCAGGGGGCTCCAAGCTGAGCAGCTCCTGGCCACCAAGGCAGCAGGGGCCCACACAGCTCCCGGGTGACAGGGGACCCTGCAGCTCTGAGCCACCCAGGGCAGCGGGAGCCCCCTGCAGCTCCCATCTGCCACAGGCAGCAGGGGACCCTGGAGCTTCAAGCCCCCACAGGCCCCGACCACAGCTGCCCAGTCTTCCCCAGTTACCTTTTATTTTTCAAATGTAACTGTAAGTGGATCATTAAGTTCCATCACCACTTTTAGAGGCATGAGCTGCAGATTGTTGAGCCATCTGGTTCTGCTCCAGCAAAGCATGAAAGCATGTACTTGCTATTTAAAATTAAGCATGTGCCTAAGTGCTTTGCTGGATTGGGACCAGGGCTCAGGATTAAGACCCAGTTCATCAAGATCTGTTTTATATGGGAATACTTGTAAAATCTGAAAATTATATGTATCTATATAATTTTCAGGCTTTACAAATATTCTTATACCTGTATTTTTAAATCTATCAATCAGTTTTCATTATTTCTTATCCATCCCACCTTCACTTCTCTGTTTTAGCATAATCATTATTTATATGTCCCTACTTACATAATATCATCTTATCTCTAGTATTTTCCCTGATATAATTGCAAAAGTCCTTTTTATGCTCCTTACTCATTCTGTTAGTATTAAGTTAATTCTGTCTATTGTTTTTAGGGCACAGGGGTTTACTGCCCTTATTTCCCCTGATACTTTAACTGACATTGTATGTATTCCTCCACTAGACTTTCTTCGCATCATCATATTTTTGAGCATTCTCTCATGAAGCCATATTGATTGCTTGTTCCTTCTCCCCCTCCCACCTAGCCAGCTGGTAGAATTACTGTTAATTAACATTTGACTTGCAGTACATCTTTTGAATGGGTAAGGCTATTGATGCTGCTATCTAAACCTATAGGTGCCTAAGTTTCCACTGGTAAAGTCCCCTAAATTTTCCCGACTGCATCCTGACACCACCAAGCTGCTTGGCTCCTAAGCAGGGTGACCAGATGTCCCGATTTTATAGGAACAGTCCCGATTTTGGGGTCTTTTTCTTATATAGGCTCCTATTACCCCCCACCCCCTCTCCCGATTTTTCACACTTGCTATCTGGTCACCCTACTCCTAAGCCTCAGCAGCATTCACAAACTATGCCCACTGATCTTACCTATGGGAGCATGCTCAGAGGCTGCCTTAGAGCACGTCTGCTAGATCAGACCCCACACAGAACAGCTGATGAGGTGGTGGTGCCATAAAATACTTGAATAGTCATTGGTTGGGGCCCCCACCTGAGAAGTGGGGACACATTGGTTCTGGGTCCTGCTCCAATTAATACAAAGTGGAACAACTGCAACAGGACAGATTGAGAGAGAACTCTCCCAGAATACTTTATATACTGGTGGTTAGGGAAATCCTGGTGGAGGCTTGAGTTCAAGTCCATGCTCGAGTCCAGAGTAGGGGAGGCACTTTCTCCTCTTCAGTTTTATGAATCTCATCCTTCATTTCCTTTGCTTTTATTTACAAAACGTTTAAAGTGTCCAAAATTGAAACACAATGTTTTGTGCAACCTAAACTGAAAAATTTTCAACTTTTTTATAATTGATTTTGGTTCAGACCAATTATTTTTTTCCCCAGTTTTTCAGAACTACCAGAGAGAGAAAAAAATCTCTTATTCTCACAGCTCTGTTTGGGAGCCTCAGGAGGCCTGGGGAGCATGGTGATTGCAAATGCAATGTTCAGAGATTTTACTAGCAAGCTGCTAACGAGCTGTACTGTGTTTGTTCAAATGGTGCTTTTCTGTGGCTTAGAGCAGATTCACTGGTAGCGAGGTTTCTGTGGCAGCCTTGTGACTAGTATATCAGAATGTTTATATCACCTTTTCTCTGTGTTTTAAAATTAATTTAAAAGAGGTATCTGTGTTACAATGGAGAGCTGCATCCTGATGGTCACTGAGTCAGCCACTCTGAAGATACACCTCACAACTGCTGTACCCTTATACCTCCCATTTGTAGACATACCCTTAGTGATTTTTATCTACCCTTCTAAGAATTTAAGAATTTCAACTGTCCCAAACTCCTAAGAAATACTGAAATTTAAAACTTTAAACTTTTTAAGAATTAAAAAAAATTAAATTTTCCTGCTTTTGCTTGGTTTTAATTTTAATGATTTAAGTTGTAAATATATTACAAGTGTTTTCTCCATTCATTATTGTTATAAGGGGTTATTATTGGCTTTGAAATTAGGTATAACTATTGGTCTAACATTAGAAAATGGATGCAAGAATTATTCCAGGGCCCACATTATCCCAAATTCCTATGGGCACAGTTTTAGGAACACACCCTAATGTCTCTAAAGTTAAAGAAAGACATCTGTTTAAAATTTTTGTGGTTGCACCCAATAAATGTATTTTATCACTTTGGTTGCAAAAACATATATCCTCTACGGAACCAAAATAAAACAATCAAGAGAAATGGGGTGAGTTATGGCCTGTGCTAGATTAAAAATTGATCTAGCTGAGGAAAGAGGGATCAAATGGGATGAATTAACTTTTAAAAATTAAATGACAGAAATTTTACAAAATCATAACCTATAATGTTTCAGCTCTGCTGTATTCCCTTACCTTTGGTATTTGCTTTCTTGCTCTTGATACTTATATAGGGTATCAACAATTTTGTGAGGGTCAGATTTGTAAAGAACTTTACATGCCTAAAGATGCAGATGGGTGCCAAGAGGGGTTTTCTAAAGCACCTCATCAAGTAAAGCACCTAATTCCCATTGATTTCAGAGGGGGTTAAGCACCTAGGGGCTTTTAAAACTCCCACCAGATGCCTACCTGCATCTCTAAGTGTCTAAATACCTTTACACATTTGGTCCTTTATTTTTAAATTTAAAAATTCATATATGCTTTCTACCAAGAAATGTATTATAAAAATATATAATTTATATCACAGATTTATTATTAATTGATTTTCTGTTCAATTATTCTTGTGCAAAACACATTTAGGTGTTTTTTCTAACAGATTTATAAACATCTCTTTTTGATAAACAGGTCTGTTTGCAAGTATTTTAAAACACCTCTCCCTCTTTTACATTTTAACTTCTCTCATTATTATAACTCAGTTCTTCATCCTTTCTACAGATGTGTTACATATCAGTCATTGGGTTATAGTTATGGGTCATATACCAAATTCTATTACCTTCCTTTTATCACTAGCTAAGGAGAATCTTGGGGGACTTGTAGCATCTTGGTCAGGTCCTCCTCAAATTAATACACTCAGAGTACATCTATACAGCAAATTAAAATCTGATTGTAGCACACCTGCACTAACTTTAATGTAACTAACACAGGTAATAATAGCAGTGCCTGGCATGCCACATGGGCTAGCTGCCCCAGTGCCAGCCCACTGGGGAATCTGGGTACATACTTGGGTGGCTGGCCCATGCCAGGGTCCATGCCACAACAGCTATACAACTGTTGTTACCAGTGTTAGCTAGCTGAAAGCTAGTGTAGCCTGTGCTACAGTCATACCTTCATTTGTGGCGTTGATGTACCCATATATGTGATTTGGTTAACACCTAGATTCTAACAGACTTTTTCTTTTTAAACAAATAACTATTTTTCCTTAAGAGTTGTCTTTGCACATATTTTATAACAATATTCTCTCTCTTTTTACATTTTAGCCTTTTTCATGCTTTTAGCCATGTTTCTTTATCATGTCTAGGGGCGGTGCTACTAGTCAGTCATTGTTTTAGTGGTTCTGGGCCTGACACCAAATCCTAGTTATTTCCCACCATAGGTAAGTAGATCCTTTGAATGGTCATATAGGTTTGAGACAAATGCCTCCAATTATTCATGGAGGAAAGCACATTGGGTGTTTTAGTTAACACCTAGATTCTAACAGGGCTTTTAAAAAAATATTTTATTTTTACAAATATCCATTTCTTTCCTTTAATGGTCACTTTGCATATATTTTTCAACACATCTCTCTTTTTTGCTTTTTCATAGCTTTTAGCTGATGTGTTTCTTTATCATTTCTAGGAGAGGTGCTACTTATCAGTCACTGGTTTAGCGTTTCTTGGTCTGGCACCAAATCCCTCCCTAGGTGGGCTTTCCATTTGGGATTAGGGGATGGAAGGGATTAGGTCAGACTCTAGAAGGGAAAGGGTTAGACCATAACATTGTTATCGCTGTGATATCATCATTATTATGTTATCAATATCTTACCTCATCAGTCTCTTGTTGACAGGAGCTTTTGACAGTAATGTGCCCCAGCACATTGATAGCTTCTTGAACAATGTCAGTAAATTACTGATATTATTAAAGATGCTGTCCTCTGCTTTATTCGTAGCCATAATAAGGAGTGGGTCAGATGCAGGATCCTGCAGTTTTCTGTGCTCCTCAGATTCCTCTCCTCAGTCCCACACCTTGGGCTAGTCGTAAAGTAGTGCAGGGTTGCTTCCTACACTGGAAAGTACTAGGGGAACAGAGTTTCTGCCAGACACAGGTTGCCAACTGGCCTTGTTGTGCACTGAAAATTCTTTGGACAGCTCAAATGTAACCCATTTTTTACAGACTGTTAAAATATTCAGAAATTGTTATCAGCTGTGTTGAAATCCCTGAGCACGAGTTTCTTTAGCAAAGTCACAGATGGTAGAAAGAGCAGTTTTCTGTTTACTCCTTCATTCTATTTCCTTCTTTTGTTAGAATGTGAAGGAATTTTATTTTGCCAAAATGACTAAGACATAAGTATAACAAATCCTGACTTAGTGTTGAAGAGGTGAAAAGGTACAATGATAAACCATAAACAATCTAGATACATACATGTAAAAATGTGACTTGACATTGTTTTTCTCTACAACTAAATAGATCATTTTTAAGAAAAATATATTTATGTTTAAGGCACAAATGCAACTTAGATGTCACACTATTCTGTGTAATTACAGATTTTGACTGTTATTAATGCCTGTTGACTGTTATATTATTAATTCACATATGCCTCGGGTGCTCCTGAAATTAGCTTCCTAAGATCTTGGTTCCATGTCTTTCTGAATCTAGAGATAGAAATAAACTGTATTTCAAGGAATTAAAGGAAAAATGTTAGAAAAATATAGGATAAAGCTTATTTATAAGGCAAAGCACCCATGATTTTTTCTATTGGGTACAAACAAACATTTCTGTCATCGTGATTAATCCTTTGCTTGATCATGACTTGAAAGTGATTTTTTTTATCTGAACAATTGCTTCTTAGTATATCCTTATTGAATACAAAGTGGAAGACATTAGACATCAGGTGCTAAATTCTGTCAGGGCATTGGTGTACTTGGAAGATGGTGTGAACATCAGATTTGAATAATGTGTAGACTTGGGTATTACCTGCATACTGTTGGCACTGGGATTATGGCATTTCACAGTAACTTATGTAGATGTCAAAATGAATGAGAGAGATTCAAGCCAGGTAAATATTCTGTGCTGAAAGAGCTGCTTGGAAGAAAGCATGGAGACAGTTGTGCGAGAAATGGGTGTTATATAAGGGGACAAATGGACTATTGAGGCTGGCAACATCTGCAGGAATGGAGGGGACCAGGGACAATACGATACAGTACAAGTGATGATAATTTGGGAGGAGTAAAGTTATGCAAGGCTTTGAACACAGACATAAATGGATTAAACTTGATGTGGCAGAGAAGGGGGAGCTATTGCAGGATTAAAAGAGGGGAGTGATGTAGTCAGAATGATGGGCAAGGAAGATGATCTTAAAAGATACATTTTGTATGGACTGGAGAGGGGTGATGTAGGTGTCAATGAGGAGAAAGTTACAAGACATGCAACTTGAAGTCCCATGGGGTGAGCGGGGATCCTCTTTTAGCCTAGTGGCTAAGGCACTCACCTGTGATCTGGGTGACCCCTAGTTCAAGTCCTCCCTCTGCCTAAGTGGGAGAAGGGAGGTGGACTGGGATCTGCCACCTCTCTGGTGAGGGCCCTAACTACTTGGGTATGGGATATTCTGAGGTTGGGCTTCCTCAGTCTCTTTTTGAAGCTGTTTCCCTGTGGATTAAATAATTAAAATATTCATTGGACCTGAGAGAAAGAGAATAAGTGTGAGAATGATTCTGTAGCCTGGTAGTTAGAGCAGAGAGGTGGGAGATCCATGTCCGCATTTTTTATTTATTTATCCAAAATGGAACAGCTTCAACAGCAGAGAGCGAGGAAGCCCCACACCAGAATGTCTCATAATTCAGTGGTTAGAGCACTCACCTCAAAAGTGACAGATTCTAGTTCAAATCCCTTCTCCTACTTCAGGCAGAGGGAAGACTTGAACCAGGAATCACCCATATCCCAGGTAGGTACCCTAACCACGCTGCTAAAAGTTATGATGGAGGGCTGCCCTCCCCCTGTTTTTTGCTAAAACAGCATAGGCACCTAATCCCAAGAAGAGGGAGATGCTTCCCTGCAGCCTGGATTTAGGCATCTGTCTCCAAGAGAGAGACAGGGTTTAGCACACATCCCTTGGCTTGGCACCACCAAGTATCTATTTTCAGCAAGAAGCCATGTAGCATGCTGACTTTTGTGAATTGCAGCGTAAGGAGCCTGTATCCCCCCATTCATTGTATAGGAGCCTACGTGCCTAACTCAGGCTTTGTAGTTCCTGTGATTTCTAGGCACCTAAACTTAGGCGTAGCAACGCTCAGTGTCACAAATACCTTTGTGAATCTAGCCTTAGGAGACTGTTTCTTTCAAGACAACCTCTTAGTAGTATTTCCCTGAGAGGACAATCTCACAGGAGAACATTCCAGACTGAGACAGGGAGAAATTCTCCAATTCCTTCTAATAGGATGACACCCACACAGCTTGCAAAAACATCTGAAAATTCTGATCCTGTCTCATCACTTAAATAAGATCTTCCATACATGAACTAAGGATAAAATCCTGGCCCCAGAGAAGTCAATGGAAAAACTCACACTGACTTCAATAATGCCAGGATTTCACCCTATATGTGTAATGTTTTTTCCTCTCTGTAAAAAAGATTTCCAAAGAATTTCCAGAGTCAAGTGTGAAAAGTAGGCTAAGGGTTTGTCCATGGGAAAGTTCCCCTGGTTTAATGTAACTTGTTTTTAAAACCAAATTAGCTAAAGTAATGCAAAAGGATGTGTTGAAACTCTGCTTGCAGTATAAGAGTGACTTATTTCAGTTTAGCATACGCTGATTACACATTGACTTAAACAAAACCAAAATAAACCTGATTTAAAACAAAATAACTAACCAACTCCGTTTAAATCACACCTCTATCTAAACCAGGGCAACTTTCTTCTTCTCCTTTATTTATTTGTATTATCGTAGTGCCTAGGAGCTTTAGTCATGGTAAAGAAATAAAACTAAGGTTGTAGGAGCCAAACTGTAGGCTCCTGATTTTGAAAAATGTGATCAGTGCAGAATTTTGCTGCCCAACTTTAATTTGGCAGGCTGACTTGAACAGATAACAAGTGTGCTCTATAAAGTCTCCCAATCTGATCTGAGGTGGAATTAAAAGTGTTAGTTATCATCTGTAAAACTTTCATTGGCCTGGCACCTGCTTATCTTGGAGGCCACCTTTTTCCTTTATGCCCCAGAGTGGCAGTTCCACTGGAAAACTTTTGCTGTCGGTCCCTAAATTCAACTCTGGCAGAGGGTGCCAGAGTATTCTTTCTGAAGAACACTCAGGTCTAGAATTTGCTCCCTGAGTTTGGCAATTTTTAGGGCACAGTGCAAGATACATTTGTATTCTGTTTTTTCTTAAATTGAGCCTGTAATCAGATAGAATTAATCCCAAAATGAGGATGGTGGTGTTAGTTTGCTTCAAGCCAGATTGGTAACAGTTGTTAATTTTAATTTCAGTGGTGTGTGCTCAGAGACACAGATGTATTTTAATTACATAAATAAACATTAGAATTTGCTTTCATTTCAGTTGCAAATAAGAAAGATATTTTCCTTGTCAGGCCCATAAGTACAAGCTTGTTGGAGGCAGCTCTTTGCTACCACTTGCTGGCCAGAACAGGACAGAGCATCAGAAAACAGCTTTGAAGAACATTTTTGTAATCATGTCATTTCATCTATCAGCCTGCCCTATCTCAAGGGATAAGAGAGAAATACAGGGTGTTTTATTTTCTCACTAAGGATGAAATTGAACCCTGTCCAGATGATCAGTTTTCAGCCATTGCATGATTTACGTCCCACTTTGAGGGTTTAATTGGAATTTAAGTGGTGCATAGATCTAGTACTGGTCCTCAGATCAGTTATTAATTTCACTTTAGATATCTTTGCCACCTTCTTTGTATTTATCACCGTGGACCAGGAAGTTATTCCCATCCACTTCATGTAATTTGTTGGTTTTAGATTCATAGAACTGAAGACCAGAAAGGACCGTTATATCATCTAGTCTGGCCTCCTTTATATCATAAGCCATTGCATTTCATCCAGTTACTCCATATTAAGCCCAATAACTTTTGTGTGATTAAAATATAGCCTGTATTTGGCTAAAACATGTATTTTCTTCTTCCAGCGTTTTCCTTCACCTGCATTCCCTTCATACAAAGGCTAACAGGGTTAATGTCTCAAAAACCTAGGGGGAAATTGCATGACAGTTTTTGAGCAAATGTAAATGCATATAGAGGTTTTACATAGCAAAGAAGTTTTACAAATTTTACAGATACAGAAAGGGCCCCTATGAACATCAAGTGCAATGAGATAACAAATAGAAACACAGAAAGTTAGACAGACACCTACCAGAAACATAAAAGAAGCCACTTGAAGACATTATTTCAGAAAAAAATAAAATCATGAGACCCACACACTTACATGCAAAGCCTGTTGTCACAGGATGGATGGCCACCTGAGCTCAAGCAATAACAAGTCTGTGATGACCTTAGATGACTGGGGCTGTTTGCACACTACACTGGCTCAGCATGTCTCTGTCCTACACTGACAGGTGTGGGTAACCTGTTGAATCCCATTCATGATGGGTATCGGGAATTGCAGTTATTCCCTATGTACGAGGAATTCCCAGTAAGTGTGGGTCATAAGCTTACATTAGTTAAGTCTCTGCCCTTTGTATACACCACCTGTTGCTACTGCTGATTGGCTCGTTTAGTGAGGTCCTTGGATTGGCCCACCCGGGCTCAGTCATGGTCCTGGCAGAGCACCGAGAAGATAGTCAAACTTGACTATCTAGAGGAAGTAAATGTCATAGCAAGGTTTCTGTGGGTGTCCTTCCCCTGTAGAGCACTTTGCCTTAGCAGCTACAGCCTGTCTGCCTTCTTACAACCAGTCTCTCTTTCACTCTCCTGAAGCCTGACTGCTAGAGCTTCCTTTTAAGCAGGTCTCCATAGGGAGCATGCCTAGCAGCTGCTGAGGGATGGGACCCTTCATGGCCCAGTAATGCTCCATGACTCATTTAACCTTAATGTGGGGTTTGTAAACCCTGTCACACACCCTTGCCCTCAGTCTGGGTGATTCAAGATTGGTCTGTGCAGCCGGGGTCCCCTCAATTCTGCATCACAAGATGGCATTGTTATTCACATAAGTAATAGTTGAGTGTTTCAATGGCCCATTTTACTACCAAGGCCTCCTTCTCTATTACTGAGTACGACACTTTCTGGGGAAACAATTTTTGACTGAGGTAAAGGATTGGGTGTTCTTGTCCTTCCACATCTTGGGGCAACACAGCCTCCAGGCGGACATCAGAGGCATCCATCTAAAGGCTAAAAGGTTTAGAAAAATATGGATAGAACAGGACAGGTTCCCAAGTCAGTTAATCTTTCAGTTTCTTGAAGGCTCAGAGATGACTAGAACTTCTTGGGGGCTGCATCTTTCACCAGGTCCATCACTCAGGCCACAATCATGACAAAATCCGGAATAAACCACCTATAATACCCCGTCAGTCCCAGGAAGTGTTTGTCTCTTCATAGTGGGTTCAAAGCATTCTTTAGAGCTTGGACCTTTCCCACCAGTGGGTGTTGGCAGCCCCCTCCCCACTGTATACCCCAGGTACATCACCTCTCAATTTGCTAGGAGGCACTTGAGGGTGTTATCTTTAAGGCCTGCAAGATCGCTGCAACATGTTTTAAATACTCATTCCATGACTTGCTATAGGTGATGATGTCATCAGTGTACACAGCTGCATACTTGTCATGAGGACAGAGCACCTGATTGATCAGCCTTTGGAAAGGGGCTGCTGCACCATATAGACCAAATGGCACAGTTTTAAAGTGGTACAAGCCAAATGACATATAGAAGGCTGTTTTTTTCTTGGGATTCCAGGGTCAAGGGGATCCCTGGTAAGGTTGAGAGTGGTGATATACCTGATTGCCCATAATCTCTCTAACAATTCATCAACGCTTTGCATCAGGTAAGTGTGGAATTTGGACACCACATCGATCTTCCAGAAGTTTATGCAGAATCTGGTTCACCCATCCCATTTAGGCACCAAACCAATAGGACTTTGCCACTCAGTATGTGACTTCTCTACCACCCTGAGGTTTAACATACCTTGCAGTTTTTTCTGTACCATTTCCTACATGTGGCTTGTGGCTCTGCCATCTCCCCATCTCCAGCATCACTGTTGGTCCCTCCCAGGTGCTGTCCATTCTCGAGCCTCATCAGGTCTCTAAAAAACTTCCAATCTCACCTGATTATCACCAGATATGCGAGGTTCGGAGCAACCCACACACATGTTTTGCACCTTCAGAGTCACCTTCCTCATGGGGTAAGGGCACCACCCCCATGGGTGCATTGCAAATAGACGGTGCCTGTGCGAACTGTTTCAGGCCCTGCCAGATTTGTCCTCACCGGCATCTGGCAGCACCCCAAGTCTATTAGTCCTTGCACCTCCATACCATTGTATGGGCACTAATAATTTCATTGATTCCCTCTTACAGGTCCTGGATTCAGCTACCCATACCCAGCCATAGAGGCAGTCCATGTTTGAGCAGTTGCGGTAGAAGTGTCCTAGCTCCTTGCAAGCGAAACAAGCCCCTGTCCCAGGTGGGAGGGGAGAAGCAGAGGAGCCCGTCTGGTCTCCTGCAGCTCCTGCCGGCTTCAGGGAGGGGCTGACCCCCCTCCCGTTCCCTGTACCTCTTAAACTCTGGTCCTGGCAGAGATGCTTGCTCACCTGCCACTCTTATTAGCTCTATCCTTACTGGGCCCAGATAGCCCTGCCCTTATAGACTCATAGACTTTAAGGTCAGAAGGGACCATTATGATCATCTAGTCTGACCTCCTGCACAATGCAGGCCACAGAATCTCACCCACCCACTCCTGGAACAAACCCCTGACCTATGTATGAGCTACTGAAGTCCTCAAATTGTGGTTAAAGACTTCAAGGTGCAGAGAATCCTCCAGCAACTGACCTGTGCCCCACACTGCAGAGGAAGGCAAAAAAAACCCATGGCTTCTACCAATCTGCCCTGGAGGAAAATTCCTTCCCGACCCCAAATATGGTGATCAGCTAAACCCTGAGCATGTGGGCAAGACTCACCAGCCAGACACCCAGGAAAGAATGCTCTGTAATAACTCAGATCCCACCCCATCTAACATCCCATCACAAGCCATTGGGCATATTTACTGCTAATAGTCAAAGATCAATTAATTGCCAAAATTAGGCTATCCCATCATACTATCCCTTCCATAAACTTATCAAGCTTAGTCTTGAAGCCAGATATGTCTTTTGCCCCCACTGCTCCCCTTGGAAGACTATTCCAGAACTTCACTCTTCTGATGGTTAGAAACCTTTGTCTAATTTCAAGTCTAAACTTCCTAGTGTCCAGTTTATATCCATTTGTTCTTGTGTCCACATTGGTACTGAGCTTAAAAAATTCCTCTCCCTCCCTGGTATTTATCCCTCTGATATATTTATAGAGAGCAATCATATCTCCCCTCAGCCTTCTTTTGGTTAGGCTTAACAAGCCAAGCTCTTTGAGTCTCCTTTCATAAGACAGGTTTTCCATTTCTCAGATCATCCTAGTAGCCCTTCTCAGTACCTGTTCCAGTTTGAATTCATCCTTCTGAAACATGGGAGACCAAAACTGCACACAATATTCCAGATGAGTTCTCACCAGTGCCTTGTATAACGGTACTAAAACCTCCTTATCGCTACTGGAAATACCTCGCCTGATGCATCCCAAGATCGCATTAGCTTTTTTCACAGCCATATCGTATTGGAGGCTCATAGTCATCCTGTGATCAACCAATACTCCGAGGTCCTCCTCCTCCTCTGTTACTTCCAACTGATGCACCCCCAATTTATAACCAAAATTCTTGTTATTAATCCCTAAATGCATGACCATGCACTTTTCACTATTAAATTTCATCCTATTACTATTACTCCATTTACAAGGTCATCAAGATCTTCCTGTGTGATATCCTGGTCCTTCTCTGTGTTAGCAATACCTCCCAGCTTTGTGTCATCCACAAACTTTATTAGCACATTCCCACTTTTTGTACCAAGGTCAGTAATAAAAAGATCAAATAAGATTGGTCCCAAAACCGATCCCTGAGGAACTCCACTAGTAACCTCCTTCCAGCCTGACAGTTCACCTTTCAGTATGACCCGTTTTATTCTCCCCTTTAACCAGTTCCTTATCCATCTTTCAATTTTCATATTGATCCCCATCTTTTCCAATTTGACTAGTAATTCCCCATGTGGAACCGTATCAAAGTTTTTACTGTGTTTCTTTGTCTAAAAAATCTGTTACCTTCTCAAAGAAGGAGATCAGGTTGGTTTGGCACGATCTACCTTTTGTAAAACCATGTTGTATTTTGTCCCAATTACCATCGACCTCAATGTCCTTAACTACTTTCTCCTTCACAATTTTTTCAAAGACCTTGCGTACTACAGATGTCAAACTTACAGGCCTAGTTACCTGGATCTCCTTTTTTCCCTTTCTTAAAAATAGAAACTATGTTAGCAATTCTCCAGTCATACGGTACAATCACTGAGTTTACAGATTCATTAAAAATTCTTGCTAATGGGCTTGCAATTTCGTGTGCCAGTTCCTTTAATATTCTTGGATGAAGATTATCTGGGCCTCCCGATTTAGTCTCATTAAGCTGTTCGAGTTTGGCTTCTACCTCGGATGTGGTAATATCTACCTCCATATCCTCATTCCCATTTGTCATCCTACCATTATCCCTAAGCTCCTCATTAGCCTCATTAAAGACTGAGGCAAAGTATTTGTTTAGATTTGTTTAGGGCCATGCCTAGATTATCCTTAACCTCCACTCCATCCCCAGTGTTTAGCGGTCCCACTTCTTCTTTCCTTGTTTTCTTCTTATTTATATGGCTATAGAACCTTTTACTATTGGTTTTAATTCCCTTTGCAAGGTCCAACTCTACATGGTTTTTGGCCTTTCTCACTTTATCCCTACATGTTCTGACCTCAACAAGGTAGCTTTCCTTGCTGATCACTCCCATCTCCCACTCCTTGTAGGCTTTCTGCCTTTTCTTAATCACCTCTCTGAGTTGCTTGCTCATCCAGCTTGGTCTACAACTCCTGCCTATGAGTTTTTCCCCTTTCTTGGGATGCAGGCTTCTGATAGTTTCTGCAACCTTGACTTGAAGTAAATCCAGGCCTCCTCCGCCTTTAGATCCACAAGTTCTTCAGTCCAATCCACTTCCCTAACTGATTTCCTTAATTTTTTGAAGTTAGCCCTTTTGACATCAAAAACTCTAGTCACAGATCTATTTTTGTTTATCCTTCCATTTAGTTTGAACTGAATTAGCTCATGATCACTCAAATCAAGGTTGTCCCCTACAACCATTTCTTCTAAGAGGTCCTAACTACTTACCAAATCCCAAATCTAAAATGGCATTCCCTCTTGTTGGTTCAGCAACTACTTGGTGAAGGAATCCATCAGTTATCGCATCCAGGAAAATCTGAGCCCTATTATTACTACTAGCACTTGTCCTCCAGTCTATATCTGGGAAGTTAAAGTCTCCCATGATCACACAATTCCCATTAGTATTTACTTCATTAAAAACATTAAAGAGGTTTCTATCCATATCCAAATCGGATCCTGGCGGTCTATAGCACACCCCAAGCACTATCCCAGGGGAGGCTCCAGTAGCTTTCTTCCCCAATGTGATTTTTGCCCAGACAGACTCTGTCTTATCCATTCCATCACTTCTTATTTCTGTACAGTCTACCTCATCATTGATATACAATGCTACTCCACCACCTTTGCCTTTATTTCTATCTTTCCTAAACAGCACATACCCTTCAATACCTGTACTCCAGTCATGACTACTATTCCACCATGTTTCAGTTATCCCTATAATATCCGGTTTCACTTCCTGCACCAATAGCTCTAGTTCCTCCATTTTGTTACCTAGGCTCCTCGAATTGGTGTACAAACATCTTAATTTTTGCTGTTTGGCTTCTCTCACATTCTTTACCCGATTAGGCCCAGACATTCTACTGCCAGTATCACCTGTTAGACTGGTATCTACACTACCCTTCCTCCTTATGTCCGTTCTCCTACCCATGGCTGTATCCTTTCTTATTTCATTTTCTTCCCGCTCAATGTTAAAATCTGGCATGGAGATTACCTGGACATCTCCCAACCATCTCCCCCAAATTCCTAGTTTAAAGCTCTCTTAATCAGTTGTGCCAGCCTCCATCCTAGACATCTATTTCCCTCCCTACTCAGGTGAAGTCCATCCCGAGAGAATGGTCCTCTGTCCATGAATGCTTCCCAGTGGCCATATATCCCAAAGCCCTCCTTATAGCACCACTGCCTGAGCCATCTGTTGATCATCATAATCTTGTCACCAGGGGCGACTCCAGGCCCCAGCACGCCAAGCTCATGCTTGGGGCGGCAAGCCGCGGGGGGCGCTCTGCCGGCGCCGCGAGGGCAGCAGGCAGGTTGCCTTTGGCGGCTTGCCTGTGGGAGGTCCGCCAAAGCCGCTGGACCAGCGGACCCTCCGCAGGCAAGCCACCAAAAGCAACCTGCCTGCCGTGCTTGGGGCGGCAAAATGCCTAGAGCCGCCCCTGCTTGTCACACCTTTGTTACCCTTCTCTAGGAACAGGCAGAATTCCACTGAAGATCACCTGAGCCTTGATTTCCTTAAGCGTCTTCCCCAGCCTGGCATAGTCTCCCTTGATACGTTCCAGCGAGACTCTAGACGTATCATTTGTTCCCACATGAAGGACAAACAGTGGATTCTTTCCCACTCCCATTAGGATCCTCTTCAGCCTCAGGTCCACATCCCATATCTTAGCACCCGGCAGACAGCACACCCTTCTGTTCTCTGGATCAGCTCTGGTTACAGGCCTGTCGATCCTTCTCAGTAAGGAGTCCCCAATTATGTAGACCTGCCTTTTCCTGGTGACGGTGCGATTCTCCGGTCTATCCTCTGTTCCCTCTGGCTGCAAGTCCTCTCGATTCCTATTGCCCCCTGCAATCCTCCACAACCCATCCCGTATCCTCCTGGGGCTCATATTTGGTATTGTTGTCTCCATTGACTCTTCCCCTCTTCCTATAGGACTAGTTGCTCTTCTCTTCTTCCTTGCCCTCTCACCTTCAGTGACCACCTGCTGTGCCCCTTCTTCATTTTCCAACTCTGCAAACTTGTTCCTGAGCTCTATTTCTCCTTCACTAGCCCGTCTTTTCCTCTGCCTGGTTCTCTTAGTCACATGCTTCCACTGTCCACTTTCCTCACCCAGCAGTCTCCCCTCAGAGTTCTTTGGTCCTGCTTCCATCTGCAAGTCTGAGCTTTTCCTTTCAGCCTCCTCATGTCTTTGCTCCATCATCCACTTGAACCCCCTTCTAAACTCAACCAGTTTCCACCTGCATCTCCAATCCTCGGATCTTTTCTTCCATCAGCTCTATCAGGCGGCACTTCATGCAGCTCTATCAGGTGTAACTCTTTTCAGGTACCCCCTCCAGGATCATGTACATGCTGCAGCTTCCACATCCAGTCATCTTCATTGTGTCTTCCACTGCTTGGGTCACAACCACTGCTGCCTCTGTATCTGTCATAGCCTTCTCACCTAAGTCCTGTTAGTCTGGGAAACACAAACCAAACCAAAACACCACCACCCACAGCAACACAAACCCCCAATGAGTACCAAAACACTGCCAGACCACCACACACTCCCTTCACTAGCCTGGCTCTCTTAGTCTTCCCCTCAAACTCCCCTTGCAAACTCCCACTCAAACTCCCCTGCTTACAGCTTTGTTTGCTGGCTCCTGTGCCCAGGGGCGGCTCTAGGAATTTGGCCGCCCCAAGCTGTCATGCCTGCGGGAGGTGCACCGGAGCCGCGGGACCAGCGGACCTCCCGCAGGCATGACTGCGGAGGATCTGGTGGTCCCGTGGCTCCAGTGGACCTCCCGCAGTTGCGGAGGGTTCGCTGGTCCTGCGGCTCCGGTGGAGCATCCGCAGGCGTGCCTGCGGGAGGTCCAGCCAAGCCGCAGGACTAGCGAACCCTCCACAGTCATGACTGCGGGAGGTCCGCCAGAGCCGCCTGCCGCCCTGCCGGCAAAATGCCGCCCCACGCACACGCTTGGCGCGCTGGGGTCTGGAGCTGGCCCTGCCTGTGCCACTGCAACTGCCCTTCTAGCCCTTCCCCTCCTTCCCCCCCTTCTCACGCTGCCTTCCATCACCTGGGTCGATTGAAGCAGGGCTGGACTAGCCCAAGATGTCTCTGCCTGGGCCTCATGGGGTTCTGGTAATTCTGACCCAAGTTTATGCCTCAGAGAGAGTTTTAGGAGGTGGCACATCACCCACTCCAATCCTCAACCTGGGAGAATCTGTGTGAACTGTTTTAGGACAATGCTTTCTACTACTTGGGCTCCTGTCTTTTCATCAAGTAGAAGCCACTGCCAACAATGTTCTCTTAGGTGTTGGGTCACCACCCAAGGTTGTGTCCTGGGTGTGAACTTTTCCCATTCAAATCGCTGGCAGTACATCTCAGAGGAAATATCAAAGTTGTCTAGGATGGCCACCTTAAGTCAAGGGTAGTCTTGTGCAGCCATCGCATCGGGACCCCAGTACACTCCCTGGACCGCACCTTAAACTAGGATGCTAGCAGAGTGACCTAGCTCTTTATAGGCCAACAAGCCACCGTGGCAGGCCAGCAAGCCACTGTGGCAACCCTTTCAAAGGTTACCAGTGGAGCAGAATGGTAAAAGTTCACTTGATCTTGATTTTCAGTATGAATATAGACCTTGAAAGCCAGGCCTCATGAACATTGTGACTTTGGGGGTTTTAGAAAAGGTGTCAGAAAAGTTACCACAGGGATGATTGGCTTGTGGCAGCCAAGAGTTCATAGCAATGTCACTTTTTGATTCTTCGATGTTGGCTCTTCCTGTTATTGAGAAGCAGCCTTCACCAAGCATTGGATTGCTCACCCACTAATAGGGAATGTGCACTGAGTTTAGACCATCATGAGACAGGTTAGTTTTACCCTACTGATGATGTATTGTTGCAGTAGTAATCCTGCTCAGTACAAGAGGAGCCACCAACATTTGGTGTATGTGGTTGGCTGAGAAGCCAATAGGGTGAAGCTACCACCTATGGTATTATGCCTGAATTCCGCTAAATCAGAATCCCCTGAACATAATGATACAAAATACGGTGGAGACTCGGTTGGCGCCAGATAGATGGCTGTCCTCTCCAAGGGGGAGGGCCTGGGTGTGGAGAGCCATTTGAGTTGGGACTGGAGAATGGACAGAAGGAAGCCACCTCTCACCCATAGTGCAATGCATGTTCTTGGGGAACCTGGCATTAAATCACCCTGATTCTCAGTCAGGGTTTCATGTGTAGCAGAGCAGCTACCTTGCTGTGATCTTTTGTAAGTCAACCTTTCATACAAGACGTTGTCTCTTTCCCCAAGGGGGGTCCTCAAGCAGGATGGGAAAGGTGCCCTCACTACATGGTGGAGGGTGCTTCCTGCCTTGGGCTCCCCAGGGAAGATGGGCAGGGTGACCCTAGCAGGAGGTGAGTTGGGCCACCCCCTTTCCTCCCTCTCCAAGGTCCCAGGCTGACCTCATGGCTGACAGAGCCTGGGACCAGAGGAGGTGGGCTGTCTTTGTTGGCTGTCTCCCCACTTGAGGGAGAACAGAGTTGACCTGGTGGCTGGGGGACTAGGATGCAGGGACATCAGGTCATCTCCTTTATACCCAACTGGTTGACCTCATGGCCAAAATTATTTCCAGCCAGGGCATCCTTCAAAAAGTACTCCATCAGGGATTGTGCTGCCAAGCAGAAGAAGCCACAGAGGAAGATGTGGCACTTCCCAGGAATTCCTGTGTTTTAAGGCACCTTGCTACCATCTGCCCTTAGTGTGAGGAAGCTTTGTGTATGCCATGGATCAGCTCCCTGACTCCACCAGCCATGGCCAACACCAGCATTCCCCTCTAAGCCTTGCAGGCCTCGTTGTCACTCTGCAGGTTAGCAATAGGCATGTTCCAACCTGCAAGCCCTCCAAGTGTCTCCCTGGAGCATCCAGCCCCTGGTCTACTGGACACCCTCAGTATTCACCTGTCTGCTGCTGCCAAAGAAACGATACATCTAAGCTTACCAGCTCCCCCTCGGATTACTGCTCCGCTTAACACACACCACTTAGATTTGTTTATAGTTAAATCAAATATAAGTTTATTTAACAAAGCACAAAAGTCAAGTAGTAGCAAGCAGAACTATTGGAAACAAATGGTTACATGTAAAATAAAATCATAACATGCATTCTATAGCCTAGATTTAATTAACAAGTTACTGTACTCTTATGTCAAATAAAGTATTGCCCATCCTACATACTCTCAGCACATTACAGCCAGAGTCTTTGATAAGTACACAATCATTTTGTCCCCTAGGATTCAGTGTGTCGTTTTGCCCTCCAAGATATATTAACCCAATCCTTTGTCTTTATTTATAAACAGAACACTCTCCTCTGTATGTTTCTTCCTGTGGATTTGCAATCTTGTAAATTTTGCAATCTTTTGATTTACACCTGGCTCAGTATGTAATAGGGCATGAAATACACAGTACACAAATGGCCTGACAGGGAAATAGGTATCAGTTACTTTCTGCCTAAAAGGGACATTTACAAGGTATGTCACTTCCTGGTGACCCATCTTAACTCCCAGACATTAAGAACATAGTTTTCAGTATATATGTATAACTCCTTAAATATCACCTGTACATACATTTTATTATTATAATGACCCGTGGACTACTGGCTCTTGACAGAGACCTCACATGCCACCCTGTGGTGAACTGTTATGCATATATCTAACCCAGGGGATCCCTGTAAAACCCTATGCATCCCTACACCCTACGCCAGTTGGCACCAAGGGGGTCACTGGGACACAGGAGGCTTAATAGTTGAGCTGCAGCAGAACAGGGGAGGCTTAATAGTCAGCACCTAAACATAGGTAGGTGAGAGGCTGACTAGACAGCTACCACAGGGTAAGTTGTGGACCTTGAGGCTGGAGATCCCTGGACTTGATTCATTCATCTGTCAGAGCCCCTCCTCCGGCCAGTGCACTCATGTCAGAGCACTCCTCCACAGGCACTCTGTCAGCTTCATTTATTTGCTTTTCTTCCCATTTTTTCACCCTAATTCTTGTGTCAAAGTATCCTTCCTTGGGACATGAACATGCAGGCACAGGAATCTACCAGTTGCCAACCACACATACAGAGCCTATTTAATAAGCACGTGCACCATTGTATTAATCCCATTTATCCTCACTGACGTGCTTAGGTTGTTAGAGGTCCTGGTGTCAAATGCTATTACACAGAAGTCACATTTCTGGCTCTTTCCAGTTTTTTCAAGAACAACCTCTGAGGTAAGGAACCAGCTTATCTGCACAGGGTGCAGCTTTTTGAATCCCAGAGTGACACTGCTGCTTTGTTTTTGCTTGGGGTGTGGGAGGTGGTGTGTTCTGTTCCTGGTAATACTAGTGTATGTTGTGAGAATAAAAAGGTCTCATTCAAACTGTGAAATGATGTGTTGTATCTGATTTCCAAATGCCTTCTAGCAGTGTCACTGAATATCATGCCACAGGTGTCTGTCTGGTGTAATGAGCTTCTTGTTCAATTGCTTTCCACAAGTGCTCTGCTGGAGAGAAAACATGCACCTATCTTATAAAACAAAAGGTGTCACATAAAACAGCACATTGAAAGGAAGGAAAATAGCCCCGTTTCCTTGCTGAGACACAGCAGTATGCTGGCTTGTCTACAGGCACAGTTCTGGCTTGAGGGTATGACAGGTGGGAAGTTCCCATGCTTGCACTGTGAGGTGCGGACTGCTGCACTCTTTTAAAATGATGGTTTCGACCTACTTGGCAGAGGCCTTCTGAAAAGTAAGAAAGCTGAAGCTTTTGGCTTGAGGTTGTGAAAGGCAGGAAGTACCCACACCTCTTGGCTTAATAACTTTATTATTCAGTTTTTTCTGTGTGAAAGTATTTGAGCAATGGTGATTACTGGTATGGCATAACTGTATATTTTCTATAAATTGTTTTTGTCCCTTTCTAGGAGGGCATTCCGTGAAGCATCGCGTTGCCTGTTTCTTTGGGTGTATGATCAAATGTACTGGTTTGAGTTGTTCAAACCAGGGTACTGTATTGCAGCTGATACCATAACTATAAAAAGCAACAAAGAGTCCCGTGGCACCTTATAGACTAACAGATGTATTGGAGCATGAGCTTTCGTGGGTGAATACCCATTTAGTCAGACGCATGAGTATTCTGACGAAGTGGGTATTCACCCACGAAAGCTTATGCTCTAATACATCTGTTAGTCTATAAGGTGCCACAGGGCTCTTTGTTGCTTTTTACAGATCCAGACTAACACGGCTACCCCTCTGATACTTGAGACCATAATTACACTGCTCTACAGCCAAAATGCTTCTGAAATAAATGTAGTCAAACTTTACTAATTCTGGGTCACTGAGAACGAAAATGATGCTTAAAATTGTTGATTGGCTCTAGTTTTCAAGATATGCTATTGGGTCAGTATATACGACCCTTGACTTGGGAATGGCGGAGGATAAGTGAGTTATAAAGGGAAGAGATCTCAATTTAAACCAGAAATGACTAAAATACATCTTTGACTGGATCTATGAATAAATCTATGACTGGCTTTGGACAGTACTTGCTTTTTAGGCAAAACAATGAATGATGCAATCTGAAGCTGGTATTGCGTCATACATGATATGAATTGCATCATGTTATTCCTAGAAGTCATGGATGATGCAATCTTAACGAAGCTTACATCACTCTGCTGAACAAATTGCCCTATATCAGCTCTAGAAATCATACAGTGTCGTGCTCTCTTATTTGTCAGTGTTTGATTTTGCAAAGGGACACATTTCTGTTTAGCCAAAGTGAGCAGAGATGCCTCGTACTTGTGTGAACAGTGCAGATAACTTCTGCTATCTTTGTGGTCAAGTGACTTTTGCATCACAAAAGCGCAGTATAACCACTATGGTTAAGAAAGCCTATGACCTTTATTTTGGCTGCAAAATTGGCGATCAGGACAAGAGGTGGGCCCCACACATATGCTGCAACACTTGTGCAACAAATCTTCGCCAGTGGTTGAACAGGAAAAGGAAATCTAGGCCTTTTGCAGTGCCAATGATTTGGAGAGAGCCAACAGATCATACCAGCAATTGTTACTTCTGCATGGTGCCTCCAGTTGGGAAAGGTGTGTCAAAGAAGAAAAAGTGGACTGTGCATTATCCAAACATTCCATCAGCTATATGCCCAGTACCCCACGGAGAAGGACTGCCGGTTCCTGATGCACCAGAATCATTCTCACTTGAGTCAGATGAGGAAGAGGAAGAGGATGAAACTTCTGGTCCTGAACCATCAATGTCACAGGACCCACATTTCTCCCATCCTCCTTCTCTGAACCACACCTCATAACACAAGGTGAACTGAATGACCTTGTCAGGGATTTGGAACTACCCAAGAGTAAGGCAGAGCTGTTGGGCTCCAGACTACAGCAGTGGAATCTCCTGGCAGGTGATGTTAGGGTTTCCATGTTCTGTGACCGTCAAAAGGATCTTGTCCCATTCTTCTTCATGGAAGGTGATCTTGTAGCCTGCAACAACATTGATGGTGTGATGGCAGCCCTCAACATCGTTCACAATCCAGATGAGTGGAGACTGTTCATTGATTCATCGAAGACGAGTCTAAAAGCTGTTTTGCTGCATAATGGCAATGTTTTGCCATCAATTCCAGTTGGTCATGCAATCCATATGAAGGAAACCTATGACAACATGAAACAACTTTTGAGGTGCATAAACTATGACCAACATCAGTGGCAGCTTTGTGGCGATTTGAAGGTTGTTGCTCTCTTGCTTGGTCTGCAGACTGGATACACAAAGTACTGCTGTTTTCTCTGCGAACGGGATAGTCGTGCAAGAGATTCCCACTACATCAAGAAAGATTGGCCACTCCGACAGTCATTGGAGCCTGGGAGGAAAAGTGTTCAGCATCCACCACTTGTTGAATCAAGGAAGATTTTGTTACCACCCTTACACATCAAGCTGCATCTGATGAAGAACTTTGTCAAGGCCATTGACAAAACACAAGCAGCTTTCAAGTACCTCTGTGGAAAATTTCCAAGGTTAAGTGAAGCTAAGAGAAAGGAAGGTGTCTTTGTTGGTCCTCAGAGTCGTGAACTTCTTCGAGATGATGCATTTGACCATGCACTGCGTGGCAAGGAAAAGACGGCATGGAAAGCCTTCCAGTTAGTGGCAATAAATTTTCTCGGAAACAACAAGGCAGACAACTACAGGTTGTTGGTGGAAAACCTCCTCAAGGCATACAAAAGCCTTGGTTGCAACATGTCACTAAAGATAAATTTTTTGCACTCTCATCTAGATTTTTTTCCACCGAACTGCAGAGCAGTGAGCGACAAGCACGGCGAGCAATTTCACCAGGACATTGCAACAATGGAGAAACACTATCAGGGCAAATGGAGCCCATCAATGCTTGCAGACTATTGCTGGACAGTGACAAGAGATGCTCCATTTAATGAATACAAGAGACAAGCCAAGAAGCGCCGGGTAGACACTGAATAGGACTAAACTATGTACATAATAGTTTTTTGCCTTTTGTTTCATAATACATTTTAGTTATATAACCCTTTTGCTGATTTTTAAAGTGTTACATAAACAGGACAGGTGAAATATTATCATGTAAAGCAACCATAAACACATGAAAAGACCTAGGTTTACAATTTATGATTAAAATTCTACTATCTACACAATATACATAGACATAAAATGTAAAAACTTAAATATCTTAGAAACAGTAGCCAATCAGTTGTTTTAATTGTCATATTTGAATTCAGCACATCAAAATACATAATAAATAGCACATTTTATCTCTGAAGCAGACAACTTCTCAAAAATTGTAGACCAGTGTTATAGAAGCTTGACGTTTTTCCAGTTAAGTCTTGATCCCCAATTTACAAATTCCTTGCCATTAAAGATGTTTACCAGATTGTGGGTGGGAGAGTTGATGCAGGACTAAGATAGGGCCTTGAATCTCTGGGTTAATTTTCTGATAAAGGTTTGATCAGCTTGTGAAAATAAAGATCTTTTTCAAATCCTTGGAGAAATGCCTGTTGGGTGTCTTTGGGTTAAGTTTAGAGGTGAGAGCAACAAGGGTGATGTCATGGTGGGTGTCTGCTATATACCACCAGACCAGGAGAATGAGGTAGATGAGGCTTTCCTTGGACAACAAACAGAAGTTTCCAGATCACAGGCCCTGGTTCTCATGGGGGACTTCAATCACTGTGACATCTGCTGGGAGAGCAATACAGCAGTGCACAGATAATCCAGGAAAGTTTTGGAGAGTGTTGGGGACAACTTCCTGGTGCAAGTACTGGAGGAACTGACTAGGGGCCGTGCTCCTCTTGACCTGCTGCTCACAAACACAGAAGAATTGGTAGGGGAAGTAGAAGTGGGTGGCAACTGGGGCAGCAGTGACCATGAGATGGTAAAGGTCAAGATCCTGACAAAAGGAAGAAAGGAGAGCAGCAGAATATAGACCATGGACTTTGGAAAAGCAGACTCTGACTTCCTCAGGGAACTGATGGGCAGGATCCCTTGAGAGGCTAATATGAGGAGGAAAGAAGTCAAGGAGAGCTGGCTGTATTTTAAAGAAGCCTTATTGAGGGCACAGAAAGAAACCATCTCGATGTTCAGAAAGAATAGCAAATATGGCAGGTGACCAGCTTGGCTTAACAGAGAAATCTTCAGTGAACTTAAACACAAAAAGGAAGTTTACAAGAAGTGGAAACTTGGACAGATGATTAGGTAGGAGTATAAAAATATTGCTTGAGAATGCAGGGGTGTAACCAGGAAGGCCAAAGCACAATTGGAGTTGCAGCTAGCAAGGGATGTGATGGGTAACAAGAAAGGTTTCTACAGATATATTAGCAACAAGAAGAAGCTCAGGGAAAGTGTGTAACCCTTACTGAATGGGGGAGGCAACCTAGTGACAGATGATGTGGAAAAAGCTGAAGTACTGAGTGTTTTTTTTGCCTCGGTCTTCACAGACAAGGTCTGCTCCCAAACTGCTGCACTGGGCAGCACAGTCTGGGGAGGAGGTGAGCAGCCCTCAGTGGTGAAAGAACAGGTTAAGGACTATTTAGAAAAGCTGGACATGCACAAGTCCATGGCGCTGCATCCGAGGGTGCTGAGGGAGTTGGCTGATGTGATTGCAGAGCTGTTGGCCATTATCTTTGAAAATTCATGGCAGTTGGGGGAAGTCCCAGATGATTGGAAAAAGGCAAATATAGTGCCCATCTTTAAAAAAAGGGAAGAAGGAAAATATGGGGAACTACAGACCTGGGGAACCTCACCTCAGTCCCCGGAAAAATCATGGAGCAGGTCCTCAAGGAATCCATTTTGAAGCACTTGGAGGAGAGGAAGGTGATCAGGAACAGTCAATGTGGATTTGCCAAGGGCAAGTCATGCCTGGCCAACCTGATTGCCTTCTATGATGAGATAACTGGCTCTGTGGATATGGGGAAAGTGGTAGATGTGATATAGCTTGACTTTAGGAATGCTTTTGATATGATCTCCCACAGTATTCTTGCCAGCAAGTTAAAAAAGTATGGATTGGATGAATGGACTATAAGGTGGATAGAAAGCTGGCTAGATCGTCGGGCTCAACCGGTAGTGATCAATGGCTCGATGTCTCTAGTTGGCAGCCAGTATCAAGCGGAGTGCCCCAAGGGTCAGTCTTGGGGCCAATTTTGTTCAACATCTTCATTAATGATCTGGATGATGGTATGGATCGCACCCTCAGCAAGTTCGCGGATGACACTAAGCTGGGGGGAAAGGTAGGTATGCTGAAGGGTAGGGATAGGGTAGAGAGTGATCTACACAAATTGGAGGATTGGGCCAAAAGAAATCTGATGAGGTTCAACAAGCACAAGTGCAGAGTCCTGCACTTAGGATGGAAGAATCCCATGCACTGCTACAGGCTGGGGACCAACTAGCTAAATGGCAATTCTGCCGAAAAGGATCTGGGGATTAAAGTGGATGAGAAGCTGGATATGAGTCAACAGTGTGCCCTTGTTGCCAAGAAGGCTAATGGCATATTGGGCTGCATTAGTAGGAGCATTGCCAGCAGATTGAGGGAAGTGATTATTTCCCTTTATTTGGCACTGGTGAGGCCACATCTGGAGTACTGCGTCCAGTTTTGGGGCCTCCACAACAGAAAGACTGTGGACAAACTGGAGAGAGTCTAGTGGAGGGCAACGAAAATGATCAGGAGGCTGGGGCACATGACTTACGAGGAGAGGCTGAGGGAACTGGGCTTATTTAGTCTGCAGAAGAGAAGAGTGGGGAGGGATTTGATAGCAGCCTTCAACTACTTGAAGAGGGGTTCCAAAGAGGATGGAGCTAGGCTGTTCTCAGTCGTGGCAGATGACAGAACAAGGAGTAATGGTCTCAAGTTGCAGTGGAGGAGGTTTAGGTTGGATATTAGGAAAAGCTTTTTCACTAGGAGGGTGGTGAAGCATTGGAATGGGTTACCTAGGAAGGTGGTGGAATCCGCATCTTTAGAGATTCTTAAGGCCCGACTTGACAAAGCCCTGGCTGGGATGATTTAGTTGGGGTTAGTCCTGCTTTGAACAGGGGGTTGGACTAGATACCTCCTGAGGTCCCTTCCAACCCTAATATTCTATGATTGTATACCTCCACACTCCCCACCCCCTCTCTGTGGTGGTCAGGCCAGTCTGGCCCACCAGGCAATGGCTTGGTAACATTTGGAGCAGTGGGATTTGGAGCTCAGCCAAAAATCCATGAGCTCACCCATAACTGCTCTGTTTTCAAACCTACCTCTGTAAAATGGAGATAAACACCACTTAGTTCTCTATCTCGTAGAAGTGCTGTGAGGATTATTCAGTGTTGTAAAGATGAGTTAATTATTGGATGAAGAACCCTTATTGGTTACACAAGAAGAAGCAGGTGCCTTCATCATCTGTGTTATGTAGTTCATATCACATTACTCTCTTTAGACTTAGTGTTTGTCTACAGGAACATTGATTTGACAGCAAGCTGCAGTGTGAATCTACCATACATTAGCCTGCCACAGAAACTAACTGTCCACGTTGACCCTGCTGATGCACGCTACCAGTTCACTAGTGCACTTTGATCTAGTCCCGTTTCAAAGTGGGGTAGATCAAGGCGCACTAACAAACTGTTGGTGTGTGTCAGCTGGGTCCACATGGACAGGCAGTACATGGCAAGCTAGTGCAGGGTAGATTTCCACCAAAGCTGAACCATGAATTAAATATTAGTGTAGACAAGCCCTTAATCACACCTTCCTTCAGACCATGGAAGATGGTGCTGAACCCTCACCAGCCTAGACTCTACACAATCAGGTTTCACATCATAGAGATGTCACAAGTGATAGATAATCTCCGTATAACCACGGACAGGGTACAAACAACTGTGGGTACAGTTGGATAGGTACAGCCTTTGGTACTTTGGCTTACAAGGTAGCACAGGTGTGCAAAGATGACATAGCACAAGTGAACTTTATAGAACTACGCTGTTTTCTCTCCTTTAACATATGTGGGACCACTGGGCAAGGTGGTGAGAGGACACAGGTGCCAGTGCCACCAGAAAGTGATAGCACCCTCCATTAGGTTTCCATGTCAAAAGGTGGAAACAGCATGTCACTGAGTTGCCATCCCTGTGTGCCCCTTATGGCTGGACATGGTGAGGAGTTTCCCCACAATGATCTTCAGCCAACTTCCACAATAGAGTTGACCTGCCCCCCAGCCAACCCATTTTAAAGTATTCTACCCTTCCCAGGGTAACAGTCACTTCAGGCAAGTCTACACTTAAAACGCTGCATCAGTGCAGCTGCACCAATGCAGCTGCTCGGCTGTACCACTTTAATGAAGATGCTCTATGCTGATGGGAGAGAGCTCTCCCATTGGCATAGCTAATCCACCTCCCCGAGAGCCAGTAGCTATGTTGGCGGGAAAAGCTCTCCCCTCACTGATGTAGAGCTGTCTACCCGGGGACTTAAGTCAGTATAACTATGTAGCTCAAGGGTGTGGATTTTTCACATCCCTGAACAACATAGTTATACCGATATAGGTCTGTAGTGTAGACCAGAGCTTAATTCAAATCCAATAAATGTACTGCACAAAAGAACCCTCAGTCAGGCCTGGCTCAGCCTTTAGCCCCTTCTGTGCAGGCAACCCCCACCAGCAACAGCCTGTCTACTTAGTGACCAGTTCTATGGTTATTCTCTAATCAACCAAACCAGGCGAGGTCTACCCTATTGTCAAGGGTTCCAACAGGCCATAGTCCTTCTACAATTTATGATGTGAACCAGGATCCTTGTCCCATATCAAGAGCAACCGGTCTCTTCTCCTTCCCAGACAGCCCTCAGCTGCTGGACTTGACTCCTCTTAAATCCAACACTAAGCACAGGGGTAGCAGGGCAGGGCTAACTGAGCCCAGGGCTGCTCTGTAACTCCTCCCTAGTTGGTGTGGGGTTTGCCTACTCTGTCATATGGTGCCACTAGCAAAATGTGAGTCACCTTCCCTACTATTGACTGGACCCCAGAAAAAAATAACTGCTATTCTGGTAGCTCACATGACAGTGATCTGCAGATTTGAGGGTCCAGCAGTCAAATCCTCCTGACAGGATGAGTGGGGTTCTTGTGGTTGCATATGATGGCGTTTGTCGTTCTAGGTTTTCTTGGTATGGTTATGTAATTCACATAGCAGGAAAACATGACATGCAATGAAACATATGTTCCACATTTTGATAATCTGACACACATTTGAGTTTCTGGCAAACGGGAAAGTAGAAATGTAGCCTGGACTATGTGAATGCAAGTCATTGGGCCCAATCCTGCTCTCAACCGAAGGGGTGTTAAAGTACTCCCATGTCGCTCAGTGGATTTATGCCTCTGTAAAGTACTCTGTGAGGAGAAGACCTCACTAGAGCTGGAAGAAGGGAGGAAGAAAAGGAGTTCCTGATGAGGTGAGGGGGGAAGTTTTTCTTTTATGTATATAAATACAATTGGGGCAGGTGCCAGTGCCTGCTTCAGGTGCAAATCTGATCCACTCTCTGGAATGGACAAGTTGGTCCAATATCTGGAAAGAAATTATGGTTGCATTAAAATTTGGGTAAACTATTGTGATACCAACGTCTTTCCTCCAGAAAGAGACCAGAATATGGAAATGCAATTTAGAAATAATCTCTGGTGCATATCAAGTGCAGCTATGGAGTAATTTAGAAGGGCGGGGTGGGGTGGGGAATTTGTGTTTAAGGTAAATTCAGGCCTGTGGGGCTCAAGGACCTCACACTCTGGTCCTAATAGAAAGGCCTACTAACGGGAAAAGCAGACAAAAATAGCAAGGTGATGTATATGGTATGCCCTGTGAAAGTGCTTTTGATGAGGTAATGGAAATGTCCCAGAATTCTTGAAAAACAGGAGTACATGGAGCTCATGTCAGAGAGACCTGTTTCAAAGCATCTGAGTACAGCTGGGGAGGACTGGTAGAATGTACTTAATGAAATTTAGAAAAACACCCGGCCATTAGTTGTAATAAGTCTTTTCTGTAATAAAAAATATGGAAATAAGTTAGTGTGTGAAACAGGAATGTTGTAACAGCCTCACTGCAATGTAATTCCATAGGTACACATTAAAATCAACCTCAGTAGGGAGAAGCCACTACTGACTTTTGTCTGACAAAGACTGAAGGTGAGTCACAATCTTCTTAAGACTAACTACGGTAAGTATTTTTCTAATTTTAAGCTGACTCCAAGTTTGTATGTTTCAAATCTTGAATGGGATAAGCATACATGCATAAATCCGCACTGAGTTTGAATTAATCTCTCCACCATGGAGGTGGCCCCTCTAGATCAAGGTTGAGGCACATGATGAGGCTGGGGGTAGGAGGAATGGAGCATTGGGAAAGTTTTCACTACTTCTGCCTGTGCACTTCTGTGGACTTTGGCTGACAGGAACGTCAGTGTGTCACCTTTCTCAAGCACTAAATTCATTTAAAATGAAAAATAAGAAGAATAACAGTTATGCACCAAAGAAAATTACATTCTTTGAAAACAAATATAAAAGAAAGTGGTCTAAAATGAGCCTAATTAATACTTAATAGTTGATGATTTATTAAGACCTTCCTATCAATATACTTTTCCTATTAACAATAAGTAGGTACATTTTGTCAGAAATTTAGTTATTTATGTTTAGCAATTTATGATTACACATTGTACAAGAAAAAAGGCACTAAAATGTACAGCTAGTCACCCTTATTACAAACTCTGTGAGTTTCAGACATACAGTATATGTATCTTCTCAGCTGATGACAGTTTTTGAATAGCTTCCTCATGTTACTTCTTATACATTCCTTATATCCTGAACCATTACAAAGTATACATTTTAGAGCTTTACTGAAAAATAAGCTTTTGTCCCCTTTAATAACATTTTCTATGGGAAAAACAATGAATTTTGCCATGAAAACTAGCTACACAATAAAGATGATAAAAAATTCCCTGTTCCTCACATTTGCAAAAAAGTTAAGTACAAGTTCCCCAGTTATGGCAATTAAAATGTGGGCATAACAAGTTTAAAAGAAATTGCTTTCATAAATTTCCTTATGTACAATTCCAGAAACTAATTCTGTGAAGGGAAGAAATAGCTTTGGTGGTGTCTGTGTTACTAAAATACTAACCCAATACTTTACAAATATGTAAGACAACTGAGGCAGCTATATTAATAAAATCAGACTGGCCCAATGAAAAACTTTAGGCCAAAAAGGGTTTTGGTCCAATGAATAATATATAGGTTTCAATGTAGTTTTTAAAACTCACTGCATCTTCAATAAAAGACAAAGACCACAAGATATATCATCTAATACTCTGTTAAAATACATAGTATCAGAAATAATTTACACATTTTCAGATTTTTTATACAAACAGGCCAGTACTTAAAAGCTAATTTTGTATTAAATGCTCACCAACTATAGAAGCACAAACACTGTACAATGTAATTTGTACATTGTTAAAATACAACAGACTCTAATATTACATAATAAATACAACCCAGTGTAAATTAAGAGTGGCTGCCTGATGGTTTGACCAGTTGCACAAGAAGCACTAAAAAGTGAGGCACCTAGATTCAAGTTTTCTCTTGGGATTCTCAGGCTCTTGGGCTGGCAGTATTTTGCAGGTCATATTTTCAGTCTCTGCATTATTCAGTAGCACCCTCAGCACACAGTGAAAGTGCGCCATTTGGTTTTAAAAGATCATAACAGTCCCCATGACCAAAGAAATTCCACAGCTGGTGAAACACAGGTACAAAACAAGGTAAGTCTCTGCAGGATAAAACAAAATGAAAGCGGACAGAACCTCTGACTATAACTTTCAACACCACCCTGAGTTGTTGCCATGGGAAAGGAAAGCTGACTTTTTCAGAGTAAAGTAAGCCTTCTTAAAAAGGGGCCACCCCACTGTAGCTCTACAGGGCTGGCAGTAAGGGTACTGATAGCAACAGAACATTTTAGAGACAAAATTTTTCACCCCAAGCATTCTTGCTTTTCTTCATGTGCATACCTGGTATTGTAAAAACGGTTCCATAAAAACTCATGGCACCTAACAGTCAAATTAAGTGATTCTCATTTGTTTGTCTGAGAATGCATCAAAGATCACAGAAAGAAGTTAAAGAAAAACTACACACAAAAATCATTTTACACACGAGGGATTATTTTTGGTCCTTGTTGGGTGGAATTTTCAAAAGGTGCCTAAGAGAGTTAGGGCCCCAACTTGCACTGAAACTCAATGCGATCTGAGGCATAAATCTCTCACATTACTTTTCAAAATCCCAATCATAGTTTTGAAATGGTGGCTTTTCAAAAGCATTGAGCACACACAATTCCAACTGAAGTCTATGGGAGCTCAGTACCTATAGCTCTGCCAGTAATGTTGGATGCCACTCAGTCACAAAACAAGAAAGAAAACATAAAAAAGAAGAGAGTTAATTAAGCTGATGTATTCCAGTTCTGCAGGAACTGAAACAAACCTGAATATCTTGATATTTGCATTTATGGTTTGGCTATTTTTCAGTAGGGATCTAAAACAATATGACACCTGGACAGCCAGGAACTGAAATATTAAGAAAAGACCAGACCTTTCCTCATTTCTGCCTGAGACACTTAAAAATCAACAAGATGGGCAATATAAAAATAAATACAAATATACACAGATGATAGAAGCTCATAAAGGTTCAAAGTGGTAAGTAGAAAAGGCTTTTTAATATTACGCTGTTCATTTTGTTAAATTGCTTTAATATATATTATATACAGGGTGGGGGCTGCTAAGGTCATTTGCCATTTGTTAGAGTGTGTCTACTTCAATGGCAGTTGCCAAGATAATGGGAATGAAAGCATGGTGTATATTAGGTACTGGGTAAGTGGTATGATTAATGTAAGTGACCTAAAACTATACTTCTTACTCAAATGGAATCTTTATGAATTGCTATTCATATTAGTTGAGTGCGGTCTGTATACTTTGCATTGTACTCGGTCTAGAGGTTTGGAAGAGTTTCATCCACACTGCTTTATAATAAATCATAAAAAACATAATTGTTTAGTGCCCAGAAGCCTCTGGACAACTTAGTAGAAAATAATTAACAGCAAATTCAGCTCTCAGCTATTTCCATACAAAGTAATTGGCTTCATTAGGATTACATAGGTGTAACTGAGAGCAGGCAATATTCAGTTGTCTTGCACTCAGTCTGAAAGTGAAGTAAAAAAAGCAGATGCAGTACTAAGAAGGAATGAGACAGTAAGAGAGACAGTAGTAGAGATATAGCTATTAGCAGCTTATTGATAACACCTCAAACCATGCCACCTTATCAGTGAGATGCATAGACTCATGCACATATTTAATGACAATAAAACTGACCCTTGTAGGATGATGGGCCTCCATAGTGCATGGAGTCAGATCAGCATCACCTCATGATCAAGAGTCTCAAAAACAAATAGCAGAGTAAGAGCAGTAGGGAAAGTTGTCTCAAAAACATCAGTCAAAATAATAATAAATAATAATAATAAACCTTAGGCTCCTTTCCAAGTAAGGTTAGAAGGTCTAAAAAACAAAACAAATGTCTCAAATATGTCTGGTGTGGAAAACTGAAATTGGGCAATAACTGGATTGGACATTCTAGTTTCTTGAGCAGAGGCTGACTCACAGCATATTTTAGCTAGGTCAACATTATCCTCCATAAGGGAAGCACTGATGATAACTTCCATCACAGGGGAAATTCAGTTTGGAGTAAAACACCAACTCCATCAAATAACCCACTTGATGTATACTTTCTGTAACATAATGAATGGAGTTTATGGATTTGACAGTATCCAAAAGATCTTTAGAAAACATATAGGATTTCTTACTGATGTATAATATATGGAGATATACCTATCTCCTAGAACTGGAAGGGACCCTGAAAGGTCATTGAGTCGAGCCCCGTGCCTTTGCTAGCAGGACCAACTACTGATTTTGCCCCAGATCCCTAAGTGGCCCCCTCAAGGATTGAATGCACAACCCTGGGTTTAGCAGGCCAATGCTCACTGAGTTATCCCTCCCCCCAAACTCCCCTGGATCAACAGTCTTGGGTATTCAAAAATTAACAGAGCTCATCAACTTCAGAAATAATTTCTTTGGGATACTTAGATGGTTAGTTCAACAGTTTTTAATCCAAGACCTCACTGAGAGTAACAGGTTAAGTATCCAAAGTCCTGGACTGAACTGCTGCAGAATGCATCTGACCTTACAAAACATTGACCCTATTCCCCTATATTTGACTTCTGCCAAGGAAACATGGAGTACCAGGCCATGACTTGGCCAAATGAATCTCCCAGTCAGATTCCTGTGATGCAGTCTATATTCTGGAGTAAGTCTGGTAAAAAAATAAATAAACTCACCTTACACAGCTTGGTGGTTTTATATTCCATCACTGTACCTACCACCTGGTTGGTGCTGTACAAATAATAAATAATTACAACTTGGCATTTAACACCAACTTCTGATACAGGAGCATTCAAGAATGGCCTTAGATCTCTGAGAAGGGTTCAAAGATGGGAATGATATGGCACAAATTATATGCAATGTGAACCCACTTCTGTCCTCCCCTCATGACAACAAACATGGCTAAATAGAGATTTTAACCTCCAGAGCTGGGAACTGAGCAATATAGCCCATAGTGTGCTTATAAAGCATAACAAAGAAAACAACACACTTACAATTCTAAGATACATAAAAACAAACTAAGAAATTAAATTAAATAATAAGCACTATCTAAAATCTAGCTTACTGTTTTTTAAAGGAAAGAATTATCTAGTTTCCATCTAGCCTGCTCTTAGCAGGGAAAGGAAGGGGAAAAGAAGATTTCTAGCTATTCTAAATATTGAAAAGTTTCTTCAAGATCAGTCAGAAGACTGGACAAAGATACTGTTTGGTTCTTATCAGTTTGATCATCCACTGTGACCCCATCTGCATTCTCCCATCAACACAGCTGATTATCTCCCATAACTGTCCAATGGGCCCTCCTCCTCATTCTCTTTCCTTGATTGTTGTGCCCAGCACATTTGGCAGCCTGCCTGCTTGACTCCAACTATCAGAGAAATAACTCTCAAATACCTTTTGCACACAGCATGCATTCTGGGGCATACAGCCATCAAACATACACAATTTCCATTCAGTATAATTTGGGGACAAGTAGAAAAGTCTAGCACTTTTTGCAGCCTATTATTGTTACTGCCAGAAAGGGTAGGTCCCTAGATCCCCAAAGAAAAGTTGACCAGAGGCTGGGTGTGAGGGATATGTAGTCCATCTTCTCAAAGGGATGCTGTTTAGAGGAGGGTGGAGGAAGGGGAGCCTTCAACATCTGAGAATGTCTTAGGACCATGTGTGTAAGTGCAGAGCGATTCAGCTGACTCACAGTGATAGCCAGATTAGGCGGGTATCTGTATAATCAACTCAGAAATCAGCACTCAGTGGCTCTCTGAAATAGGAGAGCTAGAGGGAGATACAGGAAGTCCTGCAAGGAGAAACCACAAAATTAAGTCAGTTTGAGAAGAAGCTAGGAAAATTGTCTGTGGTGAACTCTTTGCATTCCTGACCCAAAGCTTTGTTTGGTATAGTTAGTGCCTGACAAAATACAAACAAAGGCAAACCTTGGGAATGTTTTTTAGGAAAGACCGTACTGAGAGGACATATTGTGCAGTGGATCTGGCCCATTCACAAACTCCCTTGAAAGATAAACTGCTGGCACTAGAGGAAAGAACTTTGGTAACCCATGGAGAATATCAAACACAGTGCAACCAGAGGGAGAAGACTCAAAGTACTGAAGGGAGGAAACGGGACTATGAGAATGTTGTAGGGAGGGAGGCATCAACAAATATGTCTAAGTATCTGAAATTTTGTAGGCATATCCAATGTGCTAATGTGCTCTTTTATTATGCCATAAAGTCTATCTACATTCCCCTGTGTACTTACTTTACATCTAAGTGAACTGACTTGTTCTATGCAATTCCATGTTTAAAAAATATATAAAAAAGCAAAATCCCCCAGAATTCAAAAGCACCACAATAATTCTATGAGTTTGGAAGAGCAAAGAGCACTGTGTATTTTTCTACTGGCACAAAATTGGTAGTTCTTTTATTTTTACAGTTGGCAACAAGTTCTCTTCATTCTTCAAAATTATTGACCATCTGCCTTGTATAAAAATTCTTAAATCATGTTAACATTTCTGTCATATTATTCTACAATCTTTTTATTATGTTTGTTTTACTAATCTAAATATATTAATTTTAGTAATGCATTAATACTCACATTACAAAGATATTGTGATTACCTCTCAATGTCTGACAGAAGACAGAAAAAGAAGAAAAGGTGGATGGTGTCTGAAGTATTTACAGAAAGGCATGTACAGTGAAATAGATTAATAATGAGACAGACATCAGGAACTCCATTGAGTAAGGACATAGAGCATGAAAAACACAAGGTGAAACTGCTATCTGTGCCTGACACATACAAAACATCTTTGAATAAACTACCCACATGTATGAAACCATAGGACTGAACTGATGGACTTTACGAGTTTGGCACAAAAATAAAACATGCATCAGAAGAATTATAGAAAAAATATGTCTTTAGGAGGAACCATTCAAATCTGAGACTAAAAAAACAGAAACAAGTAAGGAGGAATGGAAATGAAACAAGAATTTGGCTCTGAATCTTCCTTTCAGTTCCCCTAGTCCCAGGGCTGCAAGGGACTGCTTTGATCCTAGCATAATTTAGAACAGCCTAAGTGCTGATCTAAATTATGTCAGCTGCAGCAGTCCCCTATAAGGACCACTCCACTGACCAGTGATAGGTCAGAGTACTGTGTACTTTAGCCTTGCTCCAACACACACCCTACACAGTGGGGAGGAAAAGCAGGTGCTGACAGAGCTGGCTATGCCAGCTTTATGTCACCCAGGGGATTCCCTTATAGCAGGGAAATGCCTGGCTCACTCTTTAGGGCAGCACACAGTTGCTGAAGTTTGGGCTGAGGATGTGGCCCAGGAGAGACAGTTGGGGGTTGAAGGAAAAAATAAAGATGAATGAGTTAAGTCTGGCCAAACTGGTTCAGCAAGTAAGAACTCTAAAGAATACCTGGGAAAAAGAAATACTAGACATACAATGGGCCCATTTAAACAAGAAGAAGGGTTAACTCTAAAAGTGTATCTAATATGGCTGAAATCAGCATTCTTTAAACAGAAAATTGAAGTAGTTGTCAATCAAAGGTTGTGCCAGTACAGCAGGTGAGGAAAAACTGGCTGTAAGCACCAGGAAGGTGAGAGAAACAATACAACAGGTCCTAGAGATATTAGGGGGAAAAAAGAGATTATTCTCCTTGCATGGTAAGGCCTATGGGTAGGGCTCTAGACAAGGAACTTTCCATGTGAATCCTTTCATGGAGATTCCTCCCATACCACAAGAAGGATGTGGAAGAATTGGAAAGAGTCCAGCAGAGGGCAACAAAAATGATTAGGGGGCTGGAACACATGACTTATGAGGAGAGGCTGAGGGAACTGGGATTGTTTAGTCTGCAGAAGAGAAGAATGAGGTGGTATTTGATAGCTGCTTTCAACTACCTGAAAGGGGGTTCCAAAGAGGATGGATCTAGACTGTTCTCAGTAGTGGCAGATGACAGAACAAGGAGTAATAGTCTCAAGTTGCAGTGGAGGAGGTTTAGATTGGATATTAGGAAAAGCTTTTTCACTAGGAGGTGGCGAAGCACTGGAATGGGTTACCTAGGGAGGTGGTGGAATCTCCATCCTTAGAGGTTTTTAAGGTCAGGCTTGACAAAACCCTGGCTGGGATGATTTAGTTGGGGATTGGTCCTGCTTTGAGCAGGGGGTTGGGCTAGATGACCTCCTGAGGTCCCTTCCAACCCTGATATTCTATGATCATCCTATGGGCAGGGAGTGTTGGAAAAGGCCACTGAGCCCACCCCAAACATCCCCAGGGAATGGAAGGCCAGGGCCGCCTATGCAGACACTGCTGCTGAACCAGCTCTGGTCCTGAGGGAGGACTCAGCTGAAGAGATTACAGCCTGGGGCCATAGTCTTTCCTGTCTGAGCTCTGTAGAGCTGGATAGGAAACAACATTTCCCTCTACCCGCTTCTTTCTCTTAGCTTACCCAGTCTTCCCCACTTCCTTTGCCAAGTCCCCAAAGGGCCCCTCATAGGGTCTAGCAGAACGTGTATGTGACTGTGCCATGCAATAAGTGGAGCTATGCAAGGAGGGTCCACTCTGTGCACAGATCTTGGGTTGAGTATGATCAAAGCCAAAGGCAGAAAACAGCAAAATGAGATTCTACCTGGAAATATGCAAGCTTGTATTGCTGGGGAATAATGAAACAGATCTTGAGACACAGAAATTTTGAAACAAGTAATGCAGAAAAAGACTTTCTTGTGACAGTGGATAGCAAATTAGATGAGCTCCAATTTGATGTAGCAGTAAAAAAAGTCAATGTGATATTGGACAATATAAGCAGATGCATCATGGCATGGCCAGGGAGATGACACTTTCTCTCTGTATGAACAAATAGACCACAACTGGAACTCTGGGCCAAATGCCTCTCTGGTATAATTTATCATCCATGGAGTTAAACCAGGGATAATTTTGGCCCATCATGTTCAGTTCTGGGTACCTTAATACTAGAAAGATGTAAACAAGTTGGAGGAAATTCAGAGACAAGAAATGAATAGTTTAGGGCTGCTGGGATTTACTTATGAGAAAAGATTTAGAAAAAAACTAAGAATCTTGGCCAAACAGCTAATGGAGGATATAAGGATGTAAGCCAGAAAGAAGAGAGAGGAACAATTTTAAGTGTTATCCAAGGGGATATATATTAGGACAATACAGGGAATAATCATTCTGTAAGTCTAGCTGGATCAGTAAGACTTCCTTATATAAATATTGTTCCAATGTCTCCAGACATCTTGTGGTACTCAATACCATGTCCCTAGGCATAATACTCACACTAGCTATTCTTTCCTTAAACTCTTTACCTTGGTTCTTTCCAATCCTTCTGCTATACTTTTTTACAACAGTGACTGAATTCAAAGGCCCTCTTGCCCACTCCAAATGCTGTACATTTTGGTTTCAAGCACTCCTCTGTGTGAATAAGGCTCTAAGAGTGTATTGCCAATCTGAGACATCACCCACTTGGTAATCTGAAAATATGCATAATTTAAATGAATTTCTTTGGAATATAAACATAAAAACAATGTATCTCATAAGCAGTGCTATCACCATAAAGAGTAAAAAATGAAGTGATATCACAATCTCCTTGGAGCATGCTGTATTGTCTTCTAGGCCCATCCCATTCAAATCTACATTCTCTCATCACTCTTGCTCCCTCCCCAACTCTCAAGATGTCTCTTTTCCTCACCTTCTGATACCTTACCTATTTTTTTACACTGTGTAGTTCTGAGTGGTTTTCAGCCAGTAGCAGTATGGGAAGGGCCTTGTCAGTGTCAGTGTGACACTAATATATAGTCTCCTCCATCCCACCTTTTTTCATAGGTGCATGGGCCATCACCATCTCCACTCAAAGCATTCTCACCCCCTAAACCACAGATCAAGACCTCAGACCAAAGAATTGCCCTCCCCAACCCCAGTTCTCCTCTTTAATTCCCCCTACCCTGAGTCATAGATTATTGTCCCACACTCCAATGTTGTGTTCCTTTCGGGCCAACAGAATTAGTACTCTTCGGCTCCACTGTCTTCTCCTTCCTACAGCCAATTTGCCAGAAGAGGGAGTCCATCCACACTGAGAATGGGATTTTGCCACCCACTAGAATTGCCCTTTTGTTTCATAGCAGCCTCATGTTTGTGCCTGCTCCATCTCTGCCAGAACTGATTTTGTCAATCATTCAGGAGAAGCAGCACTGAAACAGCATCATTCTCTTCTCTTTCACCATTGTGGTGCAGGCAGCATATTATGACTAACAGGAGCAAAGCCTACAAGTATGCATCAGTGGCAGGGAAAAATGACCAAGAGAAAAATAAATACGAAACCTTGCAGGAGGAAGGAAATCCAGAGAAGAGGTGGGAGGTGGAACACAACAGAGGGAGGATGACACCTTTTAAAATTTGTTTTCATTTGAAAAATATTGCTAATGTATGGTTTTCTCCTTATTAACCATTATCTGTGGGGAAAAATACATTTAAAATAATGGAACTCTCAATTTTATAACTAAATAAAAAATAAGGAGTTTTCTGCTCATTCTTTGTCACTTATTTAAAATGCCTCTCCCTCCAAAACACCTTTTCAGATAGAGGAAGATCCTTTAGAGTAAACCTCTAAATGTGCACTTTAATACTTTACCCTTGGTTTCATATTGCCCATTTCCCAGCCCTTGTCTTCTTTAGACTAAGATCTTCAGGGCGGGGCAATCTTTTATTATGTGTCTGTGTAGCACCTAGCACAAGAGGGCACCAGTTTCTCTTGAGGCCTCTCGGTGCTATTCTGATACATATAAGTAAATAAAGACAACAGGAATCCCTGGTTGATAGCAGAGGCAGGGTGGCTCTGGGCTGACATGTGGGACATAGTCAAGCAGAGAGAATTCACAGGTATAGGGCACTGCACCAAGTAAAAATCTGCCTTTACCTCTATAAGTATGTTGAGTTGGTGAGAAAAGAGCAGGATCCACAACAGACCTCACTTCTAATAAGGAGCAAGATCTAAATCCATTAGCTGGCTGCTGGGAGGAATTGCTTGTTGGCAAGATAGCCAGCCAGCTGCTTCTTAAGAACTACATGAAGCAGCAGCAAAGCTTTTATCCACAGAATGATGTCAGGTGTACAGTGCAGTTAAGGGGCTGGCTTCTTTCTCTAGCAGTTTCAGTAGCATGCTTCCCTCACATATTTCTAGTTCCTGCATATATAGCTGGGTGATAGGATAGGACTGAGAGAGGACAGCCAAAGGTAGCTGCTTCTGGGAAAATATCCTCTTTCCCTCTTTCCAACAGTTATGGCCCTAGCAGCTAGCAGGCCAGTGCCAAATCATCGTCTCAATCAGCCAGCTGGTTGGAGGTTTTGATTTCCTTTCCCTGCAAATTACCTACTAGAATGGTCCTCTTGTCTCCTCACCAGCTCCTTCATTTTCACTTACCTGCTGCAGAGAAGGAATAATAAATAAAATAATAATAAAAAAAGAAAGGGGGAGGGGATTTCCTCTATGTCCCTGTATAGCAATTGGGTTACTGCCTGTCAAATATCTGCGGTGTTCAGTGTGAGAACAAAGAATGACTCCAACTCCCGCCTTCAACCAGGAAATGGAGGAAAGGGCTAGAAAACAAGCAATATAATTTAAAGTGTAAAGTTGTAAAGCCGAAGTTTTAAAACATACTCAAATTTCAGGTGTGTCTACTCTATAGGAACTTCCTAGATTTAAAAACAGTGGTTGGAACTTGAGAGAGGAACAAACGTTATGCTCACAATTCACAAGTACTACTGCGCATATCTGAAACTCAAAGAAGAGACAATTTACTTTCAGCGCTCACCCACAAATGAACTATAGAACTTTCCCTTATTAGACTCATCCAATCTGTATTCCTAGATGGTATTAAGGAGTCCAAACATGTTCACTATTGACTGAACATCCATTCTGTCACACTACATTAATTTTAATAGACCCTCTTGCCAATACACCTTAGTAACAATGTGCTCAACCAGATTTTCTCGGCCCACCATAAATTCTAGGGTGAATTAGGAAAGGGTCTGTTAAAGGATGATACAGGCCATTCTTTTGTGATGGTTTGCAGTTTTCTCTCCCAATACATTTTCTTTTTATTTAGCACTTCCATTTTTATCCTGTGTTCCTCTTCAGCCATCTCACACTCCCTTTCTATCTGTTGTATTTTTGCCACATGCACTTCATTCATTTGTATCAGCTGCAGTTGTAAAATTGACATTTGCTGGTGATGCTCTTCCTCATGCATCTTTTTCAAAGCTCCCTCCTGAGTGGCTTTACTTCGATAGTTTTTATTCGCTGTTATTCTGACAGCTGAACATGAGGGCTCAGGTTGGGAGGTGCCTTCACATATTGGGAAATGTACTATCTCTTTCTCTTCATCACACAGTTCTCTGTTTGAGACAGAAAATGACTCTGCAAAAAAACAGCAAACAAACCTGTAAGATACCCTCTTTTTTTCAAACAGCATGATTGTGTAAGGAATAACACAGTCATCGGTCAACACATCACATGCACACCTTGTGCTTCTGTAATGTAATGTAGGAGCCACCAGGTGACACAGTCTAAATATTTAGCATTCCCTTTATATTTTGACAGAGCATGTGATAAGATCTTCAATCTCTCTCCTAGAATTGTATCTGAGGTAAGGAAGCACTGGCTCCTACACTAAACTAGAGATTTAGTATACTATTTACCCCTTAAGCACCACTCCCGTACACTCCAGAAGTATGCATTTTTACATCTATTTATGTAGGACCAAATTATATCAACCTTACTTTGAGGTATGCCTTATCAATGCAATTGAAATAAATAGAACTATTTGTTCAACAAAACACTACTGAGACTAAAGGTGTTAGGAAATAGGAGTACTATTACAGATCACCACCATGTGTGTACCATAAATAGAATATTAACAATTACAAAAACAAACAGATCACTTTGTTTAGAGAAATATTAGGTAACAATGCAGTCAACTTTTTCTTTTTGGGGGGGGATACCAAGTTACAGATGATCCTTCTTACACAACCCAAGACACATTGTCTCACCTTCTTTGTGCAAAGAACTGTATTTAGACAACAACAAACCAATGCAAATCCATTATACTTATTTCATTTGGTTTTTTTTTAAATAGTAATATTTCTTTAGCAGGTGAGTGCATTCTCTCTTAGTAATGAATAAATGATAAGCAAATGCTATGGTAATACAAATAAGTAATAATCACTAAGTATTTCCCCTTTCTCTAATTTTACAGTGTATGTACTTGATATACTTTTTATAACATTTTTTTAGTCATTTATTTAATTTGGTCAATTTTTTCATTTGCAGTGACAAGCAACCAATAGTCTAGTGGTTACTAACTGATGAGAGATTAATTCTTTATTTCTTTGAATAAGACCATCTCTACCAGTGGCTCTTTTGGTTTTCAAATGCATCTCAATGCTTTCATAAATTGGAGCTATGCATTATTGCGTAAAAATAGACTCAGTGGCCCCTTCAAAGCTCCCTTCTGTGCCATCCTAATCAGAACCAGTGAAGGAACTAATTCCCTATTATGAAAGGGGTATAGTAGATGCCCTCCTGCAGAGTCACTCCACCTGTACTCTCAATGAATAAGGGCTGGCCTTGATACCTCTCATCTTCTCTCACAAATATCTCAAGTATTCTTCCATGCTGCTTCTTTCAAAATATATCTGCCAGCCTTTCATCTCATTCAAATCCTTCCTAAAACCCATTTCAGTACATCATTTACCAAAAACATGTTTTAATACCTTTCTTGACCTATCAGGACATATGTTGTCTAACCTGAAGCGATGTTTAATCATGTCTTTAGCCTATGCCCTTCCTTGCTCCTTTTCTTCCAGGTTGTAACTTCACTTGTCTCTTAAGACTATAATCTAAAACAGAAGCTTTTTGGAGCATGGACTTGTCTTATGTTTCCTGTGAAGTATATACCACACTTGTGTACACTACAAAATAAAATAGTAAATACTAATAATCTTGTAGGAATGCTGGAAATCAGTGATTTTCATCTGGAAAGCAACTGACAGGTTATGTGGAGTTAAATCTAAATAGTAATGAAAAAGGATTATTTTTGTACATTATGTAAGTGGTTTCAAGCCATCTGTGCACTTTCAGTAGAATATATTTTATTCATTTCCACTCTAGAAGCACAGGTAATAGATTTTATCTTGGCAGTGGAACTGCATGCATGGGTGGTGAGAAATGCTGGGGCTATTTGTCTTCTCATGGCCTTGGAATAGGAAATATCTCAGTATGCAATTTTTTTAAATATTTGGATCATGCCCAAGTCTCTTAAAAAAAAAACCTAACCACTGATGCTCAGAAAACGGTCTGAATTTCAAGAAGTCTCAGTATGCCAAATCAATGTCCCCAATCTGTTGTCCTTTTGATAAGCTAAAATGAGACAGTGCTAGAGTTTGTTTATCCTATTCTAATAGAACGGGAGTTTTGGTGCCTGGAGATCAATATTATTTCCATTTGCATTCAATAAAATGGCACTTTCTGTGACAAATGGTGCAACAGAAAAGGAGCTACAGAATGGGAAACTGTTTAGCTGCTGTGGATGAATGATAACCATTAAGATGGTAGTCTGGCTCATTCACTAGTTCAAGACGTAAGAAATCTTTCAGGGTGAGTAGCACCTCTATCTTACAGGATGAAACATTTTCTAGTTTTTATCACACACTCCTTCTGTAAGAGGTTGAATACCACAGCTGAGATATTTACCTGAGTGGAGAAGAGGAATAAATAAGGAGTCAATATTTTCAAATCTCAGAGAAAAAAAGGATTGGCAGTCTCAAAGTTTAAAGTGCACTAGCATGCTACTATTACATCAAGTCTTCATGGCGCCACAGGATGGAGAAGGAGATGACATTTTTAAGGTAAGCTAGTTACAAGAGATAGTAGTGAATGATCCCTCAGAGATAGTGACAGGATCAACATAGTAACCTTTGGTTCAAGTTGCATTAAATTTTTATATTGAAAGAGTTTTCTTAAGAACATAACAATGGCCATACTGCGTCAGACCAAAGAGCCATCTAGCCCAGTATCCTGTCTTCTGACAGTGGCCAATGCCAGGTGCCTCAGAGGGAATGAACAGGTAATCATCAAGTGATCCATCCCCTGTCGCCCATTCCCAGCTTCTGGCAAACAGAGGCTAGGGACACCATTCCTGCCCATCCTGGCTAATAGCCATTGATGGACCTATCCTCCATGAACTTATCTAGTTATTTTTTGAACCCTGTTACAATCTTGACCTTCACAACATCCTCTGACAAAGAGTTCCACAGATTGACTGTGGGCTGTGTGAAAAATTACTTCCTTTTGTTATTTTTAAACCTGCTGCCTATTAATTTCATTCAAATAACACTTCCTTATTTACTTTCTCCACACCAGTCATGATTTTATGGACCTCAATCATATCCCCCCTCAGTAATCCGTTTTCCAAGCTGAAAGGTCCCAATTTTATTAATCTCTCCTCATATGGCAGCTGTTCCATATCCCTAATCATTTTTGTTGCCCTTTTCTGAACCTTTTCCAATTCCAATATATCTTTTTTGAGATGGGGCGACCACATCTGCACACAGTATTCAAGATGTGGGTGTACCATGGATTTATATAGAGGCAACATGATATTTTGTCTTATTATCCATCCCTTTCTTAATGATTCCTAACATTCTGTTCACTTTTTTGACTGCCGCTGCACATTGAGTGGATGTTTTCAGAGAACTCTTCACCATGACTCCAAGATCTCTTTCTTGAGTGGTAACAGCTAATTTAGACCCCATCATTTTATATGTATATTTGGGATTATGTTTTCCAATGTGCATTACTTTGCATTTATCAGCACTGAATTTCATCTACCATTTTGTTACCCAGTCACCCAGTTCTGTGAGATTCTTTTGTAGCTCTTTGCAGTCTGCCTGGGACAACTATCTTGAGTAGTTTTGTATCATCTGCAAATTTTGCCAACTCACTGTTGACTCCTTTTTCCAGATAATTTATGAATACATTGACTAGGAGTGGTCCCAGTACAGACCCCTGGGGAACACCACTATTTACCTCTCTCCATTCTGAAAACTGATGATTTATTCCAACCCTTTGTTTCCTATCTTTTAACCAGTTACCAGTTCATGAGAGGACCCTCCCTTGTATCCCATGACAGTTTACTTTGCTTAAGAGCCTTTGGTGAGGGACTGTAGCAGGGTGGATTCCCTGCTCTGGGGTTTTTAAGGGGTTTAAAAGTGGCCTAGCAGGGCTTGAGAGCTGCTGCTCCAAAAAGCTGGGCTGATTGAAGAAGTGGCTGCAGCTGGGGGCCACGCCCCAAACTGAGAAGCAGGGCCTTATAAGAAGGCAGGGGAGCCAGAAGCCAGACAGTCTCTCTCTGGTGATAGAGAGAGATGGGCCTGGCTGCTTAGGGCTTGAGACTAGATACCTGAGTGCAGCAGGGCTGGGGAAGGCTGAGGAGCCGGGGAGCTCCGGCCTAGAAAGCCCCAGGCTGCGGTCTAGCAGTGGGCCAAAGGTACTGGGGGTTGCAGAGGGCAACCTAGGGGTAGACCAAGGCAGCAGGTCCAAACCCAACTTTGCCTGTGATGAGTAGGCTGAGACTGCAGTCTGCCCCAGAGCGTGGGGCTAGACAATGACTGGCAGTAGCCAATACTGAGGCAAGGTAGGGATAGAGGGTGGGGGTTCCTTGAGAGAGAAGGGGAGACCCAGAGAGAGAAAGGGGTTGCTGCTAGGGGGCAGCGCCCTATGTAAAAGGGCACCGGGTCCAGGGAGGGACACGGGGGCCTATGAACAGGTGGATCACCGGCCTGCAGAGGGTGCTCCAGGGCTGGACTGAGCTAAAGTCGCAGAGCAACCAGCAGGAGGTGCCACAGGGGTGAGTCGACCCGTTTACAGGGACCTTGTCAAAGGCTTTCGGTAAGTCCAGGTACACTATATCAACTGGATTCCCCTTGTCCACATGTAGCAGATTGGTGAGGCATGATTTCCCTTTCCAAAAAACATGTTGACTCTTCCTCAACAAGTTATGTTCATCTATGTGTCTGCCAATTTTGTTCTTTACTATAGTTTCAACCAGAGAGAGATCACTTGATCATTATGTGTTAGGTTCACTCCCTCTGGGGAACCTGGCACTAGCCACAGTCGGTAGACAGGATACTGGGCTAGATGAACCTCTGGTCTGGCCCAGTATGGCCATTCTTATGTTCTTAGTTTGCCTAGTACTGATGTCAGGCTTACTGGCCTGTAATTGCCAGGATCACCTATGGAGCCCTTTAAAAAAATTGGCGTCACATTAGCTATCCTCCAATCATTTGGTACAGAAGGTGATTTAAATGATAGGTTACAAACTACAGTTAGTAGTTCTGCAATTTCACATTTGAGTTCCTTCAGAACTCTTGGGTGAATGCCATCTGGTCCTGGTGACTTATCGCTGTTTAGTTTATCTATTTGTTCCAAAACCTCCTCTAATGACACTTCAATCTAGGACAGTTCCTCAGATTTGTCACCTAAAAAGAATGGCTCAGGTTTGGGAATCTCCCTCACATCCTCAGCAGTGAAGACTGATGTAAAGAATTCATTTAGCTTTTCCGCAATGGCCTTATCGTCCCTGAGTGCTCCTTTAAGCTCTTGATCATCCAGTGGCCCCACTGGTTGTTTAGCAGGCTTCCTGCTTCTGATGTACTTTAAAAAATGTTGCTATTACTTTTGAGTCTTTGGGTAGCTGTTCTTCACTTTTTTGGCCTTCCTAATGATATTTTTACATCTCACTTGCCGGAGTTTATGCTCCTTTCTATTTTCCTCACTAGGATTTAACTTCCACTTTTTAAAGTATGCCTTTTTGCCTCTCACTGCTTCTTTTCCTTTGTTGTTTAGCCACGGTGGCACTTTTTTGGTTCTCTTAATATGCTTTTTAATTTGGGGTACACATTTAAATTGATCCTCTATTATGGTGCCTTTAAAAAGTATCCATGCAGCTTGCAGGGATTTCACTTTTGGCACTGTACCTTTTAATTTCTGTTTAACTAACTTCCTCACTTTTGTGTAGACCCCCTTTCTGAAATTAAATGCTACAGTATTGGGCTGCTATGGTGGTTTCCCCACCACAGGAGTGCTAAATTTAATTATATTATGGTCACTATTACCAAGCAGTAGCTGAGAATTACTGTGCAGGGGTTGTAAATTTACACTATAAAATTTAAAGATCATTCTTAGAGAACCCATGATATCTCTTATGCCAGTGCAGTGCAAAACTTACTGAATAATTTCCCATACACCTAGCCAGCCAGAAAAGCTTTGCTTTATTTTGCTGTGAAAAATACCAACAGGTATTTTGTACATGAGTGAGACGGAAGATCCTTCTCCTCTAATTCATAAAAGGAAAAAAACCCCAAAATAATACAAACCCAAGCTGTAAGGCTCTGAGATAAGATCAAATAAGTTCTCTTTTAATTTTGGGGCACTGTTTACCATCTGAACTGAGTAGACCTCTGCATTTTTTAATCAAAATAAGAACAATTATCAGAAAACAAACCTGGCCACAATTTCAACAATATTGGGCTCCATGGATTGTAGCAATCTCTAAAAAAAGGTAAATATCAAAATACCAGCAAAAGCTATCTTTGGTTGGGGCCACTCTCCTTTCTGGTCCTTGATTACTCCTACCTGGTGTAGGTTAGCAAACAAAGGAGAAAATACTGCTCTCAGGATGACCTTTAAAGGGCCATCCATCTGCTTTAGTCCAAACAACAAAATGCAGCTTAAGTCTTCTACATCAACTACCTTCAAAATAAGCAAGGGGGTAACTGTGGGGGGCAGGCTGGAGAGGGGACACATATATGCAACCACTGCAGGGGAAGAGGAGAGCATGTCCCTTTTTATGCAACTCATGTAAAACCTTAGTTCCCACCTCATTAACTTAAATGGGATTATTCATGTGATTAAAATGACGCACATGCTTAAGTACATTGCTGAAGTGGGGTCTTTAAACCCTAAATAAAACGATGTAAAGTATTACTATGGAAGAGGACAAGAAAAGGAACATCATGTAGAATCTGACCCCCTCTTTCAACTGTTCTGTGTGACAGTGAGAAATCTGGAGATCAAGAGAGCAGTAACTGAACTGGAGTGAAATCATATTGGATATATGCCACTACATGATCTCTCAGTGCTTCCCTTAAGAGGACTCACTCCACACATACTACTGCACAAATGCTACCAGAGCCTTACTACGCGTTTAAACCGAATTTAGCAGCGTTAAACCGATTTAACCCTGCACCCGTCCACACAACGAAGCCCTTTATATCGATATAAAGGGCTCTTTAAACCAATTTCTGTAATCCTCCCCAACGAGGGGAGTAGCGCTCAAATCGGTATTGCCATGTTGGATTAGGGTTAGTGTGGCTGCAATTCGATGGTATTGGCCTCTGGGAGCTATCCCACAGTGCACCATTTTGACCGCTCTGGACAGCAATCTGGAGTCGAATGCACTGGCCAGGTAGACAGGAAAAGCCACGCGAACTTTTGAAATTCATTTCCTGTTCACCCAGCGTGGAGAGATCATCAGCACAGGTGACCACGCAGAGCTCATCAGGTAACAATGCAGTCTCCTGAGAATCGAAAAAGAGCTCCAGCATGGACCGCACGGGAGGTACTGGATCTGATCGCTGTATGGGGAGAGAATTCCGTGCTAACAGAACTCCGTTCCAAAAGATGAAATGAAAAAACATTTGAAAAAATTTCCAAGGCCATGATGCAGAGAGGCCACACCAGGGACTCAGTACAGTGCCGTGTGAAAGTTAAGGAGCTCAGACAAGCCTACCAGAAAACCAAAGAAGCAAACGAAAATTCCGGGGCAGGGCTGAAAACATGCCACTTCTATGCTGAGCTGCATGCAATTCTAGGGGGATCCGCCACCACTACCCCACCCCTGTCTGTGGATTCCGAGGTGGGGGTGGTAATCGCAGCCATGGCTGAGGATTCTGCGGACGGGGAAGATGAGGAGGAAGAGGAGGACTAGCTTGCAAAGAGCACAGAGCACTCTGTTCTCCCCAACAGGCAGGAGCTTTTTCTCACCCTGACAGAATTACCCTCCCAGCCCTCCCAAGCAACTATCCCAGACAATGAAGCCATGGAAGGGACCTCTGGTGAGTGTACCTTGTAAATATAAGACATGGTTTAAAAGCAAGCGTTTTTTAATTATTAATTTGCCCTGAGGACTTGGGATGCATTCGTGGCCAGTACAGTTACTGGAAAAGTCTGTTAACATGTCTGGGGATGGAGCGGAAATCCTCCAGGGACATCTCCATGAAGCTCTCCTGGAGGTACTCCAAAAGCCTTTGCAGAAGATTTCTGGGCAGCGCAGCCTTATTCCGTCCTCCATGGTAGGACACTTGACCACGCCATGCATGTAGCAAGTAATCTGGTATCATTGCATGACAAAGCCTAGCTGCGTATGGTCCCGGTGATTGCTGGCATTCAAGCAACATCCGTTCTTTATCTCGCTGTGTTATCCTCAGGAGAGTGATATCGTTCATGGTAACCTGGTTGAAATTCAGGAATTTAAGTAAGGGGACAGAGATGGCCATTCCTACTGAGCTGTTTGCCTGTGGCTTAAAAGAAATCCTTCCCTGCAGGTAGCCAAGCGGGGGGAAGAGGGGGAGGCGATTGGCGCTGAGCTTTTCCACGTTTGGCTAGCAGGGATCTTTCCTGCTACCAGACACGCGATTGGGGAGGGGGAATGGGGATGTGTTTAGCAGTGATCTTCCATGATACCAGCCACAGGGTGGTTTCTGCTGCTGCACGTTAACAGGAAAGAAGCAGCACTCAACGGGCTTTGCTTGTTATTTGGGAAAGGAGGGCGCTGGATACATGAAGGCTGCAGAAGACGAAAGACAATGGCTTACCATGGCCGCATGCAAGCCGAATTCTGCTGCCCGGACCTGCGTCTGTGATCTGTAACACCAAAGCCTCAGGCACTCAATATTAAGATGCAAAATGCAACCTGGTAGTGAAAACACATGTGCTATGTAAGATGAATAGTGTTGTTCACCGTGAAAGAGTATGACCATTGTTCTCTAAAATGTATCTTTTTAAATACTTCTCTCCCTTTTTTCCCTCCCTCATGCAGCTGCAAATTTTTCAAGCCTCCCTACTCCGTCCCGAAGGCTATCTCAGATAAGGCGGGGGAAAAAAAAGACGCGAGAAGAAATGTTCTCGGAAATCATGGAAGTGACCCGCAATGAAAGAGCTCATCTGAATGAGTGGAAGGACGTGGTAGCAAAGTACAGGAAAGATGCCAGTGACTGTGAGGACAGGAGGGACCAACGTGAGGACAGGAGGGACGCGCGAGATGAGAGGAGAGATGCGCGAGATGAGAGGTGGCGGCAGGAAGATCAGCGGTGGCGGGATGCAACTCTAGGGCTGCTGCGTGATCAAACTGACATGCTCCGGCGTATGGTGGAGCTTCAGGAACGGCAGCAGGATCACAGAGTGCCGCTGCAGCCCCTGTATAACCACCCTCACCCCTCACCATGTTCCACATCCTCCTCACCCGCCAGACGAGTAAGAACTCGTGGGGGTAGGCTCCGTGCACCCACCCACTCCACCCCAGTGGACAGCCCAACGAAAAGGCTCTCATTATTATGAAATTTTTTTAGTGGCCTTTTCCTTCCCTACTATCCTCCTCCCAAACCCCACCTGGGCTACCTTGTCAGTTCTCTCCCTCTTTTTATAATTAAGTAATAAAGAATACATGATTTTTAAATAAGAGTGACTTTATTTCCTTAGAAAGCAAGCTGTGAGTCAATCAAGGGGGGTGGGGTTCATCAAGGAGAAACAAACACAACAGTCACACTGTACCCTGGCCAATGATGAAACTGGTTTTCAAAGCTTCTCTAATGCGCACCACTTCCTGGTGTGCTCTTCTAATCGCCCTGGTGTCTGGCTGTGCATAATCAGCGGCCAGGTGATTTGCCTCAGCCTCCCACCCCGCCATAAAGGTCTCCCCCTTATTCTCACAGAGATTGTGGAGCACACAGCAAGCAGCAATAACAAAGGGGACATTGGTTTGGCTGAGGTCTGAGCGAGTCAGTAATGTGCGCCAGCGTGCCTTTAAACGGCCAAATGCACATTCTACCACCATTCTGCACTTGCTCAGCCTGTAGTTGAACAGCTCCTGACTACTGTCCAGGCTGCCTGTGTATGGCTTCGTGAGCCATGGCATCAAGGGGTAGACTGGGTCCCCCAGGATAACTACAGGCATTTCAACATCCCCAACTGTTATTTTCTGGTCTGGGAAGTAATTCCCTTGCTGCAGCTGTTTAAACAGAGTAGTGTTCCTGAAGACGCGCGCATCATGAACCCTTCCCGGCCATCCCACGTGGATGTTGGTGAAACGTCCCTTGTGATCCACCAGTGCTTGCAGCACCATGGAAAAGTACCCCTTGCGGTTTATGTACTGGGTGCCCTGGTGCTCCGGTGCCAAGATAGGGATATGGGTTCCATCTATCGCCCACCACAGTTAGGGAATCCCATTGCAGCAAAGCCATCCACTATGACCTGCACATTTCCCAGAGTCACTATCTTTCGTAGCAGCAGCTTAATGATTGCTTTGGCTACTTGCATCACAGCAGCCCCCACAGTAGATTTTCCCACTCCAAATTGATTCCCGACTGACTGGTAGCTGTCTGGCGTTGCAAGCTTCCAGAGGGCTATTGCCACTTGCTTCTCAACTGTGAGGGCTGCTCTCATCTTGGTATTCTGGCGCTTCAAGGCAGGGGAAAGCAAGTCACAAAGTTCCATGAAAGTGCCCTTACACATGCGAAAGTTTCTCAGCCACTGGGAATCGTCCCACACCTGCAGCACTATGCGGTCCCACCAGTTTGTGCTTGTTTCCCAGGCCCAAAATCGGCGTTCAATGGCTAGAACCTGTCCCATTACCAGCAGGATCTCCAAAGCGCAGGGGCCCGCAGTTTGACAGAATTCTGTGTTCATGTCCTCATCACTCTCGTCGCAGCTCTGCCGTAGCCACCGCCTCCTCGCCTGGCTTTGCAGGTCCTGGCTCAGCATTGACTGCACGAGAATGCGCGAGGTGTTTAAAACATCCATGATTGCGGTATTGAGCTCAGCAGGGTCCATGCTTGCCGTGGAATGGCATCTGCACAGTTCACCCAGGAAAAAAGGCGTGAAACGGTTGGCTGCTGCTGCTTTCACGGAGGGAGGGGTGAGGCTGTACCCAGAAGCACCAGTGGCAATGTTTTTTGCCTCATCAGGCACTGGGATCTCAACCCAGCATTCCAATGGGCGGGAAAGACTGCGGGAACTATGGGATAGCTATGGGATAGCTACCCACAGTGCAACGCTCAGGAAATCGACGCTAGCCTCGGTACATAGACGCACACTTCCGAATTAATGTGCTTAGTGTGGCCGCGTGCACTCGACTTTATACAATCTGTTTTAAAAAAATGGTTTATGTAAAATCAGAATAATCTCGTAGTGTAGACATACCCTAAGTTACATAGAGGAGCTCAGACCTCTCATTGCTTTTTTGGAGAGGACAGCACTGTCCTTAACAAAAAATCAAAACATTTAATATGTAGTAAAAAAAGCAGACTTATACAAAAACAGAATAGGTTATTTTTATTGCTTCTGCCTCATATTTACTATACTACACAAATTTCATTCTCATTAGCTGGGAGGTATAAGGTGGCTACATACTGGAAAGACATTAGCCTCCTTCCCTGCCACATCAGAAGTAGAGTGGTTTGTTATGGTCTAGATATTTATCGCAATACAGATACTTACTACAGGCTTGGCACCTGCTTTTGGAATAAAAAGGGCTCAATAATTACCAAGAAACCTAGAGCATTGCACTGATTTTGGATTTAGCATATTTAAGTTGCACATTAAACCCATACTCTAATTGTTACATTAATATGTTATGGGCAAAATTCCTCAAAGGCTATGAAGAACAAATATTTTGGAAGAGGATTCTATGGTGGCTATTAAAATTGATTCAGAAAAAGCTAGTTCTACATTATTTGATCTGCATGCTGGCTTGCTGCCATCTTATATCCTGTGATAGATATGTAGGAGGTTTTTTTATTTTAAATATGGTTAGAATAGATTTATTCTATTGCAATGACAGCCCATGAAAAAAAAAGGGGAAAGTTGGCTCAAACTATATGTATACCCCCAAATAAACAAAAACAAAACCAAAAAACAGGAGGACCAAAACAATGCGACCATGGCTAACCAAAGTAAAAGAAGTGGTTAGAGACAAAAAGACATCTTTTAAAAATGGATATCAGATCCTCCTGAGGAAAATAGAAAGTAACCAACTCTGGCAAGTCTAGTGTAAAAGTATAATTAGGCAGGCCAAAAAAGAATTTGAAGAGCAATTAGCAAAAAAGACACAAAAACTAAACAGAAGCAGGAAGCCTGCTAAACAATCAGTGAGGCCATTGATTTGACTGAGGTGCAAAAGGAGCATTCAGGGAAGACAAGGCCGTTGTGAGGAAGCTAAATGTGTTCTTTACATTGATCTTCACTAAGGAGAATGAGGGAGAGACTCCCATGCCAGAATCATTCTTTTTAGGTTAAAAAAAATCTGAGGAACTGACCTAAACTGAAGTGTCGATAGAGGAGGTTTTGAAACAAATTGGTAAATTAAATAGTACAAAGGACCAGATGGTATTCACTCAAGAGTTCTGAAGGAACTCAAATATGAAAGTGCAAAACTACTAAATGTAGTATGTAACCTATTGCTTAAATCAGCCTTTGTACCAGATGACTGGATGATAGCTAACTTAATGGTGATTTAAAAAAAAAAAAGGTTCAAGAGGTGATCCTGGCAATTACAAACCAGTAAGCCTAATTTCAGTACTGGGCAAATAATAATAAATAACAGAATAACATAGATAAACACAATATGTCGACGAGTCAACATGGCTTTTGTAAAAGGAAATCATGCCTCACCATCCTCACAATGCCTCACCAGTCGATTAGAATTCCTTGATGTGTCAACAAACATGTAGACAAGGATGATCCAGTTGATATGTAGTGCATTTGGATTTTCAGAAAGCCTTTGACAAAGTCCCTCACCAAAAGCTCTTAAGCAAAAACCAGTCCTTTTTGGAACTGTCTGCTCATGGGTCAGAAATTGGTTAAAAGACAAGAAACAAAGGGTCGGAATAAATGGTCCGTTTTCCAGTTTTCACAGTGGAGAGAAATAAACAGCAGGGTCCCCCAAGGATCTGTACTGATAACAGTGCTGTTCAACATATTCACAAATAATCTGGGAAAAAAGGTAAACAGTAAGGTGGCAAAGTTTGCCAACGATACAAAATTACTCAAGATAATTAAGTCCAAAACTAACTGTGAAATGTCATAAAGGGACCTAACAAAACTGGGTGACTTCTGGGCAACAAAATGGCAGGTGAAATTCAATGTTGATAAATGCAAAGTAATGTATTTTGGAAAACAATCTCAACTATACATATAAAATGATGGGGTCTAAATTAGCTGTTACTCCTCACGAAAGAGATCTTGGAGTCATCATGAATAGTTCTCTGAAAACATCTGCTCAATGTGCAGCAGTAGTCAAAAAAGCTAACAATGTTAAAAACCATTAGGAAAGGGATAAATAAGACAGAAAATATCATAATGCCACTATATAAATCCATGGTACACCCACACCTTAAATACTGTGTACAGTTCTGGTCACCCTATCTCAAAAATATATATTAGAACTGGAAAAAGTACAGAGAAGGACAACAAAAATTATTAAGGGTATGGAACAGCTTCCATATGAGGAGAAATTAAAAAGCCTGAGACTGTTCAGCTTGGAAAAGAGACGACTAAGGGGGGGATATGATAGATGTCTATAAAATCATGAATGGTGTGGAGAAACTGAATCAGGAAATGTTATTTACCCTTTCACATAATAAACAGGTGTCACCCAATGAAATTAATGGGCAGCAGGTTTAGAGCAAACATAACGAAGTATTTCTTCACAAAATGCACAGTCAGCCTGTGCAACTCATTGCCAGGGGAAGTTGTGAAGACCAAAAGCATAAGTGGTTCAAAAAAAATTAGATATGGTCATGAAGGATAGTCCTTCAGTGGTTATTATGCAAGATGGTCAGGGATGCAACATCATGCTTTGGGTGTCCCTAATCCTCTGACTGCCAGAAGCTGGGACAGGATGACACATGATGGAGCACTTGATAAACTGCTCTTTTTTGTTCATTTTCTCTGAAGCATCTGGCATCGGTAGACAGGATACTGGGCTAGATGGACCATTGGTCTAACCCAGTATGGCCGTTCTGATGTTTAGAAAGTTGGTTTTACAGTATTTTATCTGCATGCTGTCATACTACTATATTATGTCCTGTGTGAGACATGTAGGTTTTTTTTAATTTGTTAGAATAGATTTATTCCACTGCAGTGACAGTCCAGGAAAAAATAGATGTGGAAAGTTTTGTGGGTTTTTTTGTTTTATTAAGAGTTAATTTAAAAAAAGAGAGGCTAGAGGGGAGCATAGGGAATTTCTTGCCTCAGAGGATAACATCTAAACTTGCTGCTTGTGAGGAAAAAAATAGCTGGTGATCAAACAAGCACAGCAATGCTTTTTAAAAGATCAGAAGTGCCCTTTGGGACTTTCCTCTTCTGTGTGATGGCTATCAGGAAATAGAGGATCTATCCACATCTGGAAAGGTCAGCTGTTTAAATGATAACCAGTAACTTAAAAACGTACATAGTTTTCTTCACACATGTAAAAGAATCAGATTTTACTACTGTGTATCTAGTGAAATATACAGAAGCCCTCAGTATTTTTGCTGTGAAATGACTTAATAGCCAGCAATAAAATTTTAAATAGAGAGATTTACACTGCTAAATTGAACCCCTTTAAAAATAGAATAAATAATGAAAATGCATACACATCCTTAACTAGAACAGTGTTACTTTGATCACTATAGTAGCATTTATACCTTGGTTAGAAGCATCAGGTTGATATTCAGAATCTTCTTCTGGTGGACTCTGTAAAAAGTACATTTGCTCAGGCATCATGCTGGCAATCTTCTCTTTCCCTATGATGTGAGTATTTATAAGTGGACTAATACTTCTTTTTACTTTCTCCCGTCTTTCATGTGCCATTATCTTTTTTGTCCGTGCCTTGATATTTTCCCAGCATTTCTTTAACTGCTTGAAATCTCGTAGTGATACACTAGGTTGAGAATTATATTCATGGGCAAGCGCTTGCCAAGTACGTTGTTTCAATGCAATAGTTCTTGCATCACTTTTTTTACACTCAAGTACATATTTGTATTTTTCAACTAATGCAAGCAGCACACTCTTTTCCACTTCTGAGAAGTACTTAGCAGGCTTTATTATTTCGTTGTTTTGCATTTTCTACTATTTCTCCAGGAAGCCAAAAAACCCTGTAAAAACAAATAAGGATTGGTTGTTCATTTTGGCATCAAATAATTATATATCAGCAAAGGATTCCAAAATTATGCCTTCAGTTAACAATTTCTAAAGCTGTAATTCTACAAGGCCTTCTTTTTTATATGCTAGCTAATAAAATGTTGGGATAACTAGACAAAATATTCCGGGTATCTATAGTATAAATATCAGCTCTTATACAACGCCACCTAACTAAATTGTTATGTAACAAGCACATGATACAGGATAAGCTTTCCATCTTAATTATGATTGGCAGGCCAGGATGCCACACCCTGTATCATAGCATTAAATAACTACGTGTAGCCATAAAAGTGTTTAATTTACAGAAATAATTTGATTTAAAATGGATATCTAGAAGGTGATCTATGCTACCCCTGTCATTCCAGCAAGTGAGATTTTAGAATCGTTACTGCATAACTACTGGCTTAATGTCTAAATGTAGCCTTGAATAGCTCCAGGGGAAAGGATTCCACAACCTTTTCTGCAGATGGTTTCATTGTTTATCTAATGGTTATAAAATTTTGCCTCAAAATTGAACATACATTTTCCCTGCAGCATTTTAAGACAATTATTTTTGTTCCATTCTTGTTGACTGAGAATAACCAGCCTCTATCCTCTTCCCAACAAACCTTTCCAATGTTAAAATTCATTGTTCTACAAGAATAGCGCAAATGATAATATCTCAGTTATAAAATGCAGTGTTTTGGGCTTGCTATAATTTTTATAAAAGTAGTAATAAGATTTTTGAAACATGATCAAATATCTTGAAATGTATTTGTTTATTGTAATTTTCTTTTAGTCAATGTTTCCCCCCCAAGTGTTCTAAGTCACTCAAGTCTTATTTCATTCTACAATATTATAGGACAGATAATTCTGCCTTTCTACAGAAAGCCCTATTGGAGGACTAAAGATACTTGGAAAAATATCATGAGGTTGGGAAGAGACAGGGTTTGAACCAGTAGACTTGAGTGCATTTATGGAGAGGGCCAGCTTCTCTGAGTAGGTCTACACTGCAATGTAAGCCTAGGTTCAGATTCAGATTCGAGTCTAAACCCTCCTTCCAGTCACACACAAATCTGTCTGACTCAGGACAGCAAGCCATCTGGACCTAAGAGCTGGTGGGGGTAGGCCCAAGCTAGAGTCCAAACTATCATTTGCAGCATGGATGCAGCTTGGGCCCGGTTCCCCAGACACATGTCCTGAAAGTCCACCAACAGTATATTCCACGTCCTGTGGACCAGTGTTCCTTGGCCTTTCTATCCCATGGCTAGCCAGGTGCTCATCGTTTAACTTTTCCATTTTATTCTGATCTCTTAACTGGAAATAGAGTGAATGATCTCACGTGTTAGCTATGGCGACTAACAAGAAGTCCTTTGCTGAGCGCACTGCTACCTGGTCACAGGATCACAGTCAGATTCTGGCAAATCTCTGGTATGATGAGAGCAAGATGTTCAGCTTCAGTAAGGGTTCCAGAAATAACCATGTGTACCAAGAAATGTTGGAGAACTTGGCAGCACAGGAATGCATTCTCTATTATGAGTCCAGGCAGTCCCTGTGGTAGGTATATAATCCATGTGTGCAGTATTAAGAGTCCATATTGTTGGGGAGAGGGGTGCATGAGTTGGGGAGATGGGTGCAAGAGTCCATAGACAGCTATAGTCCAAGCAGGCTATATCGTGAGCTATAGCTGCACCAGGGTAAATGCATGAATGCAGACAGCTTTCAGCAGCTCACAGGAGGCAGTAATATACGTGGAAGCTAGCACAGCATCTTGTTGTTTTCATGTATTTTCATCCAACCCCAGGTGCTGATAGTTGCAAACTTTTCTTATATTAGACACTCCAGATGGGCAGGGCCGGCTCCAGGGTTTTTGCCGCCCCAAGCAGCACACACACAAAAAAAGCCACAATCGCGATCAGCTCAACCGCTGCCATTTCAGTCTTCGGCGGCAATTCGGCGGCCGAATTCTCCTCCGAGAAGGACCAAGGGACCCGCCGCTGAATTGCTGGATGTGCCGCCCAAGAGCCTGCTTGCTGGGCTGGTGCCTGGAGCCGGCCCTGCAGATGGGAGTCACATTTTGGGAAAAGGCATACTTGCTGGGCCCTCCTCTGTAAATCACCAGCCCATTCCCCTTGTAGATGTGTTGTTAGTCACCATAAGCTTCAAAAACCTCATTAGCATACAAGGCGGCTTGCCCCTGGTAGCTTGAGGCAGAATATCTCTTTGCCATTCAGGAACCTTCAGCATGTTGAATGCTTGAAAGGATTGTGAAACCACATGTAGAAAACCATGGCAAGGGGCATCAACCTCCTACCTCCCCAAGGCTGAAATTGTCAGCAATATTTAAAAAAAGATATATCAGTTGTCAATTTCACCTCACCATTCTGTGTGAAGGCTTTAAACTCTGCTTAATTCTCATGTGCTTCCATGGAGCCTCTGGGAAAACCTTGCTCTCGGAATATACTGAAGCACTTTTTTACATTTTTTGGCCTTGAGATTTCAAGGACACTTTTGGTGATGATGTAGTGAACCTTTTCTGAAGCACAGACACAATAATTTCCTGTTTCATTCCTGTTTTCAGGCCCTTCTATCTCTGCAGGACAGCCACAGTCCAGCAGAAGCCAGGGATGTCACAATGCGATCAAAGAGGAAATGTGTCCACAACAGCTTTATGGTGCACATCCTGGACAGGGCCAGCCAGCAGTTTCAGTACCAGAGGGGGAAGGATTCACAACAAATTGAAAGGCAATGTCTGATGAGAGACTTTCAGTGAAGTTCCTTCAGCAGGGACGTCACTGGAGGGAAAAAGACAGAGCACAGCAGAAAGACCTGTTTGAGAGGCTGCTTGTGCTAATGACTGGGAGAGTGCAGGCTTCCACTCCACCTACACTTCCTGAACCAGTACCATGGCTGGTGTGCCCTCCATGCTACATGTCCTGCAGATTAGGAACCCATTGGATAATTTTGTGGTTGGGTTGCAACCAGAACTGAATGCTAGTTGGACTTGGCAAATGTATCCCCTGTAATCCTCCACACCTGTGCAGTCCTCCCACCCCTGCGCAATAGCGCCAAGTGCATGCAAAATGCACTAGAAGGGCAAAGAACATGGGGCTGGGGACACTCTGAAGTAGGGGAATTTTTTTTTTTTTTTTGGCATTGGTTTCACGGGTTTGGACAGCTCACTGTTTGAGATACACACTTTTTTATTTTGTTCATTTCATGGCAGTTGGCCTTATACATTTTTAAATAGTAATTTTTAATACATTCATGTTAACATATAAAGGCTTTGAATTCATTAACAGTTTATTACCACCACTACAGATGAACTACATAACACATGCATTTCAAAGAACAAATATAAAACCATGATGGGGCATAACTGGGAAGTCATATGCAACAAAACATCTCGATATAACTTTTCAGATCCACAAGTAAAAACCTGAGTTCATCTCCTCCATAAGAAAATGCATAAGAGCCACCAGCCCCTCCATGATAGTATAAGCAGTCATTCCATCCATAATTAAAAATTCATAACAATCACTGGCCTCCCTAGCATACAGCGATAGTACTTTGTTTATTGTTGATATTGCTGTACAGATATATTGATAAACATACTACTTTCTCGCATCCATTGGTCCATGGAAGGCCATAACGTGGTCACACAAAACATCTCTAATTTCTGTTGCACTTTCTGGCTGAGTGTATCGGTCTAGCAATCCATTACTGTCAAGAGTCTATTCTGAATGAAGTGGCTCACCTTTGGCTGCACAAAGACTGGGAAGAGCACAATGATGCAGACAGCATTGATAACACTGGAATCCAAACAGTTCTGTGAACAGCACCAGCAGGATTTCCATCTGCCAAATGCACCTTCAACCATCATTCTGCACCTACTGACAGTGTGATTAAACCTTCTTTTGCCCAGCCTCTGAGATCAGGGTACATAACCCAAGCCAAAAGGGGGTCTTCTGCAGCAGATATAGTTACTCCATTTATGACAATGTCATTTGGTGGGCACAGTGTCTCAGCCTGTCCACGATGGTAACTCCAGACTGGGGAAAACCGGTCATCATGCACTTTTCCAGTGCAGCCTATGTTGGCATCCATGAATCAGCTTCTTTGGTCGACAAGGGCCTGCATAACAATGGAGTCCCTTTGCAGTTTATGTACTCATGTGCTCCTTGAGGATGGCAAACTATGGGCACATGAATCCCATCAATGGCCCCTGCACAGTTTGGACACCCCACAGCCAACTTGCTAACACCAAACTGGTTAGCAATGGACCTGTAAGAGTTAGACGTAGCCAGCTTCCAGACAGTTATAGCAACCCGCTTCTGGACCAGCATTGCTTTCCTCATTCTTGTGGTGGGGCTAGCTGTTCACAAAGCTCCAAAAACATTGCTTTCTTCATGCAGAAGTTCTGGACACGCTGCTGGTCATCCAAGGGATGGATGATGATGTAATCCCACCAGTCTATGCTTGTGGCTCTGCTCCACAAGTGCTGGTCTACACAGGGGGCTTTAGCTGCTCACGACTCTCGGTATAGTTGCATCAGCCAGTTGGAGTCTCTTATGTCTGTATCATCCTCCTCCACTGAGAGGTACCTTTGGTAGGTCAGAAAATGCTGCCAAAATATCCACCAGCCTCTGATGGATGCTCTGACCATTTCCTAAACAGGAGCGAAAGCGGGCCTCATTCACATTACTGGCTCTGGTTGACAGGAGCATGCAGACCCAAAAGATAGCTCGGTGTTGGCAGACTGAGACATCTTCCAGTAAAGTGCCATGGGATGGACAGTCAAGTTTTCCCCACAGTGCACCATGAACGAAAAGCTAGAGCAGCTACACCAGGGGAGGGTACCAGAAAGCCTGGGATAAGCTGGTTTGACTCTGGTCTGCATAGTGAAGTCTGGATGCATGAGCATGGATGTGAAAATTCTAAACCCAAGGTCACTAATCAATGTGGACAGTCAAACGTGGGCTTAGAAACCCGTGCCTGCAGATTTGGGTCCCACAGACCCATGCTTACATTGCAGTATAGATATACCCTCTACGGATCTTTGAGGTCCATGATCCTCTGGCAATACTGCTCATACCTGGACCTCACTTCCACCAAAGGAAAAGGTGCACTGACAGCAAGGAATGGGATTCCATAGGCATTAGTTACAGAGTATTTTCCCGTGTGTTTGACAGAAGATTTTGCTGCAAAGAGTATCTTTTCTCTTGTCATGTTCCCTCCCTGCTTAGTCATTTCCCCTAAAACCATGTAGCCCCAAAGACCTGTGAGGTTTGCACAGAGGAGGTTTTGTGCAGTCAGAAGAGACCTATTAAGACATTTAGTTCACCTCCCTGCCAATGCAGTATTCTTCCCTACAACACACACTCTAGTATTTTGTCCAGTGCAGTGAGGCTTCTCTTATTTCCCTTAAGAGATCATTCCAAAATGGAACAGATTTCACTGTAAAAATATGTTTTCTGGTATTCAGCCTAAATTTTTCCTTTCTACATTTCATCCCACTAAGTCCTAGCTATTCCTCCTTGTACCATCCTAAATAAATACTTTCCCTCAAACACATTTACAGTCAGCTATTCTTATCTCCTTTCTCAGTAGACAACTGATTAATTAATATTTTCAGAATGAGTGACAGAAAAAATGAGCAAAGGTCAAAAGAAGGAAACAAAGGACAAAGAGGAAATACAAAAAAAAATCCAACAATCCTGAAAACAGAAGAACAGAAAACCCAGAAAGAGGACTGTATCCTAGGGGATAAAAAAAGAACAAACTATGGGGTAGGAATTGCAGCAAGGTGGACAGGAAATAAAACAAGGAGCTCAGCCTCAAGGAATAAAAATACAGTTGAGAGGCTGGTATTGAGAGAAAATAGTAATGACAGATGGAGAAAATACTGCTTCCTCCTATTTGGTCATTTACTGTATTGCATCTTGATTTTTCATTTTGTAAGGAAAAAAAAAAGTGGAAAAAGAGAGGGATCTGGGTGGCTTGCAGAGGAGGGAGGACCCTCTGCTGTGACACTTCCTGCCTCACATCATGGCAGATGTCCCCCTTGTCTTTGTAAAAATCTGGTCTCCCCACCTGATGACAGATGAGTTCCTCTGTATCTGTAATCCCAGCAGTGCACATACTATATGTGCAAAGAAACCCTGAAAGCATAGCAAACCAGGTATTCTAATTGCCTGCATTGAATACAAAGAAAAGTATACCAGCTTTAAAAGTTTCTTAAATATAATGAAAAAACAATTTAACAACAAGAGAAGAAACTGCCATCTGTGATGATGCAAACTAGGAATGAGTAGATACTAATTTCTAATGCTAATAGGAAAGTTTAAATTTCAAAATTGCTGTTAAGTAAAAATCAATGCACTCTGCCCACTCATCCATGTTACTCAGGTCATTCTAACATACCAAACTGCTCAGCATCTTCTAACAGCCTCCAAAACCAAAACTAAAACTTTGCAACAAAGCGTGGCATTTCTTCCCCCAAAAATGTTATTGAGGTCCATGATGGACAATATTCATTCGTTTACCAGTGGCAAGTTTAAAGTCCAATACCTTGTGACTAGGACTAGGGAAAGGGGGAGATTTTCTGCTTTCCAGTGGACCACGCTGTACTTGCTTCTAGCTCTGGAAAAGTCAGAGATATTGGACTGTAAAATCATTACATTTTTATGTCTAGAAAAGCCATTTAATTTGCAAAGCCAACCATGTTAGAGAAGTGTATTTAAAAGAAATTAAACACTGTAGTTTTAACTATCCTGTCCCACAGATACCTGAAAATTTGGACTCACTGTAATTCAGGTACTTGGCTTCGCAGGTTTCTAAAATAGTACAAATTGGCATATGAGAAGTGAGTGATGTGGCTCAAAGGTTCAGTCACTCATGAATAATGCAGCCATCTGAAACTTACAGGTAAACCTTTTATACCACACCTTCATGTATTACTAATATTTATTATTTGCATTGTGGTAGCACCTAGGAGCCCTCATCATGGATCAGAAACTAGGCACTATGTAAATACAGAACAAAGAGATTGTCCCTGCCCAAAAGAGCTTATGATTGAAATATTCATTCTCTCTCTCTCTCTCTCTCTCTCTCTCTCTCTCTCTCTCGTATATATATATATATACACACATACACATATATACACACACATACACATATATACATACACATACACTTACTATTATAATCAGATCTTCACATATACATACAGTCTGCGTATGCTCCCATGGAGCAGGCAGGGTCATGGCCTGACTCCATTAGAAGACTTAAGAGACTGCCAAAAGTTGTTTGAGTTACCTAATGACTAAATGCATCAAGAATGTGCTTTGAAGCACTTTCTCCTACATGCTTCATCTGCTTGCTTCAATATGTCGAGGCACATTTCCAGCCATTAGATAACTAAGAAGGGCCTTGAGACATGTCAAAGCATCAGCTCTTTTGAGAAGGTGCAGTGAGATACATCAATACATTTGTCCTTTACATGTGCTGAACAACTTCTGTCAGCCCTTTGGTTATTCCATGAAATAGGAGGAAGAACTCCCTTAGCCCACATCTTATGGAACAAATAATTGCCATGAGATATGGGCCATGGACTATATATGTGCCCAGTAAGTAATCTAGTAATCAGAAATCTTTGTTGAAATGGAAGTAATTTTCTGTGCATGTCCCATAGCAGCAAGCAGGATCAATCTGGGAACAAGTTAGATACATGAAAAACTGTTATATGGTAAATCCTGAGAAACGAAGTATTCTCACACTCTTACCTGTTCCCATACAAATTCCTTTTGCAGTCACAACCATGTGCAGTAGATAATTTCAGTATGCCCAACATTCTATGTTGGCATAGGGCATAAACAATACATACTTTGCATTAAAAAAATTAGTGGATTAAAAGTTACATACTGTGCAAACTGAAACCATTATTACTTTCAAATACTAAAGTATTTTCATTCTACCTTATCTTGGAAAGCATACTTCCATGAGGACTAAATGTTCATTTATATTTGGCTGGTTTTGAGTTATTTACTGGCAAAAGTAGGTTGGGAGAATTATATTTTAAAAAGCTACACACAGAGAAAGAACAAAGCAGGTATGTATTATTTTATACACACATAACTCCAACATCTGCATCAATTTGATGTGTACCTTTACAAAAATTACTTTCAAGTGGAGCCCAAGGATGGACAATTTCAACTTCAAAAGACACATTTCTGAGAGAAGATAGAATTAGAATGGAAATCCCTATCCAACCCTATCTTTAGTTTTCATTAATCACAAACATTATTCTATATATGGATATCATCTGCTATTTAACTGAAGCCATTGGGCGGGGGGGGGAGGTTGAATTCATTTAACAACACATAGCAGCATTACAGACAGTAATAGTTGAGCAGAAAAATGAAGAATAATTTATCCAATTTAAGTTAAAGGAAAAAATGAGAGCAGATAATATAATGATCAGAATTAGAAGTTGGTCATGACACCATGGCAGGGCAAGGGCAAAATTGCATGGGATTTCTAATGACCCAAAGCAGTCAGGACATTAGGTTTACAGCTCATTCAAATATTGGAACTTCCAACAGCCCAGTGTCCCACTTTCCTACAGCATCTAGGTTTTCCTCAGTGGTCTCCCATCCATGTATCACCTAGGGCTGACTCTGTCTAGCTTGAGATGTAATAAGATCATAGTGCGGCTGCAAGCATGGTTTCTCTAAAAGCAGATTTTTCACTATGTGAATTCACAGTTGTCTTTAAATACTTGGTAATTAAATATACATTATTAATCATAATGAGAGGTATACATAAACTATAATATTAATATTAAAAATTGTTTTTTAAAAATTCTTTTCTAATCCTGTTTTAATACAATGTGTTAATAGTTACTGTGGGTTGTTAGATAAAAAGACAGGCAATTAATTAGTTACAGTCCATAAAACTGTTTGTAGTCCGGTACTAGCAAAATAAAATTTTAAAGCAACCCAACCTATTAGTTATGGAGGACATCAAAAGCAGTTTGTGTAAGGCAAGAGGTAACAGATACAGGTTATTATTTCTAATGTTTTCCTGGAATCTCCTTTCAAAATAGACAGAAATATGAATCCTACCAGGCTTTCATGCATCAGGACATCTCAAGCATTAAGAGCCTGTTCTTATTTCCTTGCTGTTTCCTTCTTTCCTCTTCTAGTTAAATGAAACAGAGAACAGATTCTAGCCTGACAAAGAAGAATGCACCACCCAATGCATACAGACAGGCTGCAGCTGATACACAAATAACAGCAACATAAACCATGGCAGAAATAATTTAAAATGTTCATGTTATTACCCCAAGTCCCAGGAAGGCCTCGCTCTGTTGTATGTGTAAAAATAACCCCACCCTTAGATACCAAAGCACAGCCCAAATGATTTCTCTGTACTCTTAACAAAGCACTACGATTACCAATCTAATCCCCTCCCCCTACTCCGTTACTGTGTCGGGGCTGGGCCTTTTTCCTTCTTTAACTCCCTACCGGCAGGTCAGACACCACTCCTTCAGCTCCTACCAAACTCCGATCTGGATTTTCCTGCCCTTCCGAGTGATATAAAATGAAAGGAATCCATTTCATGCATGTTACAGTCGAGGAATATCCCAAGTGGATGAGTGGATGGATGTTATTTTCAATTATTTATTTTATGGGATTTGACCACCTGTATCCCACATGCCAATTTTTAGACTTGATCAAGAGGGAGAATTTGGTTTGATGTAGGAAAAATAAAAATAAAGCATCAGGTTCCCCTACAAAGTTCTAAAATATCAGGTGCAATAACCTGCATTTTAGAAGAGTCTCAAAGATAACCTGCTGAGAATGAAAAACCAGGCTTGTGACATTTTTAGTAGATGAAGAAGACCTGAAAGATTTCACTTTCCTGGCTTTTACCACTACCTTCCTCTTCTCCACCTCCCCGAAATTCTGGGCTGCTGAGCCTGGAAGACCGAAGAACTTGCAAAATCACAAGAAGAGTGAAAGCTAAGGGAGAAGAAGTGTTTTTAGTCAATCTGTTTAGAATGATTTGTTTTTAACTATCTCAGTTTCAGCGTTGACTGCTCCCCCCCGACCATCTTTCTGGTCTTCCTTGAAGGTACTCTCTCAAGTTTTCTAGCTCCCAGCCATTACCCCTCTTTGGAGGATGACACCCGTGTCGCTCTCCCTACAGAGGGAGAATTTAGGCTTATAGTCCCTATACACTTCACTGTGGTTTCCCCAGCATCCAGCACCAGTGGTTAACCTTTCGCCAGGAGCTATTACAATTACCAACCAGCCTTCACAAAGCAAACTGCTCTTATTCATAGAATAAAAGCATTACAGAGAAGACACAGAGAAGACAATAAAAACCTATCCTCATTCTAATAGCGTTGTGACGTTATTGACATAATCTGTAACTGTATAGATCATTGTTGCGACCACTGTTATATATTTGCAGCAAATATTGCATAAAGGTTAAGTTGTCGTGTAAGGGGTCTATGGAGAGGTTATGGTTGGCTGGTTATGATTATGCTGTCTATATGTGTGTATCATTTTTGTAGTTGAAGTTATGAATATTGCTTTATACTGTCTGTATTTCAAACTTGTGCTATGCTTCTGGGTGACACCACAGACAAGTTGGTGTCAGCTCTGCGTAGCCTGCTTGATGGCCCATTAAGGATGATCAGCTATACAACTGACCCATTGAGAGAAAGACAGATACACCTTGTGACTCAGCAAAGTATGCAGGGACTTGCCCATGTGACTCCAAACTCCATTTTGCTGTAATTTTCCACAGTAAGAACAAAGAGGTGTTCTTACACCTGGAAAAGACTATAAAAGGCTGATGCCTCATCTCCATCTTGTCTTCAATCCTGCTTCTTACCTCTGGAGTGACTTTACTACAAATAGAAGCTCTACACAAAGGACTGATGACCCATCCCGGCTGTGGATGTACTCCAGAGACTTGATTTGAACCTGCAGTTTATTCTATCACTGCTACAAGCCTGAACCAGGAACTTTGCCATTACTATATGTAATTGATTCCATTTAACCAATTCTAGCTCTCATCTATAGCTTTTTCCTTTTATGAATAAACCTTTAGATTCTAAAGGATTGGCAACAGCGTGATTTGTGGGTAAGATCTGATTTGTATATTGACCTGGGTCTGGGGCTTGGTCCTTTGGGATCAGGGGAACCTTATTTCTTTTACTGGGGTATTGGTTTTCATAACCATCCATCCCCATAACAAGTGGCACTGGTGGTGATACTGGGAAACTGGAGTGTCTATGGGAATTGCTTGTGTGACTTGTGGTTAGCCAGTGGGGTAAAACTGAAATCTTCTCTGTTTGGCTGGTTTGGTTTGCCTTGATGTGCATAGAAACCCCAGTCTTGGGCTGTAACTGCCCTGCTTTAAGCAATTTGTCCTGAATTGGCACTCTCAGTCAGGTCCACCAGAACCAGCATCATTACAAGCATACTAGAGGTATCCCAAATTCTGATTGCATCAGGATATCTGGACAGCTGGCCAAGATGCAAGCTGGATCCATTTCATGCATATTACAAGGCAGGCACAGGCTAGAACAATCTATCAGAACTATCAGGCAACTAGCACTCTCCCCTTGAGGTCATCTGGTTAGACCCTTGTTTGTGGATCAGCTGGACCTTGGATAATTAGCATGGCCCTATTTTAGGAATCACAGGTGATTACCTCAGAAAACTTATCAGGGCTCTGAACATTCAGGCCCAGAGATGACTCATCAGTCTCAGAACACTCATCACAATTAGGTGTCAGTCTTTCAAACTCACTACTGGCTGTGCTCTCTTGGCTACAAGTGTGTGTAAGTTTTTCAACTGAACATGAACCCCAACTGGACAATTCAGCGGTTTCTTTATTCAGCTCAGGCCTTTGATATCCAATTTCCAGGAACAGGTAATCACCAGTTAATGGCTCTCTCCTCAAGGCATAGCTTTAAAAGGCTGGTTTTTGCATAACCAGAGTTGTAACATTTTCATTAATCACTCCCTACGGATTCCCCTACTTAACACTTATCATCCCAAAAGTCCATGCCTGTCTGGCACATCTCAATATAGTCTTTTGAACTCCTTACACCTCCCGGGACTCACATCTACCACATTAACATCTACTTAACTTCTACACACAAGTTTCAATGGTTTAACTGAAGATGTGATTTTAAACTAAGGGCTTAGCTACACTTGCGAGTTACAACGCAATAAAGGAGCTCTGGGTGCACTAGCTCACTTCCCATCCACACTGGCAAGGCACGTAGAGCGCTCTGACTCTGCGGCTACAGCGCTGCTGGTACTCCACCTCAGTGAGAGAAATAACATTTGCTGTGCCTTGGCTACAACGCCCAGGCGCCAGTGTGAATGAGGTGTTGCATTACTGCACTCTGATTGGCCTCCGGAAATGCCCTATAATCCCCTTAAGTCAAGTGGCCACTCTTCTCATTGTCTTGAACTCCTGTAGGAATGCGGAAATGCCCTTTCAAAGCTCTGTTTCTGAAAGCTGGCATGCAAGCTGTTACTGTGGAATGCTATGTGTGTGAGAGAGAGGTGGGGGAGAGGTCTGCTGCTGTCTGAACTTACAAGACAGCATGCTGACATGCTCTCAGCCTCCCAAAAACCCACTCTCTCGCCCCCACATACACACAACACACTCCCTGTCACATTCCACCCCCTCCCATTTTAAAAGCACGTTGCAGTCACTTGCATGCTGGGATAGCACTCCCAAAGCCACTGCAAATGTGGCCATGCCACTGTGCTTCAAGCAGTCAGTATGGACAGATGGCAGCGCTTTCCCCACTGCACTCTATGAAGGCTGGTTTAACTCAAAGCGCTCTACATCTGCAAGTGTAGCCATGCCCTAATTTTGCTAACTTCGTGCAATTTTGGTGGATATTCTTAAAGTGATTTAAATCTGGTTTATAGCAATTTAGCATGTCCATACACAGGTTTGCTTTGGTCTAAAATGGTGCCAATTTGTGGCTAGACAAGCCCTTAACGTTGGGAGAAAGAAAACCTTTGTTAAAGATTCCCCACTTTCAATTAAGAGCTAAACATCTACATCATCTGAGACTCACGAACTGATTCTCCAACAAACTCATGGAAGATCAGACGGAGGCCGTGTCTACACTTCAGAGTTAAGTTGACTTAAGTAATGTCGATGATTAAAAAAAAAAGTTGTAATTATATCACTTGTGCATGTTAACACAATACTCTTTGTGGCACCAGAGTGCATCCGTTGTTGGTGCTCTAGCACCAACAGAGAAAGCAGTGCACCGTGGGTAGCTATCCCACTGTACAAATCACCATCTTCTCCAGATAGGAGTTCTGGGAATGGATCACAGTGAATCACGGGGCGAGGCTCATAATCCCCATGATGCAGTTTTCTCCATCCCATAACTCCAAGGGCTTCTAACTGTGTTTCACGCCATTTTTCAGCTGCTCCTGAAAACTGTGTGCCCACCATCTCTGCCTGAAAGCATGGATCTTGCACTGCTTGCCAGTCTTGTGATAAGCATTATGAACATAACACAGCTGATCCTGCAGTATTTCATGACCTGTGAATCTGAACAGGAATCAGTGCTGCCTGTGCCCTGCTGTGTGCCATGGAAAGAAACAATTCAAGATTGATGCTGACATTCACAAAACAGATGCACATGGTGGACCGTCACTATTGGGCTCAGGAAACAAGCACTGAGTGATGGGATCAGCTTATGATGCCAGTACGGGATGACAAGCAGCGGCTGCAGAACTTTCCTATGCACAAAGCCATCTTCCTTGTGTAAAGGAACTGTTGGCCCCTTACTAAAACTCGGTGGGTTTTTTTTTGGTTGGGAAGCTCCCAGTACCAAAAGAAAGGGGGAAGGTCAATGGGAAATCAGGACCCTGAGACTGACAGTCCCCCAGGGGCAATGGAGAGAGGCCAATGCTCCACGTCAGCCTGACTGACAGAGCGGGCAGGCTATGAGGGAGTCAGGAGGCCAGGAGGTTCCCGTCCTCCATGTGAGCTGGAGAGCTGCCTGGAACAGAGTTGAGCTGAGGTATGGAGAGAGAAGGAGCCTGTGCTGAGCTAGGGAGCAGAGCGACAGCAGCAGCCCAGAGAGCAGACCTGTGCTGGGAGGAAAACAGCAGCAACCAGAGCCAGAGGGGCCAGAAAAGCAACCCAGGGAGCTGGAGGCAAAGCAGCAGCAGCAGTGCTAAGGCAGGCTGGAACTGGAGCAAAGTGGATCTGGAATTGAGGCAGAGTGGTGGGGCTGGAGCAGTCTGGAGCCGGGCGTGGTGAGCAGCTGGAGAGAGTGAGCAGGACCCTGGGCAGTGGGCCCAGCACAGGGAGGGGAATCGTAAGCCCAATGGAGGAGGGAGGGGCTGACCCTGGAAGAAGGGTTCTGCCACCTAGAGCCTGAGGCCACCACCAGAGCAAGTGTCTGACCCAGAGCATCCCTGCAGCACAGCCAGGGCCTGAGAAGGAGGCCTGGGACTTGTGAGGAACAGACTGAACTTCCCTTACATTCCAGAGACGCCGGTTGTGACGTCCCACAGAGCCGGGTTATGTGTTTTCCTTTAACCTTCTCCTTATTTTTTTAATTGGTTGCTGTTTAATAAAGTGTATTTGCTTTGAACTGTATGTAATAATCAGTGAGTCAAGGAAGTGTCCAGTGCAGAGAGAGCACCCCGAAGTGGGGACACCCAAGCCCCTGCCCTAAGTGACCATGACAAGGTTGGGAGTCAAGCCCCACAGCAATCCTGGGCCCAGCCTTGTTGGGTTATGAGGACTCTGCCACCCAGAAGAGCGGAAGGGAAGTCCTCGAGGTCAGGCCATTTAATCACTCAGGTAACTGGGAGATTGGACACAGTCAGTACAGAGAGAGCAGGAGATAGAGCCCAGGTTTCTGATATGACAAAGCCAAGTCTCAGCCAGTGTGTCATGCTGCCTTTCAGCAGGAATGGTCCAAACTATGTACTTAACTATGCTGTCTCTAACCACTAGACCACACTTTGCACCCAGAGTCATGAGCATAACCCAGGAATCCTAACAGCCAACATTCCTCTGGTGTCTCACAGAGTTGTGTGTCCCACTGGCAAAGTGTGTGCTGTGTCTTCCTCTATGGCCGGATAACATCAATTCACCAGCCATTGCTCCTATGGCTAAACTGGAGGTGGTCTATGCGGTAGATCTACAGGTCCTGCACTCAAACTCTGGGTAAAGAGAGTGGGAGCAAGGACTCAGATTCTTTCACTAGCCCATTTCACTGAGGTAGTGTATAAGCCAGGAAGTTCCCCACAATAGCAGGACCATTCCCCTACTTACACTTGAACTGTGTGCAGAGTTCGCCCTTGCTCTGTAGCACAAGTACACCAAAATGAAACAGCCCTAATGGTACAAAAGTGAGTGGCAATCACTTTGTGGAAGCTGGCAACTACCAGACTGCTAGTGGTGGGGGTTGCGGTGATGCAAGTGTACCAGGCCATTAATCACCTCCTGCTGTAAAAGAATGTGATTCTAAGAAACGTGCAGGAAATAGTGGATAGCTTTGCAGCAATAAGATTTCAATAACATAAGAACGGCCATACTGGGTTAGACCAAAGGTCCATCCACCAGCCCAGTATCCTGTCTACTGACAGTGGCCAGTGCCAGATACCCCAGAAGGAGTGAACCTAACAGGTAATGATCAAGTGATCTCTCTCCTGCCATCCATCTCCACCCTCTGACAAACAGAGGCTAGGGACACCATTCCTTACCCATCCTGGCTAATAGCCATTAATGGACTTAACCTCCATGAATTTATCTAGTTCTCTTTTAAACCCTGATATAGTCCTAGCCTTCACAAACTCCGCAGGCAAGGAGTTCCACAGGTTGACTGTGAGCTGTGTGAAGAACTTCCTTTTATTTGTTTTAAACCTGCTGCCCATTAATTTAATTTGGTGGCCCCTAGTTCTTATATTATAGGAACAAGTAAATAACTTTTCCTTATTCGCTGCACACTGCATGGATGTCTTCAGAGAACTATCCATGATGACTCCAAGATCTCTTTCCTGATTAATTGTAGCTAAATTACCCCCCATCATATTGTATGTATAGTTGAATATTTTTTCCAATGTGCATTACTTTACATTTATCTACATTAAATTTAATTTGCCATTTTGTTGCCCAATCACTTCGTTTTGTGAGATCTTTTTGAAGTTCTTCACAGTCTGCTTTGGTCTTAACTATCTTGAGCAATTTAGTATCATCTGCAAACTTTGCCACCTCACTGTTTACCCCTTTCTCCAGATCATTTATGAATAAATTGAATGGGATTGGTCCTAGGACTGACCCTTGGGGAACACCACTAGTTACCCCTCTCCATTCTGAAAATTTACCATTTATTCCTACCCTTTGTTCCCTGTCTTTTAACCAGTTCTCAATCCATGAAAGGACCTTCCCTCTTGTCCCATGACAACTTAATTTACGTAAGAGCCTTTGGTGAGGGTGGGGCGATGAATGTCACGCATATCCCAATTTTGGCCCCAGACCATCTTGTGACGGAGTACATCAACAGAAAAGGCTATTTCTCTATGACATCTCAGGTGCTGGTGGATCACCAGGGTCGTTTCACTGACATCAGTGTGATGGTCAGGGAAGGTGCATGACACATGCATCTTCAGGAACACTGGCTTGTATAAAAAGCTGCATGCAGGGACTTTCTTTCCAGACCAAAAGTGGAAATGCCCACAGTGATCCTGGGAGACCCTCACCTACCCCTTACTCCCGTGGCTCATGACGCCATACACCAGAAACCTTGACAGCAGCAAGGAGCACTTCAACAACAGACTCAGCAGGTGCAGAATGACCACAGAATGTGCATTTGGAAGATTAAAGGTTCACTGGCATTGCCTTTTTGGCAGATTAGACCTCAGTGAGGAAAATATTCCCTTGGTCATAGCAGCCTGTTGTGGTCTGCATAATATTTGTGAGTAAATGAGGAAAAGTTTCCCCAGGGGTGGATCATTTAGGTAGATAGCCTGGTAGCTGATTTTGAGCAGCCAGACACCAGGGCTATTAGAGGGGCTGAATGGGTGTTATATGAAGCAGCATTTTGATAATGAGCCCCAGTAATTAGTCTTTCTGTAATGAACTGAGCCAGGCATTATTTACTTGCCACCATGGATGGCCCCTGTAATAATTCCTGCCTGAGCGTTAACTGTAGCCTGCAAATATGCTGATTGCCACTGTGTACGAATTTCTGTTTCATCCACCTCTGTAGGTCACAAATAAAGAATCATTGTCTTTGTAAGACAACATTTTTATTAAACAGCAATACACAGATGAACATTTCTTACAAGGGACACAAGGATCTCACAGCTGCATGTCAGTCCAGCTGTCATTATAGAAAATGTCCCTAGGGTTGGAGTGCAAGGAGTACTGCGAAGGACTGGGAGCATGAGAGGAATGAGGGAGGGAGGCAAGGAAGGCAGTTCTGTATGGGCTGTAGGAGGAGTTGAGCACACATGTGTTCTGCCTGCAGCACAGTCAGGGACCACAGCATCTCTGTTTGGTCCTGCATAAGCTTTATTAACCTGCTCCTGAGCCTGTCTCCTCTCCTGGCTATCCATTTCTAGTTTCTCGTTTATGGGGTCTCTCTCCACACTCTGTGCTTGCTCTTGGCCTGATCTGAAGAGTGCAGCAATTCATGAAACATGTCCTCCTTACTCCTCCTCAATTGCCTCCTTATCTGATGGAGGCACTCCACCAGCATGTAGGAGCTGGCCCTCCAGGGCACATCTGCAGAAGCAAAAGAAACAATATACAGAATCAGTATTGTGTGTGCATTCATAAAATGTCTTGAATCATAAAAGTTATGCACCTCTTTCTCACTTTCCCTTGGCAAGCATGCGGCATGGCCAGAGCACTAAATACAGTTAGTTTGGCCTGGGGGGAGTGGGAGTGGGGATTGCAAAATGGAACCAAGGGTCTCGGTGATTTGAGAAGGGGATCAATACAAGCACCTGGGGACATTATTCTGAATTCTAGCACCATTTTCCACAGGTGGCGGTGATCAAACTTGAAATCACACTACTGAGGGTAACTGAAGATCCAAGGATGCATCTCCTGCATGTGTGTGGCTTCAGATCAGGTCTATATGCTGTGTGCTGCTTTGGTTCCTCCAGAAGTAATTGCTGATTGGCATGGCAAAGTTTCCTACAATGGGGAAGAAAGAAAGCAGCTCTGTGAAGGAACCTTTGGCAGAGGATTGCAGACTATTTGCAAGAAAGTTTCCTAGAGATTTCTATGGAGAATTCCTGGGAGATCTTGGTGTACATTAACAAACTTTTCCGCTGGGCCCCCAATGTGTACTGCACAGAGGAATGCGAAGCAGATGCAAACATTACCTAGTGTTGTTAATGTAGATCCATTGTCCCACGTGCACCATGTAACAAAGTAAAGGATACCTCTACCTCACGTAACTATGCAGTATCAAAGCAAAATGAGTACTTAATGGAGCTCCCCTCTCCTGCTTCTGGCATGCCAGAGATGGACTGCTGGGACTGGCTAGACACCTCCAGAGTCAAGAGATCCTGGCTTGCCATGCCACCAAATGAGCCTGTCACCTGTCCTACATCCTCTTCCAACTCGACCTCATTGTCCACCACGTCGTCCTTGAGATTGACACTGCTGGCTGTTGCCTTCAGTCCCCCTGAAGTATCCATGGGGCTTTTGGTAGTGGAGGTGGGGTCATCACCAAGCATATCATGCAGCTCCTTGTAGAAGCGGCATGTTTTTGGTATCACACCAGAGTGATGGTTGGCTTCCCTTGCCTTCTGGTACACCTGCCTCAGCTCTGTGATCTTAGCACAGCACTGCTGCATCCCTTTCATGTCCCTTCTCATCCATACCATGAGCAATCAGCTTGTAGGTGTCAAAGTTCCTACAGTTGGATAGGCACTGTGTCATAAACATACAGCTAAGGGTAGCGTCATATGGTGTCATAACTATAAAGGGAAGGGTAACACCCTTCCTGTATACAATACTATAAAATCCCTCCTGACCAGAGGCACCAAAATCCTTTTACCTGTGTAACCCTTCTGCCCCTCTGAGTTGGCAGCAATAAGGGCCGGGTTCAGTATCCAGGGGTTCCGTTTCAATAATGCAATGCAAAACCGGCTCGAGCCCCCACCCAGAGACCTGGGACAATTACATACCCCCCCCTCCCCGTGCGCCTATAGGAGGCAATACTTCTCCTCTCGCAAGCACAGAGTCTGAGTGTAGCAAAATCCTTTTAATAAAGAAGGGAAACAATGTGGCATCATATTGGGGAAACACCACAAACAGGATTCATAACATAAACCATGAGAAAAAGATCCACCAAATAAGTTTTGGCAATGTCATTTTCCCCTTAGGGTCTTAAGTTCAATCACCCCAAAGTCCAGCAACCCAAAAGTCTCTGTCCCTGATCAGTGCCGCCCCAGAGTTCAAAAGTTTATCTGCAGAGTTTCACCCCCACCTCAGCCTGGGTGGAAATGGTGGGGGAACACAGGGGGCTAAGGGGCACCTTATATGGGCCGGGGGCCAACTGCCTCTCCATGGAGTTCTGCTGCAGCCTTCACCACGACCGGCTTCACTCCACCAGCTGCGCCGCTCCTCCCATCCCTGCAAACCACGCCACTCCGTCGCTCCAACCATGCTGCAAACTGCTCTGCTCTGCCAGCCGCTTAGTGATAGATCTTCAGGCTCCCCCACTAGCTAACAAAGCACTCAGTGATCTCAGCTCAGTAAGTTTAGCTCTTTTAGTGATTTCAGCTTCTAGTAGGGGAGCCCCAGTGCTGGTGCACCACTGGCCCAAAGTGAATTCAGCTCAGCAGCCTCTAGATGGGCTCCTAATGGAATCAAAATTAGCTCTGCTTTTCAACAGTGGAGAGAAGAGGAGGTGCAATTGGTGTTCCAGGCCCTCAAAGGGGGCCCATACCATCAGGTACACACACCAGTCCCCAACCTCTCTCCATTTACTGGGTTTTGGCACCCATGTCTCTTGTCTAGTGAGTGCTACTTAATTGACTGTCATAAAGCAGTCTCATAGTTCCTCATTCACATAATCAGGGTGACAACAGTTTATTCCTCCTGCCCCAATAACAAAGAAATTGGGGATCCCAGAGCTGTCAAAATAACCATCCCAGGCTGCCGTGGGCTATGCTAAGCGGTGTGGGTGTGCAAATGCAAACACCTGAAATTCCTTTCCACACTCCCCATAATTCACCACCAGATGTCAGAGTAGCACTCATCCTGATTCCACCTGTAAAGGGTTAAGAAGCTCAGATAACCTGGTTGGCACCTGACTAAAGACCAATAAGGGGAGAAGATTGGCATGGCAAAGTTTCCTACAATGGGGAAGAAAGAAAGCAGCTCTGCAAAGAAAGCATCCTAAAAACCCAAGGGTCTGGCCTGTGCTCACCTTGGTTACTCTCAAGCCTCCCCAGGAAAGGGGGTGTAGGGGCTTGGGGGGATATTTTGGGGAAACAGGAACTCCAAGTAGTTCTTTTCCTAAATCTCTGTCTAACTCACTTGGTGGTGGCAACATACCATCTAAGGGCCCAAAAAAAAATAATTGTGCCTTGAATAAGTTTTTAACCTAAGCTGGTAAAAATAAGCTTAGGGGGTCTTTCATGCAGGTCCCCACATCTGTACCTTAAAGTTTAGAGTGGGAAGGAAACCCTAACACACTGTGACTTCATAGCCTCCTCTCCCCACACCCAACAGATCCAGCAACTCCGGTGTACTCTATGCGGAAGCCTATTTGCTGCGGAAAGTCAGCATGGTCAACTGAGAAGATGTGATGTGACCTGTGCACACTAAGCATACAGGAAGTGGAATTTCAAAAATTCCCAGGGCTTTAAGAGGGTAGGAGTGTCTATCTGTGTACCTGGATGCAGGGCAGCAGAGTAGAAACTGCTTAACAGAGTGGTCATGATGGGCACTGTGGGACACCTCCTGGAGGCGACATAAGCAAACACAATGTCTACACTGGCACTGTGTACAGGGGCGGCTCTAGAAATCCGGCTGCCCCAAGCAGCGCGGAGCGCTGCGCCGCCCTTCCCCGGTCCCGCGGCGGGTCCCGTCTTCCCGCGGCTCCGGTGGAGCTCCCGCCGGCATGCCTGCGGCAGGTCCACGGAGCCGGGACGAAGCGGACCTGCGCAGGCATGCCTGCGGGAGCTCAACCGGGCAGCGGGAAGACGGGACCCGCCGCAGCCATGCCTGCGGCAGGTCCGCTCATCCCGGGCTCCGGTGGACCTGCCGCAGGCATGCCGGCGGGAGCTCCACCGGAGCCAAATGCCGCCCCCCCGGGAAACGGCCGCCCCAAGCGCCTGCTTGGTGCGCTGGGGTCTAGAGCCGCCCCTGACTGTGTAGCTCTAACTTTGTTGCAAAAAGCTCTATGTCGCTTGCCAAAGTGGTTTTATTTTGTTGGTGTAGCAAAAGAATTACATCAGTGGGAGGACCATTGTTGTTGACAAAACAATGAAGGTGTACACACAAAACTTGACTTTTATTGACAAAACTGTCTAGTGTAGGCAAGGCCTTAACTTAAATATAGGATATTGCTAAGGTAAAAACAAGCAGGAAAATAACAACTGCAGTAAGGATAATTACAATAATGACAAAACCCCAAACATTTTATACATCATAACAAAGAAAAACTGGCACCATAAAATCATTTAAAAATAAAGATTTTGTGCCAAAATATCTTATTTATATAGAATTCAGAACCAATGGCAAACTGTAATCTAATGAAAGCCCAATGAATGCCAACAAAACTAACAGTTTCCAAACCACATTCACATATTTTTGATCAGATGCAGACATAGCAAACATAAAACCATATAAAAACCCAGCCTCAGGACTGAAACAATATATTTGCTGGAGTGCGCTGTAACCGCTATAGTTCAGGTTGCTGGAGGGTGCCCGATCCAATCCACGTCCAGTTGCTCATAACCAGTATTGCCAACCCCAAGCATTCAAAAACCACGAACGCGACATCCCAAAATTGTGCGACCCGCTAAAAAATCATGTTTTAAACATGCTCCACGTGGGGGTCTTTTCATCGGCCGCCCGGTTTGTGCCCCTTTGGGGTTGGCATGTTCAGTGTTTTCTCTGCAGCCACCGGGGCTAGAGGAGTCCGGGATGCCCGCAGGCGGGGGGCGGGGGTGTCTCCTCGCCAGGAGCCGGACTTTTAAGAAAAGCGCCACAAACGCGCCGGCTAAGCGGCGCTGAATCCCGCCCCTGGGCGCCCAGCTCCCGGCGAGGCGGGCTTGGCGACGCTGCGCGGCCTGGTTTCCCTGCAGCGCCAGGCTCCGCGGGCACCGCCGCCCCCAGCGAGGTGTTGCGGGCGGGGGCAGCTGCCAGCAGCCCCAGGAGATGCCCCCGACGCTCGGTAACCGCAACCAGCCGCGCGGCGCGCCCGGCCCCTACGCTTGGCCGGCCGCCCCGCCCCACTCGAGCGGCGAGGCGGGCACGCGCCCGGCCCGGCCCGGCAACGGGCGCAGCGCGAGGAGAGGATCCGATTCCCCCCGCAGGGCGACTCCGGTCCGGAGTTTCCATCCCACATCCCCAGGCCCGACCCCGTCACGCAGCACGCAGGGGCCGGGGCGCATGCGCCCTGGAGTTCTCTCGCTCACGGCGGTGGCGGCGGCCCGAAGAGCCGGAGCTGGGCGCGGGGTGAGTGGCGGGGCTCGGCGGCAGACACGGCGCTCGGGGCCGGCTGAGGAAGCGCCTGGGCGGGATGGGGACCGCCTCCGCCCCCCCCCCCCCCGCCCTTCGAACAGGAGAAGCCGCCCCGGCCGGGCCCGTCTCCGTGCTCGCGGCCGTTGGGAGAGCGGCGCCGGGCTCGCCTCCTGCCGCGCGCGGAGCTCGGGGTCGGGAGCGCGGCAGCGATTAGGCAGCGGAGGCTCCTGCTGCTGCGGGTCCTGGCGCGCTGCCCGGGGACCCCCGCGGAGCCTGTAGCTAAGGCGGGAAGAGACGATGCGCCCCGGGGGGCGCTGTCTCGCGCTCCCCCCTCACCTGAGATCGCCTGGGGTCAGCGATGTCTGCGGCGGGGGGGCTGGTAGCTTTGAGGGGGCGACCAGCCCGACTCAGCCTGGCTGTTTCGGATGCCCGATGACAGTTTAACCGTTGATGCTGCTGGTGGAAATGTGTCATAGGAAGTTCTGCACAATCTGCAGCGAGTGACAGTTTATATTGGTGCCACTTACTTTGATGGCTTTTAAGAAAACGCCACCAATTCTTCCCTTGCTCAAAGGGGGTGGTGGAAGGCAATCCATATTCCTCGTAGCGTGGCCTTGCAGTAGTGGGGAAATGGGGGACCCACTCCCCATCTCCTGTGTTTGTGTTGTCTCCTAGTTTGTCGGGTCCTCGGGGTACAATCATGTATTGGGATTGCCATGTCCCCTTAACTCTCCAGCCTGGGCTGTCTTTCATAATTCTTGACTAGTGACAGTAGCAAATCTCTCCAGGTGCTGTTAACACTTAGCCACCAGCATGCAAGATACACCCAGATAAGTTAAATGAATGCTGTGCAAGCCACTCATGAACTATACAGAGGGAAACACCAGCAAATGCCCCCCATCCTGCACCCCAGAAATGTACCATCTTTCATGGCTCAGGATCTTCTCACTAATTAATTCACCACTTCATCAAAGGATAATGGATATGTACCAGCTTATGTAATCTCATCCACTTTAGACAAACTCACTGGTAAGGTAAAACAGTAAAATAAGTTCAAGTGTTTATAAGCGGTAGGCATATAGGACAAAGATTGTTCCGAAAGAAATAAAAGCAAAATTGCAGTCTAAATTCTAAACTTTATCAGACTAAGCAAGATTTGAATCAAATAGCTTTTCTCACCCCACTGGATGTTGTAGTCATATTACAGTTCTTAATACACAGGCTGAATTTCTTTCTCTGCCTGGGACCAGTTTCCTTAGTTCAGACTTACTTTCTAGCATTCTTGTTGCTGGTCGGTAGCTCATGATGGTCGCTTAATGATGCTTAATGTCTGTTTGGGTATGGCTCACCTCCTTAGTTGTCATTGGCAAACTAGCAGTGGACATCTCCCAAACCCACAACATATTTCAATAACAATATATCAAAGTCTCATAACTTCATACACAATGATATACATAGCAGGGTGAATTTTATTTAAATCACTAGTAAGGAAGACTCGATTTAATCATGGATCTCTACATAAAAGTGCATTTTTGTTGGTTATTATAACCTTAATACATATTCCTCACAACTCAGAGATAGATGTAGGTTTTATTTTTAGAAGGTACACACTATACATTTGAAAAGTGATTTATTTTGAAAACTTTTCAGATTAGTTTTACAGCTATATTTGAAAATGAATGGTTATTTCATTTACCAAAGTTAACTGAAACAGATATTTATGAAGTCATTGGGAGGTGAACTATCTCCAATTCCACAGGATAATCATTAATATTTGGAGGATTTTCTTGCCATGCTGAATTAGAAGGAGAACATCACCAGACAGACATTTAAATTGTTTTATTTAACTAAAACAACAACATTACGTATTCTGGATTTTTTTCTTCAACAGCAAACATAATATTTTAACAAAACAAGCATATGAATTTTTGAATTTAGTTAAACATTCAATTTTTTTAAAATCAGGTTTGTTTTTGTTAAAATTGTTTTTAACTAAAATGGTTAAATTAATTTTTTTTTTAAAAAAAGCAAAAATTAAATAGACTATGTCATACAGATCAACATGAGAAACTTAAAATGTTGGCTTCTGCAGCTAAAGTCATCTTCACCTTAATTTTCCTGTTTGTTCATAGTCTGGAAAAGAAAAGCAAGCTTTCCTGCTTTTTCAGGTCCCAAACAATTTCTCAGTTTGGAGTGAATTAGTCCAAGGATGAAAATATTCTTTCTACACCAGCAGAAGCTCCTGCTGTTAAAAGTGAGATTATCACTTCAACAGTCTCTGAATCCAAGTGCTTAAGTGACTTCCACCAGTTCACTGGTGTGACTTTCTTTAAAACATCAGCAGCAAACATATATTTCTTGATTGGTTCACCCTTAACTCTGAAGTTTATTATAGTTGGCATTATGGAGGGATGATTGCTGGGTGTCCATGTCATAGCCAACGCTTCTTCTTCAGCAGTTAAGGTTTGACCCTGGTACCGAGTACTGAGAATATTTGCAAGAAAATGAGCTGAAGATAGTGCTTGTCCCATTTGGTTTTTTAATGCTTTTAATTTAACTCTGTCATTGCATATTTCTTGTTTTAAGATCTCACTCAGTTCCTTCCAAATTTCAACAGCATCAGCAATAAAACAGCTATTTCCCTGCATTTTGTTCAAGGCTACAGAAATAGGTTTCAGGGTACTCAGCATATGTTCAACATTTCTCTTAAACCCAATGTTAAGAACTTTGGCTGTGACAGTGCCATCTATTTTTTCACGATTTTGTTCACAAACTGTCATCAGATTAGGCCAGTTCTTGATATAGTGCACAAAACAGTCCACTACTGAGTTCCATCGCACGTCTTGTGCGAGAGTGAGCTTGGTTCCTCCCATTTTTCAGAGCAGCTGCTGCACAGTGGTGGTTACAGAAGTATTTTGCAATTTCAACAACATTAGCCTTTATTTCTGGAAGGAGGTGTATCAAATGAGCACTGCAACCTTATGTTATTAGCTTGGGACTCTCTTCTAAATAATTTCTTCTCATCTTGGATACATTTGCAGCATTGTCTGTGACCAAGCTGCATACTAGACATTTGAATTTTTTTTCACAGTTTGTTATAGCTTTTACTGCTACTTCTTGTAAGTATTCTGCTGTGTGTGCATTTCCTGATGTATCAATTGTTTCTGCAGGGAAGCCTTCCCTTCTTCTGTTGTCTCACAAGCACATACAACAGGATCATTGTGGACATTGCTCCACCCATCAAGACTTAGGTTAACAATTATACCCTCTAGACCTTTTGCACACTGCTCAATTTCTCTCTCATACACTTTATCCAGCAATTTGCCTGCGACATCTGCTGAATCACGTTAATGAAATGTGGGTTCTCAATCATACAGAAAGGAGAGTTTGTTGCATAAACAAATCAGGCAATTTTTTCATCAATTACCTCTTTGTAATCTGCTGGTTCTAATCACAAACTTATTTATGGTTGTTTCTGGATGATGGAGATTTTTTTTTTCTTTTTGCTACAGGTGATATACTGTGGCTATGTGACATACATGATGTGACTGAAACACTATCGTTGGCAGATAACACTGAAACTCTAGAAAATGATGGTGATCTTGAAGGTGGATAGTCTTCAGAATCCTGTATGTTAAGGATGGATTCTCCTAAACAAAATAAGTCAATGCAGTTATTTAATTATTATTACCATACTGTTCATTTAGTATTACTCATTGCATTCACTGACACTCAGTACTATTTTAAAGGTGAAATTGTAAAAGGAAGATCTGTCCATTTCAGCTATTTATTTTTTATCATAACTGCATCTAAAATGATAGTACCATAGAGTAACAACTATATTGTTTGCTCAAACATGAGAATTCAGAATAGTCCAAAAGGAAGACAGGCAGTCCTTAAGAAAGAAGTATGAAATAGAAGAGTTTACCAACCTGAAGATCCTGCATGTTCTGACATGTTTCTTTCATCATCTTCAACATAGCTTCCTCCTGAGAAGGAACACTTCTCATGATGTTGTTTCATTTGAGCAACCAGGCCTTGCATTGCTTTGTTGCACTGTTTGCATTTTGCACGCATGCCTGTCTTACCCACAGGTAGAGGAACTTCATTAAAATATTCCCAGACTGGGTTTCTTTTACGGCCTGCTGCCGTTATAGGTTTTCCCTTCTAGTGAGAGAATGGTTTGGAAGATCTCAAATCAATGAAAGCTACACTAAGAGAGACCTCAAGACTTCTGGAATATGCTGCTCAAACAGTTTCACTTTTGTTTCTATCGCCCATTCCTCCCTTCTCACATTTATCTCTCGACGACTTCTCCTTATCCAGATCTGTTCCGCCGCTAACAATCTTCTATTCATTGAACTTTTTGAAATTTTGTGTACAAACAATTGCAGAGGGACAATAGGGTTGAGGTCTGTTATTTCTCACCTCTATGTATTATTTATTTATTTTATTTAAAAACATTTTTGCTGTTGACAAGCATGTTATCTCTGGAGACACAAATCCACAGTTTGAGAACTGCAAAACTAAGCATCTCTGATAGTCAGGGCTTTGGAGCTGTGCTCCGGCTCCACTCCAGCTCCAGGCAAAAACCTGCAGCTCAACTGCTCTGCACTCCAGCTCCGGGCTCCGCTCCAAAGCTCTGCTGGTAGTGGATGTGGGTATGTGTGCAGCATTTTGGAGCAAGCCTCCCAGCCCTAGATGATACATTAGGGATTCATAGTTGTGCTCTAAAAATAGTTGTGGCTCAGGCTGGAACTCTGGCTCTGAAGACCATCCTCTGCCCTAGGCTTCGGAGCCATAACCACGATTTCACAGTTCTGTCTATACAGTTATTTTTGGAATAATAGTGTTAGACCTGTTAGCTTAAGCCTGTTGACCCAAGCTGGGAGACTTGCTCCAAAATGCTCTGTGGACATATGGATGCCAGGTAGCTTCCTTACTGGCTGTAAAGACTGTTGCTCAGGTCTCTGCTAGAGACTGTTTGCACAGTCTGGTAAATAGTCTGCATTGGTTAAATATGGTTCATATTTTCAGGCTTTTCTTTACAACTGTAAGAACCAGAAACGTTTTTTAAAATGTAATCTTAGATTCTGATATCATGCGTCTCTGGAAGCTGGGCTCCTAAACACATGGCTGTTATATCTGTGCCTTAATCTGGCTTTGTCCATACATGTATCTGAAAAGCTAAAACCTGAGAACAGTGGCAGAGCATGTGATTATAGTTTAGATGTGTGTATTTTTATGCCTGGTGTGTAGGGTTTGGGAGAGTACCACTACCCCTCCCCTCCAATTTGAGGCCTGCTCTTAATGAAACAATGATGTTCTCAAAACACAATAATTAGCCTGGAAATTCAGAGCTAAACTTCCAGGTTACTGAAAAGAAACCACCCCAAACCCAAACATTTAAAATATGCATACACCTAGCTACTATAACATGTTAATAGATTAAATCTTAGATAGAAATCTTGTGTCTTGCAGCCAACTAAAGTAATACTTAATATTTCTGTAGCTTTCCTAGTGCTTTTCATCTCTTTTAAACCTCAAACATGGACACCGAACCTGAGGTAAAGAAAGAGAAGAAGCAGCATCAGCATCCTTTCTACTGCAATGTGAGTACTTCATATTATTAAGGGCCTTTGACAAAGTATAATTTTATCCATTGTTGAAAGGTTTGAGAGTAGGAACAAAATCAAAGAGTTTGGGGAAACAATTGAAAACTAGTTTCAGAGAGGTAGCCGTGTTAGTCTGTATCAGCAAAAACAACGAGGAGTACTTGTGGCAACGTAGAGACTAACACATTTATTTGGGCATAAGCTTTCGTGGGTTAAAACCTACTTCATCAGATGCATGGAGTGGAAAATACAGTAGGAAGATATATATACAGAGAACATGAAAAGATTGGGGTTGCCTTACCAATTCTAATGAGACAATTCAATTAAAGTGGGCTATTATCAACAGGCGGAAAAATCACTTTTGTAGTGGTAATCAGGGTGGCCCATTTCAAACAGTTGACAAGAAGGTGCGAGTAACAGTAGGGGGAAAAATTAGCATGGGGAAATAGTTTTTAGTTTGTGTAATGACCCATTCCCTCCCAGTCTTTATTCAGGCCTAATTTGATGGTGTCTAGTTTGCAAATTAATTCCAGTTCTGCAGTTTCTCGTTGGAGTCTGTTTTTGAAGTTTTTTTGTTGAAGAATTGCCACTTTTAAGTTTGTAACTGAGTGTCCAGGGAGGTTGAAGTGTTCTCCGACTGGTTTTTGAATGTTATAATTCTTGACGTCTGATTTGTATCCATTTGTTCTTTTGTGTAGAGACTGTCCTGTTTGGCCAGTGTACATGGCAGAGGGGCATTCCTGGCACATGATGGCATATATCACTTTGGTAGGTGTGCAGGTGAACGAGCCCCTGATGGTGTGGCTGATGTGATTAGGTCCTATGATGGTGTCCCTTGAATAGATATTTGGACAGAGTTGGCAACAGGGTTTGTTGCAAGGATAGGTTCCTAGGTTAGTGTTTTTGTTGTGTGGTGTGTAGTTGTTTCAGGCTGGGGGGCTGTCTGTAAGCGAGGACTGGCCTATCTCCCAAGGTCGTCCTTCAGGATAGGTTGTAGATCCTTGATGATGCGCTGGAGAGGTTTAGTTGGGGGCTGAAGGTGACGGCGACAGCTAGTGGCGTTCTGTTACTTCCTTTGTTGGGCCTGTCTTGGAGTAGGTGACTTCTGGGTACTCTTCTGGCTCTGTCAATGTGTTTCTTCACTTCAGCAGGTGGGTACTGTAGTTTTAAGAACGCTTGATAGAGATCCTGTAGGTGTTTGTCTCTGTCTGAGGGATTGGAACAAATGTGGTTGCATCTTAGAGCTTGGCTTTAGACAGTGGATCATGTGATGTGGTCTGGATGAAAGCTGGAGGCATGTAGGTAAGTATAGCGGTCAGTAGGTTTCCGGTATAGGCTGGTGTTTATGTGACCATTGCTTATTTGCACTGTAGTGTCCAGGAAGTGGGTCTCTTGTGAGGTTGATGGTGGGATGGAAATTGTTGAAATTGTTGAAATCCTGGTGGAATTCCTCAAGGGCTTCTTTTCCATGGGTCCAGATGATGAAGATGTCATCGGTGTAGTGCAAGTAGAGTAGGGGCATTAGGGGACGAGAGCTGAGGAAGCGTTGTTCTAAGTCATCCATAAAAATGTTGGCATACTGTGGGGCCATGCGGGTACCCATAGCAGTGCCGCTGACTTGAAGGTATACATTGTCCCCAAATGTGAAATAGTTGTGGGTGAGGACAAAGTCACAAAGTTCAGCCACCAGGTTTCCTGTGACATTATCGGGGATACTGTTCCTGACAGCAGGTAGTCTATCTTTGTGTGGAATGTTGGTGTAGAGAGCTTCTATATCTATAGTGGCTAGGATGGTGTTTTCTGGAAGATCACCAATGGATTGTAGTTTCCTCTGGAAGTCAGTGGTGTCTCAAAGATAGCTGGGAGTGCTGGTAGTGTAGGGCCTGAGGAGAGAGTCTACATAGCCAGACAGTTCTGCTGTTAGGGTGTCAATGCCTGAGATGATGGGGCATCCAGGATTTCCATGTTTATGGACCTTGGGTAGCAGATAGAATACCCTGGTTGGAGTTCTAGGGGTGTGTCTGCAGATTTGTTCCTAGGCTGCTTCAGGGAGTTTCTTGAGCAGATGGTGTAGTTTTTTTTGGTAACCCTCAGTGGGATCAGAGGGTAATCACCTGTAAAATATGGTGTTAGAGAGGTGCCTTGCAGTCTCTCATTCATATTCCAACCTATTCATGATGACGACAGCACCTCCTTTGTCAGCCTTTTTTTATTATGATGTCAGAGTTGTTCCTGAGGCTTTGGATGGCATTGTGTTCTGCACGGCTGAGGTTATGGGGCAAGTGATGCTGCTTTTCCACAATTTAAAATGGCTTGTGGTAGCATCTGTCTGGTGATTTGCCCAACTGTTACCCAGGTTCTGGAACCCCTCCTCCTCCCCTCTTTTTTATTTATTTATTTGAATTACCCCTATCATATTTCTAGCTGGTTCCAATACAAGGTTTCCCTGTGCAGATACTTGACTCTTTTTCTCGCTATTAAAATGATAATCCAACTCTATTAGACCAGCTATTTCTGACTACAGACATCATGCATTATCTCCTTTCAGGTACAATATTTTTTTGATTCTCAAGATCAGAAGAGAGAAAAATGTTTTAAGTAAAGAAATAGTCTCCACAGATATTCCATTCTTTAAATTGCCACATAGGTCTGGAATCTTTGCAATCAGTTGACACCTAACTGTAGAGTCTTCCTTTGATATGTGTGCACTGCTGCACAGAAGCTGTCCATACCCAAATATCGTTAGCTAATAGTTAAGGTTGAGAGTGCTAGTCAAGCATTTCACGTGTGTCTGTGGGTAAAGGGAAAATTATAGAAGTAGTCACTGCTGTTGTTCTTAACAGTCTTCATTAATGCACACCCATAAACTGGAAGTTAAGAATATTTTGAATGCTGTATAGAGATAGCTTGGTCCTGCAATGATGCCCTGGATTAAAAAACAACCAAGGATATGTCTACCCTGCTGTTGCAGATGGGATTGCAGCTCATGTTTGCCTATCTGAGCTTCAAGATTTCATCAAAATAGACATGAAGCTGCTGTAGTGCTGAGCTTCAGTAGGGCTGCATAAGTGCACCTGGAACCCTGGGTTTGTAATCATGTTTCTAGCCCATGCTGAAACCATTGCTATTTTTAACCATGCTAGGTAGATTAAAGCTAGAGCAAGTATGTCTACCTGAGCTGCAATTGCACCTCCAATTACAGTACAGTAGAACCTTGGGAATGGAGGTTCTTTGTAACTCCAAAATGTTTATAATTCTGAACTAAATGTTATGGTTGTTCTTTCAAAAGTTTACAACTGAACATTAACTTAATTCAACTTTGGAACTTTACTATGCAGGAAAAAAATGCTGCTTTTAACCATCTTAATTTAAATGAAACAAACACAGAAACAGTTTCCTTACTTTGTCAAATCTTTTTTTTTTAAACTTTCCCTTCATTTTTTAGTAGTTTACATTTAGCACAGCACTTTACAGGTGGTTTTGTTTTTTGGGGGGAGTGCAAGGGAGAAGGTCTCTGCTGCTTGATGGTGTACTTCCAGTTCCAAATGAGATGTGTGGTTGACCAGTCAGTTCATAACTCTGCTGTTCATACCTTTGAGATTCTACTGTATAGACGTATCCTGAGAGACAACCTTATCCATCCATAACACACACTTTCATCTCACCAGGGACCAAAACTATAATGCTTTGTGCTTATTCGTATAGTAATTGATCCAACTCTGTCCTTTGCAGCAGTAAGAAGTCTACATAAAGACATACTTACTGTGATGGGACCCCCAGGGTACAACCTGGAACTGTGGGACCACTGTGCCCCCTTAACTCCCCAGCCTGGGCTGTCTCTCATGATACTTTGCTAGTGACAAGCAGCAAACCTCTCCAGATGCTATGATCATTCAGTTAACAACATGCAGGGACACACCCAGCTAAGTTGCATGAATACTCTCTAAGACACACATGAACCATATATGCGGAATCACCAGCAAATCTCCCCAGCCTTACACTCCAGAAATGGACCATCTTACACTACACAAGACCTTCTCTTGAACAGTGTAAGCTTATTAATTAGTTCACCGCTTCGTTTAAGGTTGGTGGACATGCACCAGTCTTTGTAATCTGAACAGATTCCCCAAGCACTTTAGACAAATTCACTGGTAAGGATAAAATATTAAAATAAGTTTCTTAACTACAGAAAGATAAATTTTAAGTTATTATTAGTGGTAGTTACCTAAGAAAATAACAAGTAAACATGCATTCTAAATCCTAAATTTTCAGACTGAGCAAGATTTGAATCAAACAGCTTTTCTCACCCCATTGTATGTTGAATGCAGGTAACAGTTCTTAATACACTGCTGAATTTCCTTCTCAGCCTGGTACCAGTCTCCTCACTTCAAAGTTTTTATCTTCCCAGCATTCTTGTTGTCTTCAGCATAGGTGGGGAAAGAGAGAGGTGGTCTCATGATGCCACTGTCGCTTATTTTATACTCTCAATTCATGTCCCAGGGAAGATACTGGCCCAGACATGTCCTGGTGGGCCTTGCTGAGTTATAGTCATAGTCAATTCCCATTTTGTGGTGCCTGCTCAACTGTTTTGTATAGAATTGTAAATTTCTTGTTTACAATTCCCCTGCTGGTCAGTGGCTTATGATGGTCGCTTTACACGCATCTGTGTATGGGTCACCTCCTTTGTTGCCTCTGGAGAGCTAGCTCTGGGCGACTCCCAGAGACACAACATATTTCAGTGTCAGCCATATATCGGAATATTATAATTCCATATACACACATTTTTACAGAACAGTGAATTTCGGCATATGACCTTTCATATGACACCTTGCAAGGCATGCTTTGTGTGAAATATCACAACCATATTCAAATGATGAATATGGGAGTTACAGGGTGCTACTTTGAGGTACAGTGCATCATACAAATTGTTAATTGAACAGTCAGGATAGAGAAGACCATCCATGTGTCTGTCCATTTTAGGATGTTGAAGGTGCCTCTGGCAGTGTTCTCCAAGTGCTGATGTAATTAACATGCCACCAACATACTGATATCAGGAAATGCAGAGCTAGTGTATATCTATGTGCATAAACTTCCTAGTCCTAGACCATTCTCCATTTTAAAGAATTCTGGTTACACATACTGCAGACTGTTTAAAGTCCTTAAAACAGAATTAAATGCTTAGTGCCCTCCCCTTCCCCCCAGAAAATGGAGTTTGAAATGGATATAAACTCTCATGCATCAGGGTCTATGTCAGCCTCTAACTGATGGAAGTTAGAAAGGAATTTTCTTTATGAATAGGTTATTCCATAATACCCATTGTAGTGTTTCTTGAAAGGTGTGTTGCGTAGGACAGTAGACTGGGAGTTAGGAGACCTGAGTATTATTCTCAGTTTTGTCACTGAACTGGTGCCAGCCGATTTCCACTTCCATATTTTATCTGTCCTGTCTGTTTTAGATTGTAAGCTCTTTATAACATAGTCTGCAACCTTCTTAAAGCCTGTATTTATAAAAAGAGCAGAAAGATGTGATGGTGATGAGGCTATAGAATTTTGGGGGGCTAGGAGGAGCCTGGGGCTATTGTGGCCCAAAGAGGGGATTTGGGACTGGGTATGTATGGGGAATATAAGAGAGAGATGATGGGGGGGGGTGACATGAAGGGATGGGAGTCATAAAGTACATGGTGAAAGGAGGCAGCAAGAATCTGTTGTGTTCATGTGGAGTGGGAGTGAGGAAGGGGAGATGGAAGCTGGGCACGCAAGACTGACCCAGGACTTGAGGAAGGGGATGAGGCAGAATGTGTGGTACCCAGTGGATTTGTGGATGGGGATATAAGGGAGGTGCAGCAGAAATGAATGATAAAGCAGCTGAAGTGCTTTGGATGACAGAAGGTAGTGAAGGAATTGTGGCGGAATGTGAAAAATAGTGTTTGTGTGGCAGAGGCTGCGATGGACACCAGGTGAGTGAGTGGGAGGGAAGAGAGATTGGCTTTGGGCAAAGGGATTAGGCAAGTAGAGGGGCAGTGGAGGTGAGGGGAAGTAGGAACAGAGAGAGAGGGAGACTTAATAAACAGAAGTCAGTATCAGTGTTGTGAGGCAGCAGGATGTTGTGAGTATGAAGCACATTTAGCGAGGGCAGTAGAAGTATTCAGGGCATTAGGCAGATGGTGGGGGTGTTAGGTAAAGCATCACAAGCCTGGTCTACACTACGCGTTTAAACCGGTTTTAGGAGCGTAAAACCGATTTAACGCCACAACCGTCCACACTAAGAGGCCCTTTATATCGGTATAAAGGGCTCTTTAAACCGGTTTCTGTACTCCTCCCTAACGAGAGGAGTAGGGCTAATATCGGTATTACCATATCGGATTGGGGTTAGTGTGGCCGCAGATCGACGGTATTGGCCTCCGGGCGGTATCCCACAGTGCACCACTGACCGCTCTGGACAGCAATCTGAACTCGGATGCAGTGGCCAGGTAGACAGGAAAAGCCCCGCGAACTTTTGAATATTTCCTGTTTGCCCAGCATGGAGCTCTGATCAGCACGGGTGGTGATGCAGTTAAAAATCAAAATAAAGAAAGAGCTCCCACATGGACGATGCAGACGTGATCGCTGTAAGGGCAGGCAAATCTGTTCTATCAGCGCTCCGTTACAGAAGACGAAATTAAAAATCATTTTTTAAATATCTCCAGACAGATGCCATAGCAGGGACTCAGCGCACTGCTGCGTGACAAGCATAACGGAAAGCCAAAGAATCAAATGGACGCTCATGGACTGGAGGACTCAAGCTATCCCACAGTTCCTGCAGTCTCTGAAAAGCATTTGCATTCTTGGCTGATCTCCAAATGCTTCTAGGGTCAAAAACAGTGTCCGCGGTGGGTCAGGGCATAGCTCGGCAATTTACGCACACACACCCCCCACACCCCCAGAAGTGAAAGGGAAAACAATCCTCTCTTGACTCTTTTACATGTCACCCTATCTTTACTGAATGCTGCAGATAGACGCGATGGTGCAGCACTCAACACCAACATCCTTGCTCCCCCCACGCTATGGCTGGCTGATGGTACAATACGACTGGTATCTGTCCTCGTCATCAGCCTATTGGCACATGGGGCAGTGCAAAAGGACTGGTAACCATGATGACCAGCATCTGTTAGGTCGATCAAGGGCGCCTGGTCCTAATTTTTCCTGGTAGATGGTGCAGTATGGCTGATAACCATCGTCGTCATAGCAACAGGGGGCTGAGCTCCATCAGCCCCCACCCTTCATGTGTAAAGAAAAGATTCAAGTGCCCCTGAACTAGCAGAGGGATGCTGGGCTCCTCTCCTACACACTCCTTACTGTCCTGTCTGGACTATCATAGCAGCTGGAGGCTGCTTTCCACTCATTTCTCACTAACAAGTCACTGTGTCTTATTCCTGCATTCTTTATTACTTCATCACACAAGTGGGGGGACAATGCTATAGTAGCCCAGGAAGGCTGAGGGAAGAACGGAATCAACAGGTGGGGTTGTTGCAGGAGCACCCAATGTGAATAGAATACAGCTCATAATTTCTGCAGGATCTGACACAGAGCAGCTGTGCTCTCTGGTTCTCTGATACAGTGGTTCTCTAGTACACTTGCCCATATTCTAGGCAGGACTGATTCTATTTTTAGATACCAAAAAGGAGGGATTGACTCAGGGAGTCATTCCCAATTTTGGCTTTTGCGCCCCTGGCTAAGAGCAGCCAGGGGCACTTATGACAGCAGCAAATGGAACAGTGCAAAAGGACTGGTAGCCATGATCATCTTATTACCAATTTATGGATTGGTAGATGGTACAGTATGGCTGATAACCATCTCTGCTGTCATGCAAAAGCAAAAGCATGCTGCTGTGTAGCGCTGCTGAATCGCCTCTGTCAGCGGCATCTAGTACACATACGGTGACAGGCACAAAAGGCAAAACAGGCTCCATGATTGCCATGCTATGGCATCTGCCAGGGAAATCCAGGGGGAAAAAGTGCGAAATGCTTGTCTGCCGTTGCTTTCCCAGAGGAAGGAGTGACTGACGACATTTACCCAGAACCACCCGCGACAATGATTATTGCCCCATCAGGCACTGGGATCTCAACCCGGAAATTCCAAGGGGCGGGGGAGGCTGCGGGAACTATGGGATAGCTACGGAATAGCTACCCACAGTGCAACGCTCCAGAAGTCGATGCTAGCCTCAGACCGTGGACGCACACCACCGATTTAATGTGTTTAGTGTGGCTGCGCGCACTCGATTTTATACAATCTGTTTTACAAAACTGGTTTATGCAAAATCGGAATAGTCCCGTAGTGTAGACGTACCCACAGAGAAACTCTTTTGTCTATGCATTGTGAGGACTCTCCAGTAGAGGGAAGTACTAACTCTGCGGGTAGAGGGTCATTGGTGCTACCTATAAAAGGCAGCACAATAGCCCAACTTCCTACTCTGGCTGTACGTACGGGCTTTGCTGGGTGGGGAAAAGGCTCTTCCTTTGAAGGTCCTCGCTCCCAGAAAGATTTCACAGAACAGCGGACCCTCCTTGGCAGGCCCTTGGAGAAAGAAGATGGGTGATGTGCCAAACAAGCCAACTATTCTCCAGAAAACTATACAGAGAAGTGGGGGGGAATGGTCACCATACCCCACCCCCAGAGTATTTAGATTGGAATGCTGGATGAGACAACATAGGGGGATTGTTTGGCATGGATTGGGGGAGTTGGGTGTTGTGTGAGTTTGGAGGGGAGAGTTTCTTGGTTAGGAAGGGACATGGGTAAAACAGGAGGTAGATGTGCAGAGAGTATGCACTCAACACTCCCCCAGAAGCAAAGCCCCTGCTAAGTGGAGACCTTGCTTCTTTAAATTTAATCTCTTCAAATTTGAACACATGAGGCCTTTGCATAGTGGGGGCTATTTTGCTTAGAAGGGAAGCAGGGTTAAGTCAGGGAGTATGCCCTATATATCTCTCCTGAGGAACCTCATTTAGTAGGCTCATTGGTGCCTGACAAACATACCTTGGCTTTTGAACCTGACTATCTTACTGAGGTTTGTGTGTATGTTGAGAGGAACTGGGATGTTTAGGGGAGTTGTGGGGAAGGAGTGGAGGCTCCTGGATACCTTTATTCACACATGTACACCACCTCTGATTAATCTCATTTGGCTCATCTTTCCACAAATGAGCCTACATAAATTTGTCAGAGTCTGATGAGTCTACTGAAGTTTGTTGGGTGTAAGGGAGAGGACTGGTATGTTTAATTGTTGTTACTGAGGAGAGTGTGGATGTTGGATGGGGGGAGCTGGCTGTTTGCAGGCACAAAGGAGAGCTGAGTTGCTGAGGGAACTTGGGTGGAACCAGGTTGTTTGGGGAGGCATTAGAGGGAGTGGTTGGAATGCAGGGGTGTGGAGTGTTTCTCCCTTCCTGTTAAATGTGGATACCTGTCAAACCTCATTAGGCTTGCTAGTCTCTGACAAGCGTATGCAAGCTCATTGGGGACTGAGGGGAGCCTATGGAGACTTGTGGGGTATGAGAGAGGATGCAGGCACTGGGAATATAGGGAGTCTTAGGGGATATGGAAAGTCAGGCAGCATGAGGTTGGAGATACAGGGTGTTAGGGCACATGGAAGGGATGAGAAAGGCACTGACAGAGCATGAAATGTATGTAGAGTGAATGCCTTAAGCAGATGGTGACCTCAGCTTTTCAGTACCTTGCTCATTCCCTGCCCAATATGAGTATACAAACCTTAAGAGGTCTACTTTTGCTTAAAGGACTCACTCACCCTGGGTACTTTTCAAGGGGTCTGTGGGGGAAAACATTCCTTTCAGCCCATTTCATTTTATATCAATTGCTTTCTCTTCAGTTTTGTAGTCCCTTCAATGAAGTGTTAATGTGAATCACACTTGCACAACAGAAGAGAGAGACAACACTTCCTGGTCAAAGTTTTCAAATTTCTTTAGAGCTTGGGTTTTATATCCTTTATTTTGGTCATCTTTTTGAAGATCACTGTTCCATACCTCTTTTAATGAGAATGAGAGAGATGGCCTCCGCTCTGGTACAATGCAGTTGAATGTATTTGAAGGGTGTGGGCGAACCTGAAACCATCTTATGCTATGGAAAGGGACTTTTAAATGAAAGACAGTACTTTGATCATCCTCTTTGGAACCCAGTGAATAGTGTTGGCTGCTGTTCAGTCTGGCTTTAGAGGACTTGTGTTTCAGCAGAAATCAATCTGTACAACCTCAGGGTGTATAACTGAAGTTTATTAAACAGGGAGATTTTGAATAGTTTGAAATATCAATGATATTTTTCAGAATTAGAGTATTTTTTTTGTTTGCATAATACTGTAGAAATAATTATGAATCTTCTTTTTAACCTAGATTTGCAAAATCTCGTGTGCTTCTGCATTAAACTTGCAGACTCATTTCCTTGGATTCAAACACAAGACGGTAAGATTGCGTGTGTGTGTGTGTGTGTGTGTGTGTCAGATTTTGTATATAGTTACATTAAACAGTGGTGATGTGTAGGATTGTAATCACTATTTTATCTTTTTAAAGTATTAAATGTTCTAAAATGTGTAAAATTAGCAAAGCATCTAACTTTTTGTTTAGAATTTTCTTGCTTTAACTGTTTCTTTTATGTACAGTAAAGCAGAAATTTTTTGTATAGCAATGATGTTTTAAAAGGTTCATGTTGATCTAGCTGTGTATGGCTGTCTGAATTAGTAAGAGCAACGGGGGATTTAAACATTGCAACGCTCAGTATTGCAGTGCCTATCTCCTAGGTACCCAACCAGTGGAATTCACAGCCTCAAGTTAGGTGCTTAACACTCCCTATACAAAGCATGGGAGCCTTGGCATCTAAGAAGGGGATTCTCAGAAACCAGAAAGTTGAGCAGGGTGCCATCTAAGCTAGCCAGGGGTGAAATGCAGATGGAAGAAGGGCAGGATTTAGGGCCCAGATTCACAGTGGTACTTAGGCATCTAACTCCCATTTGTCTGGGTCTTAGGTGTCTCTCTCTATTTGGGATTCTCAGCTGTGAACTCTTCTCTGAAGTTAGTCACCTAAGCCAGGTCAGTCCTTTCTTGTGGGTAGGGAGGAAAAAGAGAGAGATAGAGAGAGACCGACCTACTCATTGTAGCCTGTTGGCTAGGTCACTCGTCTTATCATGTCTGGTAGGGGGGGACACCTAGTTTGGGAAACCTGCCAGGGCTTAGCTATGAGCAAGGGCTCTGGGATGGCATCTGGACTTAAACGGCTTTGTACATACCCATTGGCATAAACTTAAGTGTTTAAGGGGGTTAGGCACATGCAACTTTAGGCAGCAGCTGAGCTATGGTTTTGTGAATGCCATTATTACCTAAATATTAGATTTAGGTGCCCAAGTTCTCTTTATAAATCTAGCCCAAAATATGTTTCAGAGCTTTGTGCCCTAGTCAGCAAGGGGCATGAGGCAAGATCAAATACAGATGCAGATATTTATTAATCTGAATAATGAGTCTAATATAATAGGAAACAGTGGATTGATTTAAATCAGAACAATGTAAATAATTGACTTTTACTAATGATTTAAATCAGCAAGCAGGAACCATTGATTTAAAAATCAATTTTAATTGTGTTTGCATTTGTACTTCTTAGCTATTTTCCTAAAGAAAGTTGATTCTAATTAATTGCTAACCACTGAAATGTTGATTTGCAACTAAATGCAGCCTTTACCCTAAACTTAGTGCTTCTCATTGCTAACCAAGAGGATATACTGTCTAAATAAACATAATTGCTGAAACATGTGTATATAGTCTTTAATTTTTACATTTTTATTATGTTAAAAATGATGACTTATGCATTTCTGATTTACTAGATGATGATCAATTTATATTTGTAATTGGTGTCAAGCTCTATTTGGGTTGAAGTGCAAGTTTAATTAAAAAGGCACAAAACCAGCATTTTAAAAAATGAAATTATCTTAAATGTGCTGGATACATAAGAAAAATGATATAAAAGTTTATCAAAACATGTTTTGCATTTTAAACTAATTGTTTTAGTAAACAAAAGTGGAATTATCTGTAGTTAGTGATTTGAACTGATCATTTCTGGTCTGTGTGTCATTCAAAATTTTGGAACTTGTACATCTCATCCTCTCACACCTAGTTTTTATTCATAGATTGGGAGTGAAAGAAAGCTCCCCTTCTTTTTCAATTCCCAAATGGTTTCTTAACTTTGAATGAACTAATCATTTGACTGAACTAATTGAATAAACTGAAATGAAGAAAATATTCTCTAACTGTAGAAGAGGCTCCTGCTCTTAAAAGCTGTCTTAGCATTGCAATAAACTCTGGTTCTAGCTGCTCAGCTAGTGACTTCCAGTAGTTCAGTGGTCTGGATTTTTTTAGAACTTGGTAGCAAATATGTATTGCTTAATATTATTTTTGTATTTAATTTCAGTGATTGTAATAGATTTAAGTCTAGGCCTTAACCTAGGTTGTCAGTTTTAAATAGGTTTATTTTTTAAGCCTGTATTTAATTTAAATTAAAAAAAATACAATGTTTACGATTTTAAAAAATTGATTTTTATTCACCCTGATATCCATCCATCCATCGGAGAAAAATTACGTGTACATTTTGAATAATCATCTTTTGTGTAACCCTGAATCTAATTAGTTTATTATATAAATAGTGACTGTCCATCTCTTTGACAATGTAAAATTTCTACGAAAACATTAAATTGTTTTTTTTCTCATTAATTTAGGTTGAAGAAGCTCTAAAAGCCCATGGTATTGGTAAGTACTAAAGTTTAACTTTTTGCTTTGGTTAAATGTTTTTTATAAACATCCATACAAAACCTTAAGTGACCTTTTTAAGAATTTTAATTTTAGGTCCAATCCTGCAGAAGACAGTGTAACTAATTGTGCTAGTAAGGGGTCTACAGGATTGGGCACTAGAATTGTAACTAGTAACATTTTGGGATTAATCATAAGAGGACTCTGAAACCTGGTCTGTACTAGAGAAATAGCTAGAAGAGGTTTGAATTGGTTACTTGTGGAGGGTTAACTTTTAAACCAAATGATAGCTATTTAATTGTCAACTTCAGATATTCCACTGCTAATTATTTTAACAGAAAAGTAGCATGGTTGTATTTCATAAAGTTCAGACTTACGTCATTTTACACACCCTCGGCCCTAAAGTTGTACTTCAGTGTATTTTTCCAGTCTAAATTTAAATGTCCAATTTCATTTTTTATGTCCCAGGATATTGGACTTTTCTTGTATTGTTTGGAGAAAGTTCCACAGCACAATAGACCCCTCACTGCTGGGCAGTTTTTCCCTTTAAAAAAAAAAATACATTGGAATTCTTTTTTATTACTTTTATCCCATTATTCCGTGTTAGACTAGAATTCAAATTCAGACGCAAGCATCACAAGGCCTGTTTAGTGCTCTTTCATGCATGGAAAAGTAAAGTCGTCTTAAATATTAAATTTTGAATAGAAATAACTTCTGCAATGTATGATTACAGTGGAGGAGGGATCTGATATACTTCTTCTTGCAGAGGAGGTGAAGCCAACAGGGTTTCCTCTTTGTCCTGCAATCTTGCCTTGTTTTTCAGGGCTTGTCTACATTACCTGTTCTCATCAATTCCCCTGTGTAGATAAGCAGTCCCTTGTGAATGCAAGGGTAACCAGGAGCACTATGCTCTGCCCTTATGCCATAGGAGAGTTCTTTATATGAAATTAACTAGCCCTTTCCAAATCTCCTCTCTGTATCCATAGGAGATTTTCACTATAGTGAGTTCTGCTGTAATTTAATACTTTGGTATGAGTTTAATTAATTGTAAAATTGGCAACCTGGTTGCTATTGTAATTTCTTGTCCTCTTTATTAAATTGTCTAGCACTAAGTTGGTTTATTGTAATTCTTTGATGTGAATGTTTGTGCTTCAACTGTTAACAGCAAAATTTAACTTTTGGTACACAAAGATTAAAGTAATATAATTTGGTCCTTTACACATCAACAAGAAGCTCACATTGTTTCCTTTAAACATGGTGTATGTCCAGTCTTTCTGACTGGGTTCTTCTCAAGGTCTCGTTCTAGTCTTCGTTCATACATTTGTACTCTTTTTTTTCTTTTGTTAGTTAAAACTGTGGGTGGTACAGGAGACCAAGCGAAAGCACCTATAAAACTTCCTGATTATGGTAAGTTAATTTCCTTATTCAATATAGTGCACAAACACACAGCTGTGCCATGATTTAATGTCCTCCAAGAGCCAGTGATGCTAGAAGTTAGCAGGTCATTGGGGAAATTTGCTTTATATTGTTTTTCCCCTTTTAGTACCTCTACAACATCTTCCTTGCAAGAGAAGACAGTGTGAGTGGGTGGAACTTCAGGGATAATGCTTCACCACGTCAAATGGCTCATTGCTGTGCTTCCTGAAGGGCATTGGAGAGCAGGGATTGGTTTGGATTTGTTGGCAAACTTAAGTCCGTGACTGGAGTGGGGGACACTACTTCCTTCTCCTAGATTTCTCACTGCTCTAGAGAGTATCTAACAGTACACAATGCATGGTTATTATTGCTTTGGTATAGGGAACTAACCACATTTTAATAAAGTGCTTTTATTTTATAGTTCAAACTGAGCCAGAGAAGTTTCAAGGACAAACCTTGGAAGAACAGCTTAATACATGTAAAGATTCAGAACCTGCACTTGGTGAGTATTTTTTTAAATGCTGTAATTAAATGCCAGCAACGTTTACATTTCCAGAGGGATTGAGTAAATTTGTTACGCTATACAAAGCACACGGGATCTTTATAGAGGAGAAGGCAAAAACACTGCATTTATTGAAAATATAACAGTTAGCATATGCTTTTTAGACAGACAGACAGACACACACACACACACACACACTCTCTCTCTCTCCCTCCCTCCCTCCCTCCCTCCTGCCAGTTGATGTTTATAGTTCCCAGTCTGTTGTAGCTCGAGTCAATCTAATGGCCAGTTAGATTGAGCATGAGTGAGGAGCTGGGCTCTTATCGATCGCGATCCGATGCTCTGAGGCTTTGCGGGACTAAACCCAGAGTTCCATGGCAAAACACCCCAGCTTTATAGTTGTACATTCCCATTTGAGTCCATGCATTTTGCAGTGTCATCCTGTAATCATTAGTCCTTAAGTGGTGTTAATCTTGGGGTTTTCTGCTGTTATCATTTGATGGTTATTGTCGGGCTTCCCATCGTTATTTCCTATTTGTTGTCTTGCCTTCGGGGGTGCCTGCCTCACCTCTGAGGTCATCAGTGCTGCTAACGTGTTTAGCATTGGATACAATGGATGTTTTCTGATTGTCTCCTGGTCTTTCCAAGTCTCTCACTTTTTCTTGACCATCTGGACATTTGTGATGGCTTTCACACCTTATCTTTTCCTGATGCATGCATTCCTCATTCACACAAACAATCTTTTACAGAAACCTTCAAAGGTATAGAGACAGCAGTATTTTATATTCAGCAGAATATGTTGTAAATCAAGCCTTGCTAAATCTTATAACTAAAACAATTCACATTGGGGCTTCAGGCCCTCAACATTCCTCTAATCTCCTTAACATAGATACAATGCAAGATCCTGTCTCTTACTTACTAAAACCTTAAAACAAAGAAATGTATATTTAACTAGAGTGCCTAATTTGCAATACATATAGGAAACCATAGTAGACATTATAACTTATTCTAAAACAAAAGGGTGACCATAATCAGTCATAAGGATTGTTCTGGTCTGTCATTCCTTTCTGCTATTCAAAAAGTGTGGCTGACAGGAGAAAATCAAATCATACATTAATTCTCATAGTACAATTATAAAATCCTGCTCCTACAAATGTGTGCATTCATAAGTATGAAATTAGGTAAACCTTATACAATTTACATTAGGTGTTCTGCTGGTACAGTGTGTAAGTGGATCTTACTGATGAGAGTTCTTGGAATTCTCATTGCATATTTATTCTTGATTAGGTTGGACATGTATCTGTTGAGAGTGTGGGTTACAAATAATGTGAGGCTATTTATACTAGAAGCTACTCTTGACTAAATGATTCTGTGATTACTCTTATTATAATATCATAGTTGATGCGTTTGAATATAAAAATGCATTTTTATACAAACATGTTAGTTTCTCTTTGTTGGAGAGGAGACAGTCTATTTCTAAGGAACACAGAAAGAGACGGTAAGCAAAGGATTGGCCTACATTTTCCAAAAGTGACTAGTGTCTTTTGAATACCTCAATTTTTGTTGCCCAACTTGAGGGAACTTAAAGAGAGCACTTTTTCACAGGTGGATGGTTAGGAAGATGTCTTAAGCTTAGCACCCAAAAATCGAGATACTCAAAATAGCTAGTTATTAAAATCTTGGCCAATTTGTTTAGTACCTAATAAGTCACTAAGGCTTGCTTTAGTTTCTTTTTCTTGTATGAACTGTTGATCATCTGTGTACTGGGTAATAATATGTAGTGCAGATTGTTTTAGTAAACACTAAATTGTAAAATATTCCTTTCTTCTATACAGGACTTGAATATATAATTGAATACCGATCAAAAGAGAATCTCCTTGTTCTCTACGAGTGTCAGCTGTGCCACTGTCAAACCGGATTGAGTAACATGTTCATGCATGTTTATGGCTCTAAACATAGACTGGCATATCTGGTAAGTGTGTGTGTTTTTCTATCTATTTATTTATTTATTTATTTATTTATTTATTTATTTATTTGAGTAAGTGTTCTTTAGACTATTAGGTGGGTGGCAAATTCTCTACTTGTACCTTTCATTTTAAATATATTTTCATTAGGATGTTACACCAATAAAAATAAAATGGTTTTATATACACATTCTCTAAGGCAGAGATCTCAAACTCAAATGACCACGAGGGCCACATGAGGACTAGTGTATTGGCCCAAGGGACGCATCACTGATAACCCCCCCCTCGCTGCCCCGGGCCCCACCCCCACTCCACCCCTTCCATGAGGCTCCGCCACCACCCCATCTCTTCTTCACCTCCTCCCCTAAGCGCGTGGCTCCCCCCTCCTTCCCCTCCCTCCTGGAAAGTGCTAAGCGCTACCAACAGCTGTTTGGTGGCTTGGCGGTGGGAAGTGCCTGGAGGTAGGCAGGAAAAAAAAAAAATGAAGAGTAATGTAGTATAGTATTAAAATATAGTATGCTATTAAAAGTCAATTTATTAACTTTTTTATTAACTTCTTTAACTGTGATGTGAAAAGTCATTTCATTTTTGGCCACTTAGCTGGCAGCGTTTTGCATCAACCAGAGCATGAATATTAGGTTTGATATCCTGAGACAAAACCAATCTCAGTGTTGCTTTCAAATGTTCATCAGTGAGCCTTGACCTTAACAGAGATTTGTTAATCTTCATGGAAGAGAAAAACTATTCACACATATATATACTTCCAAACATTGCCATTATCCTTGCGGAAGCAGAGAATAACATGGGAAATCTTTCTTGTGAAAGAAACCTATGGAATTCCAGAATTCTAACATCTGTATACTTCTGCTTCAAAATGGTGTCACACTGAAGCTCCACTAACACCATCTGCATTTCCTCTGCAACATAGTTAATTTAATCAGCAAATGATGTGGAAAAAAGTTGAAAATGTGGTTCAAGTACCTTGAAATCTTTAATCCGCACATCAAACTGTTTGTGAAGTTAGAAATGATCTCTGCATATTCTTTCAAGGATTTGGGTTCAACTTTTCCTACAAGCTCTATTTTTGTTAGTCCAGATTGGACATCATTAGGATCTTGAATGCATCTTGGATTTGATGTAGGGTCCATGGCATTTTTCAACCATGTACCTTCAGTTAATTTGATACTACAGTTGCCATATGCAGTGAGCATTCAGGGCATATTCTGTGTGCCAAGCCAGTTCTTAGTGATAATATGGTTGTAGGCAGCCAATCTGGGGTGAAAGCTGTGCCCAACCTTTGGTTCCTTCAAAACATTTAACTACTGTACTATTGTATGGAACTTCTTCATTGGTACAAGGGGACTTTGTAGCAAGTGATATTGTCACAAACATTGGCAAAAAATCAACATGCCTAGATTTCCATATGGCACTCAGCATCTTGAGACTTTGAGTGGAGGATGGAAAGGAATGCAATTCTCAAGTCAGTGCTGGCTAAAGGAGTGGTCCCTTAGTAATCAATATGCAGCTCACAAGGGCTGAGGAAGAAAACTTTTTCTCAGAGGATTTTTGCTTTAACTTCATGAGAAGGATAAAAATTCCTAGGAGGAGGTAATGCAGTTCCTGGAGCTGTTGGCCCTACAAGATTCTGTAGTGAAAGGAGAGCAGCTAGCTCTCTCTCATTGCGGTTGAATCAAGAGGTGAAGCATAATTCCCCATAATAAGGGGGACACTATCAAGTATTGTTTACATATTCCTTGCATGAGTTTAGTGGAGGCAGTAATGGCCAAAATGAGAACTGACACTACAACAGGATATATGGTTCAGTTTCCCTGAGTCATGAAGAGATGTAGTGATTAAAGTACTTCTAGTAGGAAATAAGCACTATCATTTCAGATATTGCTGTTTGGATTGGTATCAGCTCTGCATATTTTTATGAAGAGAATGGATGTTGTAGTGGTGTTTTTCCACAAATGCGAAATTGTGTTCCTCTAGCTGGCTGAGGACAGCTCTTTAAAAAGATCCAAGAATCTATCCAGATCACTATCATATTGCTGAAATCTGAAATTGAAATTAATTTTAATAAAATTTAAAAAAATCACAGCTTGTTTCTTAAAATAATTTAGAATACATAGCCTATTCTAAATGTAACTTTGAAAAGTTGTCTTTACATCTTCAAGAGTATAACTCAAGTAGTCTTAGATCAAGATAAAAGAGTCAGCAGAGAAATGGTGTGCTTAACAGTTCTCTCTCCTATGAAGCTACATTAGTGACCTCTGGCAGTTTTTCCATTTTCCAGTGGGGTTTCTGGCTGTCAGATAGCTGTCTGACATTAAAGGATAATCTGTGAAGTTGGGCTGCTCAGATTCCTGCTGGGGGATGTGAGATACATTAAGAGCCACTCTTCTTGTTGGCAAGTCAATCTTAGAAGGGTTATTTTGGCTTCCTATGGATTCATGACATATGCTCCCAACGGGTGGAATGACATTCTCAGAACTATCTTTCTGGCTATTTCCTTAACATAAAATATTTAAGGAATACTGGCTTATTATCCAGGGCTACCATGAACCCTACCCACCATTTAGGTATCAGAGGGGTAGCCGTGTTAGTCTGGTTCTGTAGAAGCAGCAAAGAATCCTGTGGCACCTTATAGACTAACAGACGTTTTGCAGCATGAGCTTTCATGGGTGAAGAAGTGGGTATTCACCCACAAAAGCTCATGCTGCAAAACGTCTGTTAGTCTATAAGGTGCCACAGGATTCTTTGCTGCTTCCACCATTTAGGGTTAACCTTGGGGCAGATAACTTAGACAGTTGTTCCTAGTAAAACCATAATAAAAGATTTAAAGATTGATTACTGTGGTCCTTTATGGATGGGAGAACACAACTGCTGAATGATGTAATGGAAGGTTTGATGTACAAAATACAGGGTAGTTAAGCAGAAGAAGATAGTTCCAAAGCCAGGCTGGATTGATTTTAAATCAATTTTAACAGTTATTTAAATCAGTAAACAGGAAATCCTGATTTAAATAATTGATTTAAATTGTTATTTGCATTTATACTTTTTATTTTTTTCCCCCTAAAGAAAGATTGATTCCTATTGGTTGGTAACCATTAAAGCATGTTGATTTGTAACCAATTACCTTCACGCTAAACTTTTTCTAATCAGGAGGATACACTATATATATTTAAGTAATTACATAGCTTGATTTATGTTTATTCAGATTCAATTATTCATATAGTTTTTACATTTCACTATGTTAGAAAATGGTGAATGTTGCATTTCAGATTTACTAGATGATGATTAATTTATGTGTAATTGGTGTCAAGCTCTGTTTGGATGGAAATTCAAGTTTAATTAAAATGCACAAAACACAAGCATTTACACTTTTTCTTAAAAACTACTTTTAATATGCTGGATAAATAAGAGAAAAAAGTTTATCAATATATGCTTTGCATTTCAAACTAACATTTATTAAAGTATGATCTGTAGTAGTTAGTGAATTAAACTGATTTTCTGGTCACCATGTTCCTCTAGATTTTAGAACTAGTAGACGACATTCTCACATGCAGTTTTTTTCATTAGTGTTTTTTCAGCTCCCAAATGATTTCTTAACTTTGAACTGAATGAGTTGAATAAACTGGGATGAAGAAAATATTCCCTCTGTAATTGCAAAAAAGGCTCCTGCTCTTAAAAGCTGGTTTAGCACTTCAACAAACTCTGGTTCTAGGTGTTTAGCCAGTGACTTCCATCAGTTCACTGGTATGACTTTCTTTAAAACTTGGAAGCAAACATATATTGCTGAATATTATTTTTGTATTTAATCTAAATGATTGTAATAGATTATAGTAAATGTAGGCCTTAACATAGGTTGTCAATTTCAAATTTAATTTTAAATGTCTTTTTTTTTTAAACCTTATTTCTTTTAAATGGAAAAAAAATGTTTTAATTATTTTTTTATCCACCATGTCCAAAACCCTTATTCTAGTCTTAAGGGTAATGCTGTCTTTAAACACTTGGGGATGCTAGAAGAAATTAGTCTTTGTTCCAGACTTTTTCAATGGGACAAATCATGAGAATTCCACACTCTTATTGGAATTGATCTTGGAGAATTTTTGCTATCCTTGCAGGTGATTCAGAAGGAGAAACCAATTGTGTAACATAGATTCCCCTTCTTCTCTCCCTCTCCACCCCCCCCCCCCCGGCTTTTTCAATATTGATAAATTGTTCAGAAATTTGGCAGAGATCTGTAAATTTCAGCACCCAAGAGATATTTGGAATACACTTGATAGGTGCAGTTATAATAAAGGTAATTTTGCTGCTTTGGGCATGCCTGGGGGGCAGTAGCACAATTAAAATCTGTCATTTATGGGTTTGTTTGATGTTTTTGCACTTCACAGGCCCTGCAGAATTTTCTTTCCACCGTTTAAAGCATAGTTTCTCAGTAAATCATTAATTTCTCATGGTGTAAAAATTCTGCTTTTATCATCAAAGTATGTTAGAAAATAGAAAATTATAAATCCAGGTTTGTTTTCTTAAAATGTGTTGAAAAAGTTCTGTTGTCCATGTGCAAGTGGCGATTTTTGCCTGATTTATAATTTACCCAAATCTGAAAAGATTTCCCCAGGGAAAAAGGCAGCTGTAACTGCAGGACTTTTCCACTTTCAAATCTCTGAATTGCTACAGCTATTTTTTTAAAAAGATTGGCAAAACTCTGTATTTCTCACTGAACTCATTTTCGAAAGCATATATGCTGTATTTGCTCAAACTAAAAAATAATCTGAGTCAGAGACTAAGTGTGGAATATTTAGCCTTAAAGGGTTATTTTTTTATTTAGATTTAAATAATAGACAGTTGTAAATTATAAACAGTTGAAAAAGGAGGATTGGCATGGCAACTGTAACTATATAAAGTACTCATTGCTGTAGTATCCGAGCACCTCACAATCTTTTATATATTTATCTTCACAATGCTATTGTAAAGTAGGGAAATACTATTATCCCCGTTTTACAGATGAGGTACAGGCACAGAGATCAAGAGATTTGCTCAAGGTCAGTGAGACGTCTGTGGCAGAGTAGGGAATTGAACTTGGGTATCCTGACTCCCAGACTAGCACTCTAACTACTGACCTAGCTTTCCTTCACTGGTGGTCATTGCTTCTGATTTTTGCTTGTAATTAAATCCAAATAGAAGAAAATAGATACTGTATTGTACATAACTGCTTGTATTGCCAAAGGGGAGAAAAAAGGAAATTTGACACTGTATTTTCTCATTAAGAAAGTCTAGATTAATAGAGTGGGTGGCATTTTTATTTCTAGACACAACATTATCCTGAGATAGTGGAATCTGATGAAATTAGAGGTCGAGGTTCAGAACTGAACAGAAGGCTTAAACAAGTTGCTGCAGTTATTGAAAAGAAGGAGGGAAGAAAACAAATAAAGGTAATTTTTTTTAAAAAGAACTTCAGTGCCTATGTGTATTCCTTCCCAAATGCCTGTGTGTTTGTAAAAAATACAGATGTCATCTCTTATTTATAGGATGGTGGACCCAACCCTCCTATTAACTTTGTAAATTTACTGCCTACATTATAAATGCTCTGTTCATTCTTAAAATGTTATTTTGGGTCTAGTTTTCTGTTATTTACTGTTGAGCATGCATAATCAGTTTTTTTATATAAGTGTATGCCCCGTCAGAAGTTCACAGAAGTTATATTAATCACCTTGTAGTACACTATAACAAAAATGTATCTTGGTCAGTCCTCCTTTAGCTAGTAAAATGGAGAATGGGGAGTTTCCCTGTTTTAGCAACAGCGAGAAACATGCTGTCATGAACAATATACATTTTACAGGAAAAAGAATCCCACGGTAAATTTCTGCATCTTATGCGCTATCGCAACTAGGTAGCATAACTTTCACATGCTACTGTTCAAACAACGTATATTTTCCATATGGCAAAATTGACTTATTCTTATCAACGTGCTTTGATTGCTTGCCATAAATCTTCATAACTGTTCTAAAGAATCCCATGCACACGAGCAAACAGAATACAACAGGGGTCAGCAACCTTTCATTTATTCACTCTAATTTAAGGTTTCACGTGCCAGTAATCTATTTTAATGTTTTTAGAAGGTCTCTTTTTATAAGTCTATAATATATAACTAAACTATTGTTGTATTTAAAGTAAATAAGGTTTTAAAAACATTTAAGACGCTTCATTTAAAATTAAATTAAAATTAGAGCCCCCCGGACCGGTGGCCAGGACCCGGGCAGTGTGAGTGCGACTGACAATCAGCTTGTGTGCCGCAGGTTGCCTACCCCTGGAATACAACATGCTAATCAATATTTATATTAATGGCTGTATTGTCATAATGGTATAGCATGCTACACTGTGGTTGAGTTTAGGCCAGTGACTGTCATTGAGGTACTGAAGGTGTTGAGAAGATTTTCTCCCACAATCTGTTATTTGTACCAGTGTCCTCTTTGGGGAAATAGTGGTTCCATTACTGGTGGAGATTCACTGTCTCCATTAGGGAGGGCAAGTGCTGACTTCTCTTAAGAAAACTGTTGCAGGTCTTTACCCAGGAAACCAACTATTTTTGGTTAATTATAGACCAGTATTACATCTTTACCTATTTCTGGGTATAATTATAGAGAAGGGAGTGGCAAGACAATGCTAAGTATCTAGATACCTTGTATCTTGCCACAAACGCGGGTATGGGACATAATCAGCACCGGTAGCATTAGTAGATGATCTCTTCTTGGTGGTGAATTAAGACCAACTGTGCATGCTGATATTGTTAGGTCTACCAGCAGCCTTTGGTACAGTTCTTTCCTTGCAGAGTGTTCCTAGAGACTGGCGCGAGGCAATTGTTCCTACATCCTAAGAGCACTGTTTTATGGAGTTCCATAGGATTCCATCTTGTTTCCTCTTCTGTTCAACAGGTATATGATATGCTAGGAAGATTAATGAAGAAGCATGTCCTATTATGTGTTCAGTATGCTGATGACACTGAGCTTATATCTATTCCACTTGATCTAGCCAGTGCTAAAAAATGTCTAGCTTGGTTTTTCAGAGAAATTGGGTAATGGATGAGAGCAAGGTGGCTGAAATTCAGTCCAGACAGTTCAGACTGAGGTGATGCTGGTAGATATGGGGAAGCAACAAAGATGTCACAAAGGTGATATCTCTATCTGGGGGTGATATCGGATCCCCTTTTACTGTTGGAGGATCACATTGCAGCAGTGCACAAGAATGTTTTTTGCCAGCTGTCTGGCCAGGTGATTGCAGCTGTTCGTCTTGGATGTGTACCTTGCTACTGTACTACATGCTTTTGTCACCTTGAAACTTGATTATTGCAGTGTACTCTATGTGGGGCTACACCTTAAATCTATCTTAAACTAACTTAAACTGGTGCAGAATGCTGCAGCCTGCTTGTTAAGCAGTACTTCTTGATGGCAGCATCTGTTAACAGTTCTCCAAGATTTGCATTGGTAGTCTGTTGGTTTTCAGATGGAGTTGGTGTGGGTTGATATAAACTGCGTTGGACCTGTCTCATTGAGAGAGACGACCTTTCTCCTTGTGCAATACTGTCACAGTTGTGATCAGCACAGGAGCTTGATCCCCTTTTTTTTAATAAAAGGCAAAGGGATGCTAGCTCCTTTCCTTTGAAATGTTCTGCTCCCCAGGCTCTGAAAAAGTGTGACTTTGCTGGCATGGTGGGCATGCTGCAGAGACCATCTATTTGAACAACCTTTGGTGGAGGCAGTTGAGGGTGGAATTTGTCTGTGGAAGTGTGGCACGTCTTAAGCTGCATTGGTCACATGACTTGTGACTAGATGAGGTGTGGTATGGTGGAAGGATGAAGTACTGCTTTAGTTGATTTTTACTTTATATCTCCTGCAGTCTAGAATTTTTAAATATATATCAAGGGCACCCAGAACTTTGTATGAGAGTCCTCTGGTGTGGAGTCCAAAATCTAAAGAAATAATGCAGGAACTGCTTTCAGTAAGGTTAGAGGTGAACAAAAATGGGATATGTTTGCATATGTGATATTAAAATGTTTGCATTCAAATCCCTGATTTGCCACACGTGTCTGTCTAATGACATGTATGCACAAATCACAGATTTACACATACCCATTCAGCAAATGTGTGCTACGAACTTACTGAAAATTAGTCCGTGCTGTTAGTAGTATCCATGAAGAGCTGATTTGGTCTGAAAAGTAAATAATTGCGTCAGTTTACCTTATTTCGACAAGCAAAAAGGGAATAAGAGGAATTATTCATTGAATCCTCATTTGAGTCGCTCTTGTTTTTAATTGTTGACTTTCTCCTGTAAAATGTCTGACTGAAACTGTAACGTAGAAAATGTTTTTATGTATGGAATTTTGCTGGAAAGAGCACAACTGCCAAGTTGTTTTCATGCAGGCATACTTAATCCAGTTCATTCAGAGACTCTAGATTGTATATTTTACTTGTAATTTTTGTTGTCCTTCAAGTGGTGTCTACATTTTTCCACTCACAGGATGCACCTGCTGCCTGCGGCTCAGATGGTGGAACTTAACTAGTTAACTTAACTAGTGTCCGTTGGAGTGGTCATGTACCCGCCCATTCCTTGCCCCAACCCTGTTCCTGAATAGTCTAGGGGTGAGGTTATAAAAGGGGGTGTGAGAGAGAAAGAACCGCTCCGGACTTTGTGCCTTGATCCTACCATTAGATAGTGCTTAGTTACTTACTAGTTGTTAATTTTAGATAGAAGTTATGTTTTAGAGTTACTAAGAATACGTTTTTACAATATCAGTAAGTAAGTTAGTAGATAGTATAGTAGTGTTGAGGTGTTGGCTTTGGCCTGTGATTATGGCAGATCCAAAGGTCAAGAAACATGTTTTAAACAGTGTGCCTCCTGCTCTTCAGTTTTCTGAGCATTGAGTATGCATACATGGCGCCATGCTGCCTCAGAGAAGGAAATTTGACCTCCATATGTGCTATCTGCAGCACTTTTACCTTGAGATCTAAGAAAGACAGATAAAATAGGCCACAAGCAGTACTCCTTCAAGAGGTGCTTGCAGGTGAAGCTTACTTGATCAGATAATATGGTTGACACCAAAAACTGGCATAGACCAGCCTTGTCATGAGATGTATTGAGGGACAAGGCTAAACATCATATTAGATGTCTTCATTGACATCCCGTGCCTCCACCTCCCATCATCAGCTCAGACTTCTAAGAAGTTCCTTAGACAAGAAATCTAGGAAGAGAGAGATTTCAGTGGAAAAGGACTTTGTGAGAAAAGCCAATCTGATCGGATCCAGAAAATGAAGAACTTCGGAAGAGAAGGAGCTCTCCAGAGCCAAATGTAACAGAGAAAAGGAAGGTAGAAGAACAGTATGCGACGCCTCACCTTCTACTCCCCAAAATGCCGTCAGGTTCCCCTAGCAAGCTTCTCTATCTGATATTGGGTCCGCTGTTCTCTTCTCTGTTCCTAATCAGATTGGCATTGGATCAAAGACCTGATGACAGATCAGAGCAACAGGTGTTTTCCTCAGTCTGCTTACCAATTAGTAGAAAGTATTTGGGTTCTCAGCCATTTTCAGCAGACCTTTTTGGTGGACCATACTATGGTCTGGACCATAACATAGACTTACAGACATTATTGGAGAATGATCCTGGGGCCTAGATGGTAGTATTGGACAGTTCCATGTTGCTAACAGGATTTGCAGCACGAGATAGAGTGAGCAACTCCTTTTACCTCTACTGATAAGAGGATGCTGGCTCCAATGACATTAAGCAAGGAAGGAGAAATCTCTGCTGTGTTGCATGATTCTTTGTCAGAGGAAGAACAAGTCTCTCTCCAAGATTTTCGTGAACTGAATCCTGGGACAGACATTCAGACATCTCCAGGTGAGAATGTAGGGGGTCTTCTCAGTGGCTTTTCCACTGAAGGATGGAATAACATTTCAGGAGTTGGTTCAGAGAATGGCATCTACACTTAAATTGCCAGCCACTTCGATGGAAGAAACTGCAACCCAGTCTCTGATATCTGGGTTCTCACTCTTCTGTAAAACATCATTACCAACTCTAGATGGACTTCTTCAACCTATTAAATTAATATAGGCAAATCCTTCATCAGTTCAACCAATGTCCAAGAAGAAAGGCAAATTATATTTTACCCCAGGAGGGGTTTTTATTTTCATACTCACCTGTCTCCAAATTCCTTGAAATTAGAGGTGGCTGTTCAAAGTTCTAAAGATGGCTTAGATCGATCTACTCCCTGAAGGGGACTGGAAGAAAATGGATGTCCTAGGAAGGAAGATTTTTCTCCTCTTCTACACTGAGCCTAAGAGTTACAAATTATCAGGCTATTATAGTTTGTTAGTAATAGTTTCTCTGGAAGATGATGTTGGCTTTTACTTTAGTGTTACTAGTGGAACAAAAGAAACTTGCTGATGCTATTGTCACAGAGGGACAGCAAGTATCAAAGCATGCTGTGAGAGCATCTGATTCCTTAAACTCTGCAGGTAGGGCTGTAGCAGCTGTAACTTCTCCCCAAAGATATGCATGGCTCAAATCATCAGGTTTACCCCCAGAAACTAAAGCCAAAGTGAAGGTCCTTCCCCTTGAGGAAGAAAGTCTGTTTAGTACCAGGACAGGTAAGATTCTGGAGCAGAGCAAAGAAACAAGGTGTTCAGCAATATCTTTGGGCATTTATCAGCCACCCAAGAGAAGACCAGGAGTATTTAGGTACCAAAGACAACACCCTTTCTTATCTGCTATTCCAACACAGAGAAGACATTATTACCAACTGCAATATCTTCAACAATCTCAACAAAGGAGGATTAATTTCAAACCCAGGTTTAAAGGCAAACACAACATGAAACCTTAGGCCACATGTTTTGACACATTGTGCCACAGTTCTCAAGCAGTCTTACTCCCCCTCCCCTTGAAGACTGTGACTGACATTATTTCCATTGTTGGGCTTCCATAACCACAGACAGATAGATCTTAAAAATTATTGCCAGTGGATATTAAAAAAATCTTCCAACCCACCCTCCCAGTTCCTGTTCAGGAACCCCTCCAACAATAACTTGTTAAGATCAGAGGTTCCGGCTCTAATCAAAATAGCCATCGAAAACCTGTTCTACAACTACAGAGGCAGGGGTTTCTTAACCTTTGCTTCTATTATTCCTTCCCTTTCTCCAAAAGATTATTTTGCAACCCTTGATTTGAAAAATGTCTATTTTCACATCACCATAAGAGAAACATGTCACAAATCTCTTCAATTTGTAGTGGAGGAGGCCCATTTCCGCGAGCACCCTTTTAAAGCTTTTTTTTTTTTTAAAGCAGATTGCGCAACCGGTAACCAATCATGCTCTCCAACAGGAAATTTAAAAAACACAAACAAAAAAGCAGATGCCACACACCCCCGGAAAAGCCCCCAAACAAGCAACATGCTACTTAAAGAAATGAATAGGCAATTACATATACAAAAAAGCCAATATACGCTTGCTGGGAGTGGGCTAGGCAATGTATTCACAAAATGTCAGCAGTAGCAACTCATCTCAGGAGAGAGAGTATTCATGCATTCCCCTATGCAGATGACTGGCTAAAAAAAGCACAATTGAAGGATCATCTTTTCAAAGCTGTCAACTGTACATGTACCCTCTTCAGAAGTCTAGATTTCCTGATAAACCGGAGTAAATCACTTTTATGACCTTTTCAGAGAATTCACTTCATAGGAATCATCTTGGACTCGCAGATAAACAGAGTACTATTATTACCACAGGGTGGATTCCAGTGTATGACATCCTCCATAGAAACTACTCACCAAGTACCCTCTCAAATTGTACTCTTATTTCAAATGTATGGGAATGTTAGCTTCCACAACATATATTACCCTTTTGCTTGTTTCAAATTAAAAATAATACGGCACTGGTTATCGGCCAATTACAGACAAGGCACAGACAGTATGAACTGAAAACTTCTCATTCCTAGACACGTTATTGTTCCTAGATTGGTGAATCCAAGCCCCAGAATGTCTGCCGGGGTGTACCATTCAACCTTCCTCTTTTATTTGCAACAGTGACTATAGATGTATCTAATATAGTTTGGCACACTTATTGCAGCAAGCTCATGGCTCGAGGACGTAGGAATTCCCTGAAGAAAAGGTTGCATTTAAACTAACTGGAATGCAGAGCAATCCAATGTGTGGAAGGTGAGGCATGAATGTTTTCAGTGCCCAAAGTAGTTCAGGTGACCACAGACAATACCACTGGAATGTTTTCCTTGGAGAAGCAAGGAAGTGAACACTCTTCTCAACTGTGCCAAGAGATGAAGTGGTTGTGGGAATGATGCATCCTCCATAAGATAATATCCCATAGTGATATACTTAACCTCAGAAGAAAACAGTCTGGCAGACAAATTAAGCAGAGTTCAAGTGGACAACCATGTGATACAGGAAATATTCACATGCTGGGGCCAGCACAGTTAGACCTTATTGCATCTGTTGATAAATTGAAGTCAGTTGCTTGACCGAACTTTGGTTTATTTTGAAATATACTCAAGAAATCAAATAACCAGTGCAAGTCAGGTTTATTAATATAGTACAGGAAAGAGGTTCTATATGATTCCAGTCTCTGAAAAGCAGTCTAGTGCAGTCAGTGATGTTACATTCACCTTGTGCAGAAGGTATGCTGCCAAAGTTGCACCTCTAAAGCCATCTTTTTGTACTTTATTTGTTTACCAGTAAAAGGTACCATATTTGTCATTTGAAACTAGATTCAACCAATTAGTTTTTATCTTATTACTTTGGTACCGTGGTGTGTACCCCGTATCTTTGTTCTGAAATGAACATGCATTCTAGATCATGATACACCCTTATCTTTGTTCTGGATACATGCATTTCAGGTACTAAGGGGTGTGAAGACACCTGCTAGGCCTGTACCAAGATAAATAGGTGTATGAGGGGAACTCCCTTTCTGTTGCTATGGGGTGTGGAAGCCAGTAAATAATTAACAAGGTTTTGAAGAGATCTTAATGAATATTAGTTAGCATGAGTTAGGTTAACTGTGACCCTGGTGACGTGAGGAAGCAAGATAATGTAAGACAGAGTGAATTGTGTGAAAGTTATTACGACCTTGCAATGTGCAGTCTTGCAGTCTTGTTTTTCTAGTGAGATAGCAGAAAAGCTTATGTATAAACAAAGTGTATTTGTTGCTTTTTACTGTCTGTATTATTGCTAGAAATCGTCTGAAATAATGGTATAAAGGCTTGATGTAATTGTTTACCAGTTGAGAGACCTGTCCAGGACCCTGTGTCCTATGGCACTCTCTCCCTCCATGGTAATTACTGGAGAAATAATAAAGTATTTAATTTTGCTGCATCCAAACAAAAAGCGAGAACTGAGTTTTTCTTCGACAATTTGGGGGCTCGTCCGGGATGGCAACGCCCACGGACCCACAGACAACTACTACGGATCATTCCCCTTCGAACCCCATGGCGCCACATGAGAGGTATGAGACCTTTTGAAATCTCTATTGGGGTATCGGAGGAGGACTTTCCGTGAGGACGTCTGTCTCTCTGTTGGGCTCACGCCATCTGAACTTATTGACTGTGCAGCAGGATCAGATGCAAAGTGGTATTGGGGAGAGGCCCCAATAAGGTTAGTTTATAGCAGTACTGGGAACTGCTGAGTTGGCCAAGGAAATGCATAAGGTAATGCATAAGGTAATGCATAGGTAAATTTAGAATTATGTCCTGGTACTGATAGTTTTCTATCTACTTAAGCCAAAGCTTACCTCAGCTGATACAAGATGTCATGGTATACTTGACATAAATGAACAGGATTATAACAAAGGTACAGATTAATTTGGGCTATATAACTGTTTATATTAACGATTAATGTGTGTACTTAATGCTTAATATACATGTATGCGAGCCAACGCATATTAGTCAATACAACTAAGCGCAACACAAAAGGTCAAATGTTTTGTTCCAGGGCGGGAAGAGACCACTTGATTTCCAATGTATTCCTCATATCATACAGCCAGGGTAGGTCTTTCCTCTAATATTATTGTTAGAGTTATATGGAAAATAAAACAGGATTAAACCAAGATATTGATCATACCTGCTTTGCCCAGGCAACAATGGTTTACAGAAGGGTTGTACAATAGACTTCTAATTATTCCTGATCTACCAGCTCAATAGCATAGCAGAGTATATCCTGAGTGCGGTGCATTTCATAGCACAGGCAGTAGCTTTCTAATGGGCTTAGAACTATCTTTTTTGGCAACTGTTCAGAATGTTCTAGAGAATTCTAGAAAAATACGGAAAAGATCCATTATTTGGGCAAATGACAGTAACATAGCCCCTGCATATGCCTCAATTCAGTTTGTACTTGCTTCAGCATAAGATCTCAGGACTGTCTTTCTTTGATTAAGATTCACCTTTCAGCCATATCAACCTTTTACTCTAAGGTTAATATTAAAGCAGTGTTTGCTTGAGTTAGTCAAAAAAATTTCAATAGGAAACCTTCCTGTGAAAGCTCCAACTCCCATTTTGCTACCTCAATGTAGTTTTAATGAAGTTAATGAAACAACTATTCATACCCTTCTTTATACTATTTATCTATTCAAACAGCTTTTGTATTTGCAATTACATATGCAATTGAATATTACATATGCAGATGAATAACTGAATTACATACATTTATGACAAACCCTCCATTTGTAGTCTTTCATGGAGTACCTCACCCCAAATTACTCTCTAAAGAAGTCAGAGACTTCCACATTAACCAATCTGTTAATTTACCTGAGAAGCTAAATTACATACTTTAGATGTTAAGAGAGCCTGGCCTACTGTTTAGAATAAGACTAAGGAATTTTAGATGCTTATGAGAACTGTACATTTCTTAAGCTGATAACAAAAAGACTCAGGCACTGTATTCCCTATCTTTATTGAAATGGATTAAATCCTGCATCTCAGAAGCATATAGAAAGGGCCCTATCAAATTTATGGCCATGAAAAACGCATCATGGACCGTGAAATCTGGTCTTTTGTGTGCTTTTACCCTATACTATACAGATTTCACAGGGGAGACCAGCATTTCTCAAATTGGGGGTCCTGACCCAAAAGGGAGTTGCAGGCGGATGCAAGGTTATTTTAGGGGGTTGCGGTATTGCCACCCTTACTTCTGTGCTGCCTTCAGAGCTGGGTGGCTGGAGAATGGCGGTTGTTGGCTGGGCGCCCAGCTCTGAAGGCAGTGCCCTGCCAGCAGCAGCACAGAAGTAAGTGTGGCAGAACCGCAACCCCCACTACAATAACCTTGTGACTCCCTCAAACTCCTTTTTGGGTCAGGGTCCCCACAGTTACAACACTGTGAAATTTCAAATGTAAATAGCTGAAATAATGAAATTTACAATTTTTAAAATCCTGTGACCATGAAATTGACCAAAATGGACCATGAATTTATTAGGGCCCTACATATAGGTAATTGCCATTCCTCTCCCTGAAGTGGTAAGATCATACTCTGCTAGAGCTAAGGCAGCTTCAACAGCACACCTCAGATACATTCCAATCCTAGAGACTTGCAGAGCTGCTAGTTAGACCTAAATGTGTGTATGGAACTCCAATAAGTAATGTTTAGTAGAGTATAGATCAGATGCTCAATACAGCACAGTGGTTCTCCAATCAATTTTCAATTAATTCTCCTTGTCCAACCTGCTTTTATACTTGCCAGTCTGTCTTGTGAATGGAAATATGCAGAGGCAATTTGAAGGCGAAATGAAGGTTATTTACTTATAATTGGATTGAGATGGACTCAGAATACTTACTCTCCACCCACCTTCTTCTCTTCCTCAGAGTTGTAAGTATAACAGAATTGAGCAAGTTGTGGGTAGGAGCTGAGGTCCATTGAACATTCAGGAATGGATAGGCGGTGGGAGAAGGGGTGCATGAATGCTCTAATGGACACAGTTAGAGACACAAGGTGAGAGAAATAATATATTTTATTGGACCAACTTCTGTTGGTCAGAGAGATGAGCTTTCAAGCTTACACAAAGCTCTTATTCAGAAGAGCTCTGTGTAAGTTTGGAAGCTTGTCTCTCTGACTAACTGAAGTTGGCTCAATAAAAGATATTACTTCACCCACCTTGTCTGTCTAATATCCTGGGAACAACATGGCTACAACACTGCATACTGCTAATTAGATTCCTCTATCTGAGCTGCATATGGCTAGTGCATCCCATGAAAGGGAATATGTGGAGTCCATCTCTAAGAACTCTGGTTACAAGTAGGTAACCTTCATTTGTTTGAGCATAGCAGTAGGAAATACTTTGTTTCGTGGGAGATATCTCTGCCTCCTTTAAGATTCTCTGCTGTTCCTGCACCTTGTTTTTGTAGGAATAAGTTTAAAAAGCAAGGCAGGTGCACAAATAACTTAAATCCACTGGACTGTTTACTTTGAGTCTAATACCTGCATCTGCTTTACCTAGTTTTCCTACCTCCAGCATGTATGTATTGCAATGGGAAATATATAACTGGTATCCTGACAGCTGGACTTCAATTTGGATCTGCGGTCAGAGATGGTAAATGCACTGACAAAGGATGGTTAGTTAGATGTTTAACCAAATGTTTCTTTAAAAAAGGTTGTGCTAACATAAATGGGCTTTATGTTTAGGTTGTAACGGATCCTCCTGTTATGAAGAGAAAATGGCAAGAATGTAAGTGTTCTCTGTATGTTTATATAAGATTAAATCCTGCAATCTTGACTTGGATGCAAGGTCTATTGACTTCAAAGGGAGTTTTCCTGAACATGCACTGCTAGAGTTGTTTGCTAGTTTAGAGTGTTACTGTTGTTTGCTACATGTCTAGACTTGCAAGATGCTGAGTGAAAAAACGACATAAGCAAAATTGAAATGGGACACTGTTATTCCAAAATAAGTGTTCACACACAGACTTGTACAGAAATAACAAAAGGTATGAATGAAAGCCAGTTTAGTTATTTTGATGCAAGTTTGTGTGGAGACCAGACCTTAGAGTAGTTGAGCAAGAAGAGCAGTTGTATATAGGGGACCTAATAGTCACTTTCAGCCTATTGAGGAAAAAGTTATCCATTGGAAATCCAGATAAATATGGATTAATCTGTCAGTCTAGATCAAGGGCTCTCAAGATTTTTCATAGTGTGAACTACTACTTAACATGGATTACCTCTTGTCCGATAATGATAGCATTGACTACCTTCCTTGTTACTGCATTTACAAAAAAATCCTTGGAGCAACTTCAGCAATTGCTTATATGGCAAAATAATGTTGTATCTGTTTTTTACTGCAATTTAACAAGTGGAGACTATAAGGAGAGCCAGCACCATGTGGCCTGTCAGCTCTTCATATTACCAGTAAATGTAATAGGCCACAGACAATAGTTTGGCCACAAATTGATTGGCCACAGACAACAGTTTGGGAACCACTGTATTGGGAACCACTGTTTTAGATTTCTAGTCTCTTGAGGTCTGAGTTTTTGGTTAGTGTGTTTGTCAATTTTGTCTAGTTGATTCAGCAGAAACCCTGTGTTAGCTTGATAAGGGTTTTTTTTGTGTGCTGAATTTCCAGATTACACGAACTATACAGTAGTGTAAATAAGAATGTTCAGCAATTTATTAATATTAAATATTTTAAAATAAGTTGTATAACAAAGGAAGAAATGTATTTGGCTGAAACATTTTAAATGTAGCTTTAGATACTTATAAATGAGCAACTTTGAACCATCCCTAATAAACAGAAAATGTTAATCTAAGTGTATTTCAGGCATGTTTTTCTTGACTATCTTACAGATGGCTACCATTCAAAAGCTAAGGTTCAGCGTGTGTATGCTTCAACTAGCAATGAAGGAAAGGCAGAAGGTGATGCTGATAAGAATAAACAGATCACAGATTCTACTCAAAGTTTACCTTCTCAAGGTCAGAGATTTAAACATGTTTTAAAAAATAACTTTATAATGCAATGTTAACCTTTGCAAAATCGTACCACCTATGGTATATATAGCTTGGCTTGGAAGGATTAGATTTTTGATAAATGTCAATGAATGTTGATTGTGTATGTGGTGAAAACTGATGAAAAATATTTCCATTTATAACAATTGAAATTGACAGATAGACAGAGTAAGAAAAACTTCGCTTGAAAACTTGTTTGATTTAAGGATTTTTATTTCATATGCTTTGACATGTGATGTTTGCCAATGTGTGTTTTAATGGTTATAAAACTCTAACTATATGAATCTCAGCATCTACGGTCAGTAAATATTTTCTGACCTCCCATAATTGCCACAATTATGAAAATTTAACAATAAAAAATACTTAAAGATAAATATTGATAGCTGTCAATTATTTTTTAAAAAAAATTGAATTCTACCAAGCCTATATATAGCTTCTTTAGGTACTTTCAGCATATTTGTGAGTTTGGTGGGTTTGTTGTGTGGTAAACTAAATAGATTGGAAAATATCTCAGCAATTTAAGGAGTGGGGAAGTGAAGGGGCACAGCATAAACTGTCTGGAGCTCAGTACAGAATGCCTTCAGGGAATGACCCTATCAGCACATGACAAGAACATGGACAGTATCTCAATTGCTGCCTATGTTAACAAGGAGGAAGACTGTGTAGCCAGCCTCCGACTCTCTGGGACAGAAAACAAGCTGTCATTGCTAGGTCCTTTCCAGATACAAGGAAAGTTGACCATCATAGCAGTTAGTCAGTAGCAGGAAGGACTTTCTTGCCATGGATCCAATTCTATGCTAAAGTTGTCAAAGTATATTTTAGAGAGCCAAGTACTGTTGCAGTGACAATAATATGATGCCATGGCAACTGTGATGGGTAGAAAAGGTCTATGCCTCTGTTTACAGAGTGCACCGCTCACTGCTAGTCTGGCGCCTCCTCTTGGTCACTCTGGGGATTAGCTCTTGAGTTTGATGCCCCCTTCCATGGCTTGCACACTGCTGTTCTGTCTCTCTCACAGGTCTGTAGCTTCTCTTGTCCCAAGATCTGCAGTGTCCTCTTCGTGACTCAGCCCTCCAGCTGGATCACACAGTCTTCTTCCTTTCTGGGGTAGCAAAATCTTTTCTCCCTAGCAGTACTAAGGAGTCTTCCCTCTCACTGCCCCATGGTGCCACTCCCTCAGTGGCTAGTAAGGGAACCTGGTCTGCCCTGTACTCCAAGTTCCAGTCCAGGGACCCTCAGCTCAGCAATTCTGGGCCTTCCTCTCTCAGCTCTCACTGCTTCTTCCCTGGACTGCTTCCTACCACACCTGGTTCCCCTTCTCCCTCTGGGTGTACCAGCTCCAAAACTCTCCTTCCCCTTCCCAGGGAGTGACTGCTTCCTGCAGCCCCTCCCAGGAGCCCCTGTCTGTTGCCAGCTACCTGGCTTTTATACAGGTCCCGCCTGTTCCTGCATAGCTGAGCCTGCTCTCAGTTAGTTCCCTGGCTTCTCCTCCAGGTGCAGCCTGTGGAGTTAATTGACCTGTATGGCCATCTTAACTCTATCACAGCTTCATATGAACAAATACATAGAACAGCCATGTGTTATTCTCTCCATACTTCTACCCACTTTTACAAGCTAGACTTGTAAGAATTATTCGATTCAAGGAGTTATGACTGAGTAAATGGATGAAATTAAGAAAAAGAAACAAGGGCAAGTCTACACTACAAAGTTAAGTTGACCTAAGTTATGTTGACGTACCACCGTCACAGTAATTAAATTGCTTTTGCATGTCCATGCTACGCTCCTTTTGTCAGTGGTGCACGTACTCGCTAGCAGCGCTTGCATTGAGGCAGAGAGCAGTGCACCATGGGTAGTTGACCCACTGTGCAACTTGCCACCATCTAGTGTGGGGTGTTTTGGGCAGGGTGTTCAATTCCTCATGGGGGCAAACGAGTCACGCAGAGGTGACTGGGAACATGATTTCAATGCCCCGTGATGCAGGTTTCTCCATTCCATGATTTTATCTGCATCCCATAATGTTTCACACCTTTTTTCAAAAGACCTGTAAACCCATGTGTCCGTCATCTCTGTGTGAAGCATGGATCCTGCACAGCTCTGCACTGTTGTGATGAGTATTGCAAGCACAATGCACCTGATCCTACAGTATTTGCAGAGCTGTCAGAGGAGCCAGACATAACAAGATAATTCCTTGGAGGCTGCCTTGCTGTTGGACACAGAAAGAAACAATTCACAGTTATTGTTGGTATTCATGGAGCAGCTGCAGATGGTGGCGTGCCAGTTCTGGGCCTGAGAAACAAACATTGACTAGTCAGATAGAATCGTTATGCAGGAATGGGATGACGAGCAGTGGCTGCAGAACTTACGGATGTGCAAGGCCACATTCCTAGAAGTGTTTGTGGCACTTGGCGCAGCCCTCTGACGCAGCGACACCAAAATGAGAACTACGATGCCAGTGGAGAAGCGAGTGGTGATTGCTGTGTGGAAGCTTGCAACGCCAGATTTCTACTGATCAGTCAAGAATCAATTTGGAGGTGGGAAATCCACTGTAGGGGTTGCTGTGGTGCAAGTGTGCAGGGTCATTAATTGCATCCTGCTATGAAGGACTCTGACTCTGGGCAATGGGCAGGACAGAGTGGATTGTTTTGCAGCAGTGGGGGTCCCAAACTGCGGTGGGGTAGTAGATGGCACGCATATCCCCATTTTGGCACCTGACACAGAGTACATCTACTTTTCTATGGTATTGCAAGCACTGTTGGATCACTGGGGACATTTTACCAATATCAACACATGTTGGTCGGGGAAGGTGCATATCACACGTTTAAGAACACAGGCCTGTTCAGAAAGCTGCAAACAGAGACTTTCTTTTCAGACCATAGGGTCACCATTGGGGATATTGAAATGCCAATAGTGATCCTGGGAAACCCAGCCTACCCCTTACTCCCATGGCTCATGAAGAGGTATACTGGCCAACTCGACAGCAGCAAGGAGCTCTTCAACTACAGGCGGAGCCGGTGCAGAATGACAGTTGAAAGTGACTCTGGCCATTTGAAAGGCTGCTAGCGCTGTCTACTCACGAGAGTAGACTTCATTGAAAAAAACAGCCAAGTGGATATCGCTGCATGGTGTGTGCGTCATAATATCTGTGAAGCAAAGGTGAAAAAGTTTCTGCAGTATGCTCTCTGCTGATTTTGATCAGCCAGATACCAGGGCTATAAGAAAAGCTCAGTGAGGAACTATATGGCTCAGGGAGGCTTTGAAGGACCATTTTAAGAGTGAGCCACAGTAATGTGTGCTGTTGTAGTGTGTTCTGCCTGGCATTGCTTTTTTTGCAGCCCAGTATGAATCTTGTAATGAGTGCTGTGTTTGTAGTAATAGAACATTGTAAATGTAACTATTGCTATTATCTCTGAATGATGTCAGACCCAGCCGGCATATGTTGTGAACTTATAAAGATGAATTAAGTTTCCATATATAGACTTTTATTCCAAACCCATGCAAACAGACATTTATAACTGAATGAAACTTTATAAATACAGGGAAAAGAACTTTTAAAGGGGAAAGAACAGTCATTTCCATTTCACAAACACATACACCAATTGTGTCTCTCACAGATCAGTGTATGTGTGGCTATGATGGTCTGTACTTTCCTCTGGGGTGTAGGGGACCTCTAGGTAGTGCAGCAGCTCTGGATGCCATGTGGAATGTGTGTGCGTAGGGGGAGGGGTGGATGTAGAGAGGTCCTAGAATGCAGTTCTCTGTGGACTGCAGAGAGAAGCGAGCATGGTGTGTTGAACCTGAAGATCACAAGAGTCACCAGCATGTCTGTTTGCCTCTTGAGAAGTGCTAGCATGTCTTGCTGCACATCTCTCTCCTTTTCCTGTGCTTTTCTCCTCTCCGCTCTATCCCTGTCCATTGTGTTTGCAAGGGTGATCTTCCATTTTATGCTCAATATCCGAAGCACCAGAGGTTTGCAGGATCTCCTGGAACTGCATACTGACACCGTTTTCTACAGGTGGTGGTGATTTTAGCTGATATCTCACTCCTGAGGGTAGCAGAGGCTGAACGGGAACAGCTCCTGCACGCATTCAGCTGCAGACTGGGTCTGCATGCTGCTAGCTTGTGTGTGGCAATGGTGGCTGCTGAGTGGTGTGGGAAAGTGTCCTACCGCAGCGGAAGAGATAAGGCGGCCCTCCCCAGAAACCTTCGGCGGGGGATTGCATACTACCATCACAAAAGTTCCCTTGAGTTCTCTATGGAGGATTCAGAGGATAGCCCAGTGCACATAAACTAAACATCGGTAGCGCCCCCCTCCCCCTCCACCTAACTGTACAGGGGAATGAGAAGCAGACTCTAACACTATTGGTTATTTCACCACTACTGATCAAAAAGATGAAATGGTTAAAAAAGTAAATGAGCAGATGTGTCCCTGCAATATCAAAGCAAACTGCATACTTACCAGAGGTTCCTTCCCCTGCATCAGGCTCACTTATGCTGGACTGTAGGGACTGACTCGACTGCTCTGGAGTTAAAAATAGGTCCTGGTTCACTGTGCCACTGAATCGCCAGGTCGCGTGTCCCCCCTACTTCTCATCTTCCTTGTCCACCACCTCCTCCTCACTGTTGACTTTGGGGACCTGTGACTCCAGCTCTCCCGAAATAGCCGTAGGGTTCTTGGCAGTGGTGGGATCTCGGTCGAGGATTGCATGCAGCTCTTTGAAAAAGTGGCATGTCTGCGGCTCTTATCATAGAAGATTAGTGTTGGGATAGACCTCAGGAGGTCATCTAGTCCAACCCCCTGCTCAAAGCAGGACCAGCATCAACTAAATAGTCCCAGACAGGGCTTTGTCAAGCCAGGCCTTAAAAACCTGTAAGGCTGGAGATTCCACTACCTCCTTAGGTAACCCATTCCAGTGCTTCACCACCTTCCCAGTGAAATAGTGCTTCCTAATATCCAATCTAGACCTCCTCCACTGCAACTTGAGACCATTGCTCCTTGCCATCACTGAGAACAGCCAAGCTCCATCCTCTTTGGAACCCCCCTTCAGTTAGTTGAAGTCTGCTATCAAATCCCTCCTCACTCTTCTCTTCTGCAGACTTAAACAAGCCTAGTTCCCTTGGCCTCTCCTCATAAGTCATGTGCCCCCCCTCCTGATCATTTTCGTTGCCCTCCGCTAGACTCTCTCCAGTTCGTCCACATCCTTTCTGTAGTGGGGTGCCCAAAACTGGACGCAGTACTCCAGATGTGGCCTCACCAGTGCCAAATGGAGGGGAATAATCACTTCCCTCGATCCACTGGCAGTGCTCCTACTAATGCAGCCCAATATGTCGTTAGCCTTCTTGGCAACAAGGGCACACTGTTGACTCATATACAGCTTCTCATCCACTGTAATCCCCAGATCCTTTTCTGCAGAACTGCTGCTTAGCTGGTCCCCATCCTGTAATCGTGCATGGGATTCTTCCGTCCTAAGTTCAGGACTCTGCACTTGTCCTTGTTGAACCTCATCAGATTTATTTTGGCCCAATCCTCCAAAATGTGTAGGTCACTTGGACACTGTCCCTACCCTCCAGCTTACGTACCTCTTCCCCCAGCTTAGTGTCATCTGCAAACTTGCTGATGGTGCAATCCATCCCATCATCCAGATCATTAATAAAGATGTTCAACAAAACCGGCCCCAGAACTGATCCCTGGGCCACCCCGCTTGATACCGGCTGCCAAGCAACAGGAAAAGGAATTTAAAAAATTCACAGGGTTTTGTCACGGGGTTACTCACCACACTGGCACTTCCTGCTTGGTGTTTCTGGAATAAGCTCAGTCACAGTGGGTGTGTCCTCAGGTGCTGGTGGCTTTCCCGTCCTTGCCTCTGCCTGTAGACTCGTTATGGCACCTTTCTCTCCGCGTCTGCTTTGTGGCTGTCATGATCTGGTTCCCGCCCCCTTCCGCGGAACTCCTCCAACAAGAGTCCAGCCACTCTTCACAGCAGATTGGCATTCCACAGCTGGGCTGCTCCTTCAGTGGCTGGGGGTGGGAGGCGCCCACTACTTCGGGCCCTGGCCCAGGGACCCTACAAACAGCATCTTCCTGCTGCATCTTCCTTCTAGCTCATTGTCTCTCTTCCCTGGGCCACTTCCCTGCAGCCTCAGTTCCTTCTGCTCCTGCCTCTGGCTCCAGCTCCTTGCCCTCTTCCCAGGGCCTTGAGCCAGTAAGTCCCGGCCAGCCCATTAGGAGCTCTCTCTAGCTCTCCCAGTGCCTGCTAGCACCTGCCCTTCCCCAGGTGCTGTTCTCTCTGTAGCCTTCCAGGAAGCCAGTCTTCTCCCTAGGGCTCCCTGCAACAGACTAACTTGTTCTGGTCTGCAGTTTCCTTTCATATGAGCCAGCTGGGCCCTGATTCACTAGTCTAGCCACTGCCCTAATTGGCTGTTTCCCCTGCAGCCACTCCTTTGGCTGCCTGCTGCTCAGCCTCTCTAGGCTGGCTTTAACGCTCTCAGAGCCAGTGCAGGGCAGGCGCCCTGTCACAGGCTTTAAAAGGGAAGGGGCTTGTACCTGGCCTCCAGGCATCAAAGTTCAAAACAGTGACCAGAGCAATCACAGGGAGGGGTATTATTGGACATCTCCTGGAGGCCACTAAAGTCAATGTAAGTAATGCAGTGTCTACACCAGAGGTGGGCAAACTTTTTGGCCTGAGGGCCACATCTGGGTATGGAAATTGTATGTTGGGCCGTGAATGCCCCTTGGGGGAGGGGTACTCTATGGGGTGTAACATAAGGGATGTTACTGAGGTCGGGGGAGAGGCGACTCATGGGGTGTGGCATGGGGGGAGGGGAGGACTCTACAGAGGCGTACTGGGGACTCCTAGCAGCCCTGCCAGCAATGACACCAAGGCGGCCGTACCAGGCACTGTCATGGGCAGAGGCACTCAAGCTGGGATGGGTGCGGCTCCTGGGTGGTTTCGAGGCTCTCGAGGGTGGTGCCGTAGGGGGGATTGGGTGTGATAAAAACTTCTGACAGGTTGGAAGCGGGCCATAGTTTGCCCACCCCTGGTCTACATTGACACTGCATCACCCTAACTACGTCGACCTAAGTGCTATGCCTCTCATAGAGGTGGAGTTATGTTGGCGTAGCGGGCAAGTTACATCAGTGGGAGAGACATTTTGGTGTAGTACTCACAGGGTTAGGCAAGGCAGCTTACGTCGACCTAACTCTGTAGTGTAGACCATGCCTTAGACTGAATGTCAGGAACTCTTCCTAATAGTGACATCTGCTACTCTGTAGAAGAGTGTTCAAAGGGAAGTGGTAGAAGCCTTATTCCTTGTACTTGAAAACTAGATGGCACAAAGCACTGGTGAATATACCGTAGCAAACAATCCTTCATTGACAAGGGACTGTATACCTCAAGAAGTTTTTTCTATCTCTAATTTCAGAGGTTCAAGGAGTTGTATATTCAGTGGCCTGCTTGGGGCAAGAGGGCAGTGTACGGCAAGACAGAAAATACGAAGAGATGATTTAGAGTCTTTATAAATAACTGAATAGGCTTGATAAAGACACATCAAAAATGCTTTAGCAATGCTTTTGTCCTTTAAAACATTAGAAATTAAATGTAAAAATGAATATTAATGCATTACTAGGTAGACATAAAGCATGCAAATGAGAAAATTCCATAAGATACCATTTCTACTGCAATCCTTATTCTAGCATGTTGCAGATGTATAATATTTTCCATTTCTTCGTTCCTTGGTAAAAGATAAACCTTAATGTATTAGTGGTTATTTACTATATACCATAAAATATGAGTTGTGCAACATGGCTTAGTTATTGTTGAAGTAAAAATAATAACTTTTGGACTTCCACACTTTTGAATGCTTTATTTTTAAGCTTAATGGTAAACTAACATTTGAGTTTTATTTTAATGTAAGGACATTCTAATCAAATGCTACTTTAAAAACATAAGATTATGAAAAACTGTTAGCAAATATACCCCATTGTTTTAATTTTTTTCAGATGGAAAGGATACTCAAGATGAACAGGAAAAAAGCCAAAAAGAACAACCGAAACCAGCTGAAAAGCTAAATGCTAACAATGCTGATGAAAGCAACAAAGCTGATGAAAACAGCAAAGGCAACAAGACTGAGTACATTTAAGTTATTATTTAAAACTTTACTTTTAAAAGAAAATTACAAGACCAGCATCTAAATCAAATTTGTCTTTGACAGAATTATTTCTGCAAGTCCACCCTCATGAGGTCAGGAACTATTTAAAAGCATGTAATTGTTAAAGGACATGTGTGTCAACCCATAGGCCCGATCATGTTCCAGCTGAGAATAAGATAGACCCATGTCTTTAATTCCTCTCGTTCCCCTGGCAACATACACTTCTAATGGGTAAGAGCCAGTACACTTCCATTGCTTCTTATCACTCTGTGGTTAAAGGAGCATCAGCTTTTTCCCCCCACCATTCTGTAAAACTTTGTCTTACAGAGTTGCTGTATCTATACTTGACACTTTGTAAATCAAGCTGATGGGATTTGAACGTGTTATCCACTATGGTCAGGAATCCTCTATTTGATCCCTCAATGTTAACTACCTTGTCATTCTCCAAAAATCACTTTTCTTGTTGCAGTCATTTCAGCCAGAAGGGTGAGCTAAATTGAGGCCCTGATTGTTGATTTTCCCTTGTATGTGTTTTCACAAAGATAACTCAGTGGTTAATCCTCAACTTAAATTCTTATCCAGAGTGGCATTCAAATTCCATCTGAACCAGCTCTCTACCGTTCTGGCTTTCTTCCTGAGTCTAATGGGCTGTCTGATAAGACTAAGTTGCATGTTAAAAGGGCCAGTAATTATTACGCAGGACCAAACCCTTCTGGAAATCATTCCAGTTGTTCACCTCTTTTTAAGAAAAGTTCAATGGAAATTATCTCAGTTCAGCAATTGTGTAAATAGAGCCAGGACAGCTATGAAAAGGCTCCGGTGTCAGAAGGATTAAAAAGTTATTCTGTTAACATAGTAGCTGTCACCACAACTTGACTCTATGCTGTTCCTTTCAGTTCACATCTTTATTCAGTACTGTTCTCCTAAAACTGGAGCAAAATCAGATGCTCATTTGTGGAGGGCAGTCCTTCAGTCCCTTTTCAGTTAAAGATTCTTACAATATCTACCTGGGGATTTCTAATCTCCTACAGTGAGATTGCTAATCTCCTACTGTGGCTCTGCAGGGAAAATCCTGTGAAAGAGCAAATATATTAGGCACTATATAAACACTGTACATAACACAAAGGGGTCCTGGTCCATGACAGGGATTCCTAAGTGCTATGTTTATTATCTGGAGTTCACTGTGTGTTGCCTCAGGCCATCCTTGATGCACCTTCCTTTCATGCTTCTTTGGATTCTTGGGAGTCTGCCCAGGGAGGAGAGGAACTGATGAGGTCATGGATCTCTTATATTTGTGGCTTGAACACTCATATCTGAGGCTGATGCCTGCATGTCCCATCACAATAGCTTTGATGGTTCCAGGACTTGCAAAAGGTGGCTTTCATCTACAAAAGTGTGAGTTTGCAGAAACAGTACATGTACTAAATAACCGTACCCATATAAATCTACATTGATATACTCAACATCTCTGTAGTTACATATTATGTTTATTTTTTATCAATTTATAACCATACATTTTATGTAAAGAAAACTTGTCTTAACTCATAAAGCTCTTATCAAATTATACTGTACTTAAAAGGCCTCAATATGACACAGTAATATATTTAGAAACCTCCTGGTTTTACTTCTGCACTGAGAAAGCTTTTGCTTGATATTAATTAAGAATGTTGACCTGTGAGTTTAAAATTTAAGATTTCAGCTTTTATTTCATAAATTATACCTCATTATTGTACTAAAAGATGCATAAATCAGTTTCATAACGAGGGCAGGACATTTCTACTCCAGATCTTTTCTCCCACTAGCAAATACGTAAGTAATCTCTCAGATTGTATTCCAGTAACACGATTAATCAAATTATAAATTTATGCCCAAACATTAACTATTGTTAGAGAAAATATGCTTGTGAGGGAAATGAGCCTTTGGTTCCTGCAACAGATAGAGTTGATAATGGACAGTCTCAGTGAGCTGAAGTTTTTGCCACATCAGATTACTCATATTCAAGTCATCTGTCTACTTCCCGACCTGGGATCATGTTGGCAGGATTCTGAGTTGGATATCTGTCTTAATTTTGCAATTCCTAGCATATCATAACTTTAATAGCAAGTTAGGAAGTATGAAGTTCAGATAGATATTAGACTTGATTCGTTAGGGAAGGGAAAGACAGAAATGAGTCCCAAATGTCATTTTGAATTTCCTTTTATTTTTCTCAGTTTGTGTCATGTTCTTAGCATTCTTGCTGTACAAGACACAAAGATTAAGACAATCTCTGCCCAGTCTAAAAGAAGCCAGGATGCACTGTCTCTTTCTATTATTTATTATTTTATTTATTAATTTTATTATGAATTCACAAACTGTGGGTGCCACACAAAGAGGGGTTTGAATGAGGAGAGCGTTAGATTTGTGAATTGTAATTAGGAGAACATTCCATATTTATGGGACAAACAGTGTTACATTGAAAGCAGGCTTTTGTATTCACTGTCTTTACAGTAATTTTATTGAGTGATTGATTACACTTCTTCTGTAAATCAGTTAGTCATATATATATATATTTATGTGTATACTCTATATTTCAAAAGGTGTGATGACGGCAAACAATCAAAAGGTGAAGACAAGGAAATCCAGGTGAGTATTTGATCTATCAGACTATTGTTCCAGTTAAAAATAATCCTTTATTTCCTTTTAAGTTTTTTCTTTGACTGTGATGGATAAGAATGTTTCAGACCTGTATTCTGCCATATGCAATAGCAGCAAGTTACATTAAGCCAGTAACTCTTATGGAAAAACATTTTATTTTTATATTTTGTCATAGGCCTTACTATTTCCCCTATAATACATACAAATTTCTGTTGCAGACATTTGCAATAGTAAAAATGCTCCAGTATGAATGAACACTATAACTAGAGTTAACAGAATGGTTTCATTTTAGTTACCTAAATTGGGGTGCCCAACCTACGGCCTGTGGGCCGTACATGGCCCACCTGAGCATTTCATAAGGCCCGTAGCCTGCTTCAACACAATATACTAACAGCCGATTCATTATCGTTTTGTCATCTTTACATCATTTTAGTTTACACAAGTGTGTAAATAGACATTACTGTACATAGGTTGTTTTATCTAAATACATATGAAACAAACTGAACTTAAAATATGAATCAATACAGGTGACTTTAAATTTCATTAAAATATGTAGAATCTGTTTGGCCCACACAAGGTTGTGCTTAGATTTATGTGGCCCTCCTGCGTAATAGGGTTGGGCACCACTGACCTGAATCATACAAACAAGTGTCAAAGTTAGACTCAGGACTCACAGTTTGTCAGACCACTCTGTTTTATTAGCACAGCGCTCTGCTAATAACACCCAGATAATGTGAGCACCATGCAAGACACAAACTACCTTATTTATACAGATAAAAGGGCGAGAACTTAACAAGATAACAAAGGAAGCAGAATCTGATAAGTTTACCTGGGCTAGGCATGCATATCTTATTTCCTTACTAACTATTACCGATCTTCTGTTAATGTTTTGCCATTAGCACCATTGTTTATGCCTAATGTTTCTTTTCCTGGCACCTGTATTTCAACATTTCTTATTTCTGCTTAAAGGTACATACAACGTTTCTTTAATCCATTCTTATTTTTACAACATTCTACTTTCACAATCCCTCCTTTTGGTCAAGCTTTCGCCATGACCAACATTTTACTGGGTTCCACATATTAACCGTTCTTTATCTCTTTGTTCATCAGCGATATTCAAAATCATCCTATTAGCACTCTGTTCTGGGGCAGTCACCTGGGTGGCATGCCTTACACAATTTTGGATACAAGAGGAGACTGACTGAAAACATACAAAAATTATTAGGATTCCAAACAGGATAGTCAGGGCTCCCTGAAACAACCAGTTTCTTATGCCAGAGAAATTGAACAGGTTACTTAGCCACTTCCATAAAGAACTCGGCTCTTTGTGGGGAAGATATGCGATTTGTTCTAAGTGGCTAGCGCGATCTGTTACCTCATTGGTGGTGTTTTCCAATGAGAGCACAGTACCCTCCTTTGGCCGCCAGCACTGTGTTCAGTGCCTGATGGTTTTGGAGGGCCATCTGTCGGATCGCCCCTGTTTCTTTGGCCAGGGCTTCTAAACTTTCTCCAATTTTATTTGCCATTATTTTAACTACTGCTTGTAACCTCAGGAGCCTTTTTGCATGGTGTATTACTCCCCCAAGTGGGATAAAGGAACTGCCAATAGTCTCTTCCCAGGTGTCATTGCTCTTCCATATTGTGTTAAACGGACGAGGTCCTCCAGTGAGGTCTGAGGAATTGAGTGGGATAGTCAGGACAGGAACACCAGTTTGAGAGTGGGCTGGGATGTGGGCTGCAGACCCAGCATTTAGAAATATTAGGAGTCTGAGCTATCCACACTTGCTGCTGAATAAAGGAATTGTCATTGTGGATTCCCCAGACCTTAAGACACCAGCAGCTGAGGAACAGGCGCCACCAGAGGCGCATGTTAGAGGCAGGGCCCTTCTGGTTCTGACAACCTCAACTGAGGGAACCACAGTCACGGTTTTACGTCCACCAGGCAGCAGGCGCTAGGCTCACTACTGCTGCTTCTTGGGCCTTGCTTTAGGTCATTGTCTGCTTCTGGCAACCCTTACGAGAGCATAGATTGTAAGTTATTGCAGGCTGTTCCTTTATGTCTTCGTCTGGAGTCAAAATTGACTCTGCATGGTCCTAAGGTGGTGATTAGTTCGCTGGGGGTGGTGCATTCTTACACTGCGAAGCATATATCCACTCTGCTGCAATGCGAGACAGTTTAACAGCTGTCTGACTAGTAAGCAGTACCTGATGATTCTTTGATGTGTTTTTTTTTATTTTATTTTATTTTAAGTCTCTTTGCTTCTTTCCTTGACTCTGGCTATAACAATGGCCTTCACACCTTATCTTTCCCCTGATGTTTATATTTCTCATTCACACAAACAGATTGAGAATACAAACAGCAGTATTTTATATCGAGCAAAAAGGCATTGCAAATTAAACCTTGCTAAGTTTTACAATTAATAACCAAGACAATTTACATTGAGACCCAGGCCTTCAATGTTTCTTTAATTTACTTAACATAGCCACAATAGAGAATCCTGTCTCTTACTAACTAAATCTTAAAACAAAGAAATGTATATTTAACTGGAGTGCCTAATTTGTAATACATATAGGAAACCATAGTAGACATTATAACACATCCTAAAACAAAAGGGTGGCCATAATCATTTATAAGGATTGTTCTGATCTGTCATTCCTTTCTGCTATTCAAAAAGGGTGGCTGACAGGATGAAATCAAATCATACATTAATTCTCATAGTACATTATAAAATCCAGCTCCTACATATCCCCCTTTTGACACTAAGATTATTAATCGCCAGTGTCACTTCTTATTTAGTCCGCGTAATAGAAAATAATGGGAGGTGATTTGGTCCTGTGGCTTTAGCTTTGCATACATTTGTTTTATCCAACAGCACATTTCAAACATTTCAATTAAACACATACAATTTAAAACCAAAACCAATTAGGGGTAGTATCATTAGTATGCCAGTAGTTGTGAGAGACTATTCAGAAAATATGTTATACCAATGGTAAGCTGTTATGTCTTTCTGCAGTGGCAATTCTTAACATGTCCCCATTTGTGTGTATAATATGAATGGTTCCGTTTCCTACTTTTTTTCCTAGGAACTATGTTCCTTTTTACCTTTAACAGATGATTGGTAACTTTTTGCCATTTAATGCCAAGATTGATAAGAGAACTCAGCTAAATCAGTGCTTACAGTAAGCTGAGACTTTTTGTTGTTGTTGTTGTTGTGGCAAATAGTAAAAGTTATTACTGGTAAACACAGTACTTACATTACATTTACATTTGTCTTCCGGTGGGTTGCTAACACTTTTATCCGTTTAAAACACTTTTCCCCAAGAATTAATACATACACATAGCCCATTATACAGTACTTTGGTCTCATAATTCATTTTATCCCACATACAGGATTCTAGTGAGATGTCTTTACTACAGGGCTTTGGAGCAACAGGCATGGATAAGCATACCCACTTTTGAGGAGTCCACTTGGTACAACCTCTAGTGTCCAATAGTTTCCCTTCCTCCCCAGCCCACTGGCTTGAGGTCTGGGGTAGCCAGAAGGATCCCAGGTGCAATCTGGGGAGTGGGCTAACTTTCCATATCTTTGCTTCCAGAGCCTGTTGGTGTGCGATTTTTAACAACAATTTCTTCACTTAACAAATTTTGTCTCACCGTACTGGAGACATACTGCATCCATTTATATTGATAGGTATTAAACAATTATCTTTTTCTTTGCTTTAACAGATGTATCAAAACCTTAATATTCTCTGATATTACCCAAAACATCTTATGTTCTAAATATCTGCATTTCAGTACATTCCATAGCTATCGCAGTATGTTTTTTTTTTGTTTGTTTTCCCTTCATTTGTTTTTGTAATAGGTTGTTCTGTAGCTGGTATTAGCTTTTTCTGATTTTCTGAAAGACAAAAATAACATTTTTCTACCCCTTTTGGGGTGGCATTGATTATTGCTTAAAGATTCCGTTCTTTTACAAATACCCTTGCTGATTGCAGGCAAAACAAAGGAATTACCCCCATATTTTCCTGTGTTTTTTGTTCTATAGGCAGGCCAGGTTTTAATGGCTTCTACTTTTTAAGGGTTATGGGGAAATTATCCCACTGTTTAGTCATTAAATCCATGAGGTGGTGTACCTTAGTTTTTCCTCTTATATAGCAGACCAAGTTTGTAATGTTTTTCCTGCTGCGTTAAGCTTTAAGTTTATGCACAGGTAATAGCTGAGACGCATCAGGTACGTTTCTTATTTGCAGCTTCTTTTGTGCTGGCAGTTCTCACCTTTCTTTATCAGTTAGGTAATTTGCATCAACACAGGCTTGGCTTTTTGGATTCAAAGCCATCATCAGAGCTCAGAGACTCTGGGCTTGGCTAAACTGGAGAGTTGCAGCGCTGGTGGAGGCTTTACAGCGCTGCAGCTTAGTAACTGTCCACACCTGCAAGGCACATCCAGTGCTGCAACTCCCTGACTGCAGCGCTGGCTGTACACCTGGTCTGGTTGGGGTATAACGAGTGCAGCGCTGGTGATGCAGCGCTGCTCGTCAAGTGTTGCCACACACCAGCACTGTTATTGGCCTCCAGGGTATTAGGAGATATCCCAGAATGCTTTTAACTAAATTACTCTCTGTTTTGTTATGATTCCTCTCTTTGTTTTGTTGTGAACTCGGGGCTCCGGGAGCTGCTTATCTAAAAAACAAACACAGCTCTTGTTTGCTGTGATCAATCTGTAACTGACTGTGAACAGTCAATTGAGATAACCCACTACCTTGCTGTGAATGAGGCAGGCAGGGGGATGAATGTCTACAGCTAGTGTTTGCTTGAGGAGAGAAACAGCGGGAGGGGTGGGGGAGGGGGAGAAAGGGAGTCCATTGGAGCAGCTGCTTATCTGGTCTGCAGGCTATTTGCAGTTAAGAGTGAATGAGGGGTCGAGGAAATGTTCAGATTTTGAAAGGCAGGGAGCTGACACACAGTGTTGGCTCCAAAAATCCACTCTCTCTCTCTCCCCCGCTCCCTGTCACACTACATCCCACCCCCCTCTTTTGAAAAGCATGTTGCTGCCACTTGAACGCTGGGATAGCTGCCCATAATGCACCACTCCCAACAGCGCTGCAAATGTGGCCACACTGCAGCGCTGGTAGCTGTGAGTGTGGCCACACACCAGCGCTTTCCCTACACAGCTGTACGAACACAGCTGTAACTCCCAGCGCTGCACATCTGCAAGTGTAGCCAAGCCCTCTGTCTTAACAAACAGAGATCTGAAAAAGAAAACACAGCCTATTGCGGCTCTTTTTGGAGCCTTAATAGAATTTTAATTCAGCAACATGTTTCATTTGCATTTCTTTTACCCCTTTCTACAATATACACTGCACATGTCCTAGGGAAAATGCACATTCCTTCTATACTATAACTTCAAAAAAAATTAGCCATATCAATTTTTACATAAGGTGTAACTGTTTCTTTTGTTCTTACAGAGTTTTTATGTACCCTTATCAAAGTGACAGTCTGATTACACAGAGCCATTTTTAAGGCTCAGTGTTTTTAACATTGCTTCTTTTTGTTTTGTGCACCTCACCTCTGCTGTTGCTTCAGAGGGGCACTGTTAATTTTTTATTCTTTCACTACAGCTTTCATCTGCTACTGTTACAAAAAAAAACCAACCAAACACACAAAAAGACTGCAGAATCTCTCCCTATTCTCCTGATTTAGACTGCCCTATTGCAGCCATGACTTGGTTTTTAGGGATAGCTCAGTGGTTTGAGCATTGGCCTGCTAAACCCAGGGTTGTGAGATCATTCCTTAAGGGGGCCATTTAGGGATTTGGGGATTGGTCCTGCTGTGAGCAGCGGGTTGGACTAGATGATCTCCTGAGGTCCCTTCCAACCCTAATAATCTATGATTCTAAATTTTATAAAGAATCAAGTTACCCCTTAAGGGTTAAATGCTAAATCCCAAAGCTAAACAACAAAATTACCTGTGTTTTGCAAAAGGGTTTATCAGTTTTGCAACTTTGAATTAAAGAGCCAAATGAATTTTTGGTGGCATTAAAAATAAAAACAAAACCAATTTATCTCACACCTACAAAACAGGAGTTTTACAAACCAGATGTGCTTAGAACTTTACATATTTTCACAGACAAATAGATACATACTCATTTTCTTTTCCTTAACATTCCTTTACACTGCTTTGTTTTTACATAGTTGTACATATATTTGGATTATTTATATGCATTCTTTTGGAAAAGGGCCCATTTTCCCTTCAGAATGGCTGCAAAGAAACCAAGAATTCTCTCTCTTTAACATGGTCCTTTTTAACATTTTCACAAAGTTTAACTGCTTAATTCTCTCCAGCCTCTGTAGAGTTAACTTTTCACTCTCTTTTCTTAAATCACTTGTTTATCTCCCAAAGTGACACCTTTATCAACTCAGATTTCACCATTTTAAATATTGTTCCAGGGGTTCATGCCTGCACTTTCTGCTTTTCTTACTCCTGACACTATGCCCTTAGGGCTTTCAACCTGTTTTTCAGTTTCTTTATCTGTTGCTTGCCTGCTTGTCTGGGCCCAATCCTGCTTTTTCCAATGAACCGTTTGTGAGTGATATTGTGGTCATTTCACAATTTTGAAAGAAATGTTTAAGGAAAGGGACCAGGAAGTGTAGGGGCTAGCTGAAGAGCCCACCCTCTTTGCTGAATTGGTAGTGGAACACTAAAGAATCAGTTTTTGAGGCAGACAACAAAGGGGAACAGAACAAGGGGCTTTTTGTCATTTTTACAATGAGATGGGAGTATTAAGGGGGTTGGATCGATCCGGGGTTTGGAGAACGGGGTAAAGGGGAGCACTCGATCTGGTGGTGGGAGAGGAGGCTTTTAATAAAGCTTTTAACTTCTTATTTCAATATTTGGGAGAGGTGGGTTTTGATTTTGTCCACTTATGATTTGCCTCTTCCCACCACTGCATGAAACAATTAACTTCTCCTTTAGCCAATTTAGTTGTAGGTTGGCCGAGTTTGTCCTTTTAAGACGTCCACTCAGTCTTTGTTCCAAGATTTTAACAGTGGCCACTGAGTTTTGGGATCCCCCTGAGTTAGCCTAGACCATTTTTCCAGAAATTTACAGGAGTCCGGACCCTTCTTACAGGAGTCCGAACCCATCCTAAATACATAAAATGAGCCGGCATTCGTTTAGGGAACTGTCCCGACTTAGACATCTGGTTACCCATACAGGAGGACTTCACACACCAATCGCACAAGAAGGAAATTCGGGTTCGTCAGAGCGATGCCCGGTGCAACACACAAAAGGAGCCCACAGGCTACTGCCTCAATCGCCCTTGCTTTCACACCAAGGGTTTTACCCAAAGTGCGGTGTGGCTGCGATTGTGCAGATTCCACTCACTCAGACCGCGGGGACAGAAACCCCTTGGTCGGCCGATCCCCGGACGGAGACGGCACCCAGACTTAAACACTCCACAGGAGGACGGATAGACACAGAGACAGGACAGTCCTCAGTCCGGACAAAACACAGAAATAATTACCTGACCAGATTCCTGATGTCAGATCCCGGGATCCCTACCAGAACAGAGTGGGAACCAACAGGTTCGATGGCGTAGACTTCACTGTGGTCGTGCGCCTTTCCGTTCTGGTGGAGGACCGCTCGGGCCAAATGCCCAGGTGCCGGCTGCCACGGTCGTCCTACAAAAACGGTGAGGAATCACACAGCCCCAGTGAAGACGGTTGCCATCTCGATGGAACCTCCAAATTGTCAAAGTTAGACTCAGGACTCACAGTTTGTCAGACCACTCTGTTTTATTAGCACAGCGCTCTGCTAATAACACCCAGATAATGTGAGCACCATGCAAGACACAAACTACCTTATTTATACAGCTAAAAGGGCGAAAACTTAACAAGATAACAAAGGAAGCAGAATCTAATAAGTTTACCTGGGCTAGGCATGCATATCTTATTTCCTTACTAACTATTACCGATCTTCTGTTTAATATTTTGCCATTAGCACCATTGTTTATGCCTAATGTTTCTTTTCCTGGCACCTATATTTCAACATTTCTTATTTCTGCTTAAAGGTACATACATTTCTTTAATCCATTCTTATTTTTACAATATAAAAATTCATTCTACTTTCACACAAGAAATCCTCAGGGTGTTTTTATATCTATTTTTTTTTACAGGATAAAGAGAAAGATGATGATGAAATAAAATCTGAAGAATTCACTACCCATAAAGAACTACTAGGATATTTGGTAGGTGTTAAATTTATGTTGAGCCAAGTTTGATGGAAAATTTAATGAAATATTTAATGTAGCTTATAGTTGATTAAGACTGTGGTCAAAAAGCAGAAGATATATTGAATGTAAAACATAGGTAGTCTGTTAATTAAAAATACTACTTTTATGTATGATGGTTCCACCTGGAACAAAAGTTTGGATTGGGAGTCTAATGGGAAGAAAATCTAAGGGAAAATGTACTTCAGGAGTGTTGACAGTTTCTCGGAGACCATATCAAAGGCACAACAGCAAACTATCTCAAAGTGAAGGAAAGATGGGAAGAATAGTAAGAGGCCAATATGGCTGCATGAGGCACTCTTTAATAGCGTGAAAATAAAAAAAGAATCCTATAAAAAGTGAAAACGTGGACAGATTGCTAAAGATAAGCACAAAAGAATAGTACAAGCATATAGGGACAAAATCAAGAAGGCTAACGCACAAAATGAGTTATATCTAGCAAGGGACATAAAAGGAAATAAGAAGAGGGTCCATAAATACATTAGGAGGAAGAGAGAAGAAGGAAAGAATAGGTCCACTGCTTAGTGGGGAAGGAGAACAAATAATGGACAACTTCAAGAGGGCCGAGGTGTTTAATGCCTGCTATTTCGCTTCAGTCCTCACTGAAAAGGTTAATTGTGACTTGATGATTAACACAATTAATATTAACAAGAGGGAAGGAACATAAGCCAGAATATGGAAAGAACAGGTTAAAAAAATGAGATAAATTAGATGTGTTCAAGACAGCAGGGCTGTTGTAGTAATTTAAATGGAATAAATGGGCCAAAAGAGTAAAAGGTTAACATGACCCTGTCACTATCCAACAATAAACAGTGTTAAACCCTGTTTGGGGTTTGGTATACAGAGAACTCAGCTTGCTTAATACCATGGCAAACACACTAAAATGGCAGATGAAATTCAATGTTGATAAATGCAAAATAATGCACAATGGAAAACATAATCCCAACTATACATATAAATGATGGGGTGTAAATTAGCTGTTACAACTCAAGAAAAAGATCTTGAAGTCACTGAGTCATTGTGGATAGTTCTCTGAAAACATCCACTGAATGTTCAGCAGCAGTCAAAATGCAAACAGAATGTTGGGAATCATTAAGAAAAGGGATAGATAATAAGACAGAAAATATCATATTGCCTCTATATAAATCATGGTACGCCCCATCTTGAATACTGCGGGCAGATGTGGGCGCCCATCTCAAAAAAAAATATTGGAATTGGAAAAGGTTCAGAAAAGAGCAATAAAAGTGATTAGGCATATGGAACAACTTCCATATGAGGAGAGATTAATAAGACTGGGATTTTTTAGCTTGGAAAAGAGACAGCTAAGGAGGGAATACGATATAGGTCTACAAAGTCATGACTGGTGTGGAGAAAGTAAATAAGGAAGTGTTGTTGACTACTTCTCATAATACAAGAACTAGGGGTCACAAATGAAATTAATAGGCAGCAAGTTTAAAACAAACAAAAGGAATTATTTCTTCGCACAGTCAACCTGCGGAACTCTTTGCCAGAGGATTTTGTGAAGGCCAATTCTATAACAGGGTTAAAAAAAAAATAGTTAAATTCATGGAGGATAGGTCCATCAATGGCAATTAGCCAGGATGGGCAGGGATGGTGTCCCTAGCCTCTTTTTGCCAGAAGCTGGAGATGGGCGACGGGGGATGGATCACTTGATGGTTACTTGTTCTGTTCATTCCCTCTGGGGCACCTGACATTTGCCGCTGTCAGAAGACAGGATACTGGGCTATATGGATGTTTTGGTCTGCCCCAGTATGGTCGTTCTTATTTTTTTTAACAGTTTAATAAAGATAAAGAAGAAAAAAAACATTAAAGCATTTGCAATGTAAAATATTAAATAAAGTTTTTGTTTTAAAACAATCCCTCTTCCCTTTAGCTGAAGAGAGTTTTTAGAAAGAAAACCCCTTTGTTTGACAGTTTTTTACATGGTATTAAAGATGGCAGTAGCTATTGAGATGGCTTGGAGCTGCTGTTGCTGAGGTCTGATCTCTTTTCCTAGAAGACAAAACAAGACAAACGCATACCAGAGGGGATAGAAGTGAACTACAAAGATAGGAAATGCAGCTTTTGTCTCTGATGTTGACTCTCACACTTGCAACCTTACTGCTGGAAAAACACAGACATGGCACATGGTCTTATTAGCCACTCCAAAATCTGTAAAAGTGTTCCAGCATCAAGCTGTTTAAGAGGGAGCTAAAAGTGATGCCCTCAGGTCACAGGCTCACAACAGTGTTGTAAAATATGCAGTCCTGGCTGGCTGAGCCAGATTCTTTTATTAAACAGAAGATAAAAAGAGAAGGATAGGAAAGAGAATTAATAAGGTGGTGAAGAAGGAGGTCATGCTGGGAGGGTGGGGGTGTGTGACAAAGTCACATCCCAGATGTTGTTTGGGATTTAGCTAGAACCAGTGGAAGTGACAATGTCATTTGGGTCTCTCTCTTGGCTTGGTCTGATCAGGATATTTCTCTGGATTAGGATAGCGATGGTACAATGGTGTCATGCTGGATCTCAAGGTCCAAGGAGATGACGGGACATAGCAGTCATGATGAAGTCACTCCTTCTCCCACTTTCAGTCAGTCAGTCAGTCTGTCTCAGTAGCCAGCTTTTCCACCAGTGTCTCTTCTTGAGGACCCCAAAAGGGAGTGATGGTCAGGATAACCACATCCCTTCATTATTTTGTTTACCACTTTCGCCTAGTTTTTGACACACCAGTTTTGGTTCACCAATTTTTCAGTCCCACACTTTTCTTGTTCACCCAGCATGATCTTAACACAGTCCTTGAGTTGTATCAGTAGGGCTTTTTTGTGTGTGTGGGTTGGGGGGCAGGAACTAATTCAGTCTCTGTCTTGCTTTTTTGTTTTTTCCCATCAACATTTGTTGGTAAAGGTTCTTGTGACATTTTATGAATGTTACTTTTTGTAGTGGAGCTCACAATTAGGATAAATTTGTAGGCCCAATTATCACATTTATCTTTGAAAACTCATGGAGGATGGGTGAGATCCCAGAGGACTGGAGAAGGGCAAACATAGTACCTATCTTTAAAAAGGGGAACCGAGAACCTAGGGAATTATAGACCAGTCAGCGTAACTTTGATACCTGGAAAGATATTGGAATAAATTATTAAACAATTAATATGTAAGCACCTAGAGGATAACAGGATGATAAATTATAGTCAATACGGATTTGTCAAAAATGGCTCATACCAAACTAACCTAATTTCCTTCTTGGACGGGTTTACTGCCCTAATGGATGGGGGAAGCATTAAATATAAGATCTTGATTTTTAGTAAAGCTTTTGACACAGTCCCACATGACATTCTCACATGCAAACTAGGGAAGTGTGGTCTAGATGAAATTACTATAAAGTGGGTGCACAACTGGTTGAAAAGCTGTGCTAAGAGTAGTTATCAATGGTTCATTGTCAAGATGGGATGATATATCAAGTGGGGGTTCCTGCAGGAATCTGTCATGGATTCAGTGCTATTCAGTATTTTCATTAATTATTTGGATAATGTACTGAGAGTACACTTATAAAATATGCAGATGACACCGAGATGGGAGAGATTGCAAGCACTTCAGCAGACAAGAGTAGAATTCAAAATGACTTTGATAAATTGTAGAATTAGTCTGAAATCAACAAGATGAAATTCAATAAAGACAAGTACAAAGTATTTTACTTAAGAAGGAAAAATCAAATGCACAAATACAAAATGTGGAACAACTGGCTAGGGAACAGTGCTTCTGAAAAGGATCTTGAGATTATAGTGGATCACAAACTAAATATGAATCAGGGCTGTGATGCAGGTGAGAAAAAGGCAAATATTGTTCTGGGGTGTATTAACAGGAATATAATAGTATGTAAGATGCAGGAGGTAAATGTTCCACTCCATTTGGCACTGGTGAGGTTTCGGCTGGAGTACTGTGTCCAGTTTTGGGCATCACAGTTTAGGAAATGTGTGGAGGGAGTCCAAATTGGAGAGAATCCAAAGGCAAGCTATTAAACTGGGTATATTTAATCTTGAGAAAAGAAGACTGAGGGAGGGCCTAATAACAGTGTGCTAAAGGAGTTGGCCGATGAGATTGCAGAGCCATTGGCCATTATCTTTGAAAAATCATGGCGATCGGGGGAGGTCCCGGATGACTGGAAAAAAGCTAATGTTGTGCCCATCTTTAAAAGAGAGAAGGAGGAGGATCCAGGGAACTACAGGCCTGTCAGTCTCACCTCCGTCCCTGGAAAAATCATGGAACAGGTCCTCAAGGAATCAATTCTGAACCACTTAAAGGAGGGGAAAGTGATCAGGAACAGTCAGCATGGATTCACCAAGGGCAAGTCATGCCTGACTAACCTAATTGCCTTCTATGATGAGATAACCGGCTCTGTGGATGAGGGGAAAGTAGTGGATGTGCTATTTCTGGACTTTAGCAAAGCTTTTGATACAGTCTCCCACAGTATTCTTGCCAGCAAGTTAAAGAAGTATGGGCTGGATGAATGGACGGTAAGATGGATAGAAAACTGTCTAGATGGTCGGGCTCAACGGGTAGTGATCAATGGTTCCATGTCTAGTTGGCAGCCGGTATCAAGTAGAGTGCCCCAAGGGTCGGTGCTGAGGCCGGTTTTGTTCAATATCTTCATTAACGATCTGGAGGATGGTGTGGACTGCACCCTTAGCAAGTTTGCAGATGACACTAAACTGGGAGGAGTGGTTGATACGCTGGAGGGTAGGGATAGGATACAGAGGGACCTAGACAAATTAGAGGATTGGGCCAAAAGAAATATGATGAGGGTCAACAAGGACAAGTGCAGAGTCCTGCACTTAGGACGGAAGAATCTCATGCACTGCTACAGACTAGGGACCGAATGGCTGGGCAGCAGTTCTGCAGAAAAGGACCTAGGGGTTATGGTGGATGAAAAGCTGAATATGAGTCAACAGTGTGCCCTTGTTGCCAAGAAGGCTAATGGCATTTTGGGTTCTATAAGTAGGGGCATTTCCAGCAGATCGAGGGATGTGATCATTCCCCTCTATTCAGCACTGGTGAGGCCTCATTTGGAGTACTGTGTCCAGTTTTGGGCCCCCCACTACAAGAAGGATGTGGATAAATTGGAGAGAGTCCAGCGGAGGGCAACAAAAATGATTAGGGGGCTGGAGCACATGACTTATGAGGAGAGGCTGAGGGAACTGGGATTGTTTAGCCTGCAAAAGAGAAGAATGAGGGGGGATTTGATAGCTGCTTTCAACTACCTGAAAGGGGGTTCCAAAGAGGATGGATCTAGACTGTTCTCAGTGGTAGATGACAGAACAAGGAGTAATGGTCTCAAGTTGCAGAAGGGGAGGTTTAGGTTGGACATTAGGAAAAACTTTTTCACTAGTAGGGTGGTGAAAGAACTGGAATGTGTTACCTAGGGAGGTGGTGGAATCTCCTTCCTTAGAGGTTTTTAAGGTCAGGCTTGACAAAGCCCTGGCTGGGATGATTTAGTTGGGTTTGGTCCTGCTTTGAGCAGGGGGTTGGACTAGATGACCTCCTGAGGTCCCTTCCAACCCTGATATTCTATGAACAGTTCTCAAATGTGTTAAGGGCTTAGCAGATATATGTGACAGCTGCTTTCCAGCAGAGCCTGGCCACTTCCTAGTTCGGGATCCTTCCCCTTACCTAGTCAGAAGAAGGGAAATAGAGTCGGAAGGGGGCTGATGTCAGTTGTAGTCTTCTGCTTAGCAGATCTATCGTACATGGGATCAGTCCTGGAATTTGCCTCCTGCACAAGATTATGCAGAAAACTTTCTTTTCTCTGCCCAGTAGCAAGATAGCAATGGAAAGCAGGCTGTTTAGTGCTCTGCTAGGGGAGCATTGATCTCAGTACCTTATTGTGCTGATCCATTCTTGTATCTGGCATCTGTATCTTATAGTTGGTTTGAATTGCAAGTTTTGGAATTGCTCTTGATGCCCACTGACCATCTTTACTGGAATACTCTGCTGTTTAAATATGAGGCTCTAAATGTTTAGCTTCTTCTTCGAGTGATTGCTCCTATGCATTCCAGTTAGGTGTGCGCGCTGCGCGTGCACGGCTCTTCGGAAGATTTTTACCCTAGCAACACCGGCGGGCCGGCTGGGCGCCCCCTGGAGTGGCGCCGCTATAGCGCTAGATATATACCCCGTCCGGCCCGTCCGCTCCTCAGTTCCTTCTTCCCGCCCGTGACGGCCGTTGGAACAGTGGAGTGCTCCTTTGACCTCCACATCCCTAGCTCACCTCTGTTTCTCATTTTGTATTTAGTGTATATAGTTAGTTTAAATAGTTAGTTAAGTTAGTTATTAGGTAGATTAAGGGGAATTAGGGGGGCTTAGCCCTCTTTTCCCATCCGGTGCAGGCTTATGCCCAAGACACTGGGGTTCAAGCCCTGCGTGGCTTGCCAGCGGCACATGCCGATTGGGGACCCTCACGACTCCTGCCTGCGTTGTCTTGGTGAGGCCCATCGACCAGATAAGTGCCCAATTTGCAGATCGTTCAAACCTAGAACGAAAAAGGAGCGGGACATTAGATTGAGACAGCTCCTAATGGAGTCGGCGCTTACCCCTGCGGTGCCAACACCTTCAGCTCCGCCGTCGTCCTCGGCACGGAGCGCTCCAGCGGTCCCCGACCGGTCAGGTACCGAGACTCTTAAGAAAAAGCAGCCGGCACCGAAGCCCCGGCACCATTCCCTCTCACCATCGGGGAAACGAAAGCCGCAGCAAAAGTCTATGAAGACATCGGCATCGGGACCGCTCGTCCAGCAGCCAGTGTCAGCCTGCTCGGCACCGACCTCGACAGCGCATAGACTATGCGCGGTACCGTCGACTCCGGCACCGTCAGGGCCGTTGAGTCCGGTACCTCCGTGCTCCCTGGTGCGAACCATGGTCGAGCTGCCTCTCCCGTCCACGCCCGAGACTTTCTCGACGGCGAGGGAACTCATAGAGCTCACAGAGGCACCGAGCCTCCGGCCCCCGGTACCGCCAGTGCGGGCTGTACAGTCAGTGGGTAAACCGGCCATGATGAGGCCTCCTTCCCCTGACAGATGGGATAGAAGGCGATCCAGGTCCCGATCCCGATCCCGGAGACGGTCACCTGCACGCCGATCCAGGTCCCGGCACCGGTCACCATCCCGGTACTGCTCTCCTTCTCGGCACCGGTCGCAGTCCCGGTACCGCTCCTCATCGTGGTACCGGTCGCACTCCCAGAGACGATCCCGGTCCCGGTCTCCGGACCGTCGGCACGGAAGAAGGTCCGGATCCCGACACCGCTCCCGTCACCGTTCACGGAGCCGCTCCCGTCGACGACGGTCGAGATCGCGGTCGACCTCCCGATACTCACGCGGTCGATGGTCCCGCTCTCGCTCCCAGCACCGGTCCCCGGCACCGTCCATGGGCAGACTAGCGGCATCGACGGCGCAGTCCCTGAGCGCCTCTGCCCCCCCGTGGCCTTCCCGCCAACCGTCGGTCGCCTCGCACGAGGGCAGCGGTGGAGAGCACCGGGCAGACCCCCAAGGGCAGGACCACAGTCCGCAGCAATGGGGCTTCTGGACCCCCTGGGCCTATCACGAGGCTCAAGGCGTCCCCTCCCTGCAGCGACCCAGGGCTTCCGACCACAGGGTGCCGGATGCCACTGTCAGCAGGCCCCCTCCATCACCTCCGGCTGAAGCTCCACCGCCGCCTGTACCGGCGGAGCATCCCGTAGAGGCGGAGGCTTCGCACCCCATGGACGAGCCTCAGCTACAAGCCATGGGCCAGGGCCTGTCCTCGTCTTCCTCGCCGGATGAGGTGGTGGCGGGGTCTTCATCATCGGATCCCCCTCCGATTGACTTGCATGCCCACCAGGACCTCCTTCGTCGGGTGACACAAGCCATTGACCTCCCGGTTGCAGAGGTCACTGAAGATGAGGATCCGGTTACTAGGGTGCTTGGAGCTGAGGCCCCGATGCGAGTGGCCCTGCCCTTCATTCGCACCATCCAGAAGAATGCCACTACAATCTGGCAGTCGCCTGCATTCATCCCTCCCACTGCTCGAGGCGTGGAGCGAAAGTACTCCGTTCCCCCGACCGGGTACGAGTACCTGTATACGCACCCGACCCCAGACTCCCTTGTCGTGTAGTCTGTGAATGACCGGGAGAGAAATGGGCAACCCGCATCGGCGCCAAAGTCCAAGGTCTATTCGGCGGGTGGCCTTCAGCTACGGATAGCCAATCAGCTGGCTCTCCTTGGCCGCTACACCTACGACAACTTTGTGGCCCTCTCTAAGTTTACGGAGTTGATTCCAACATCCTCCAGGCAGGAATTCTCAGCCCTGCTTGAGGAGGGCAAGAAAGCCTCCAGGTCCTCCCTCCAGGCCTCACTGGACTCGGCAGATTCCGGAGCCAGAACTTTGGCATCAGGAGTGACCATGAGGAGGATCTCCTGGCTGCAGTCTTCCACCTTGCCGCCAGAAGTCCAGTACACCTTACAGGACCTGCCCTTCGATACCAAGGGCCTATTCTCGGAGAAAACAGACTCCAGAATCCAGACCCTTAAAGATGGCCGTGTCGCCATCCGCACCCTGGGCATGCACACGCCAGCTACCCAGCGGAGGTCCTTCAGGCAGCAGCTGTATCGGCCATTCAATCAGGCCAGGCCACGGCCTGAAAATGGGCGTAGAGGCAGGCTGAACCGGCGTAGGCCATCCGGCAACCGCCGCACCCAGTCCCAGGCGCCCCCCAAGGCCCCTCAAGGGCCGAAGCAGGGATTTTGATGGGACGCCCGAGGACGGCCCATCAGTCTCTTTACCGGATCCTTCCCCGTTATTTTTCAATCGGCTTTCCCATTTCCTCCCGGCGTGGTCCCAGATTACAACGGACAACTGGGTGCTACGCACGGTAGAGTCCGGTTACCGTCTTCAGTTTGTTTCGCCCCCCCCTCCCACCCACCCACCCCGTCCCTCTTCAGGGACCCCTCTCACGAGCAAGTCCTCTCCCAGGAGGTCGAGACTCTGCTGAGTTTGGGTGCCATAGAGGAGGTGCCGAGCAAAATGCGAGGCAGGGGATTTTATTCCCGATATTTCCTAATCCCCAAAGCGAAAGGAGGTCTAAGACCTATACTAGACCTCCGGGACCTCAACAGATGCCTGCTCAAGCTCAAATTTCGCATGGTAACCCTGGGGACTATCATTCCCTCCCTGGATCCAGGAGACTGGTTTGCCGCCCTCGACGTGAAGGACGCGTATTTCCATGTCGCGATTTACCCTCCTCATCGACGCTACCTGCGTTTTGTCGTCAACAGCACTCACTACCAGTTTACGGTGCTTCCCTTCGGCCTCTCCACCGCGCTGAGGGTCTTCACCAAGTGTATGGCAGTGGTTGCCGCAGCCCTCCGCCGTCGTCGTATACCCGTATCTCGGCGATTGGCTGATCCGCGGACCATCCCGCCAACTGGTAGCAAGTCACATGACCACGATCCTAGCCCTGTTTCAGCGCCTAGGACTTATGATAAATGCCGAGAAGTCCACGTTGACTCCATCGCAGAGGGTGGAGTTCATCGGAGCGGTCCTGGATTCCAATTTGGCCAGGGCCCGCCTCCCTCAACCTCGGCATCAGTCTCTGGTCTCCTTAGTTCGGGACCTGCAATCCTTTCCCACAACAACGGTGCGATCCTGCCTCCGCCTCCTGGGCCACATGGCATCGTGCACGTTCGTCACTTCATACGCGAGGTTGCACCTTCGCCCGTTTCAAACTTGGCTTGCGTCGGTGTACCGGCCACACCGCGACTCCATAGATATGGTGGTCACGCCCACAAAGCTGACCCTTGCTTCACTGAGCTGGTGGCTGGACCCAGAAGTCGTGTGTGCCGGAGTCCCATTCCGCCCTCCTCACCCATCCGTCACCCTGACCATGGATGCTTCGGAGCTGGGGTGGGGGGCGCACCTGGCCGACCTGCACACCCAAGGTCTCTGGTCGCCCCGAGAGCTCTCCCTACATATCAATGTCAGGGAACTGCGGGCGATTCGCCTTGCGTGTCAAGCCTTCCGCTCCCATCTCCAAGGGCGCTGTGTGGCGGTGTTTACGGACAACACGACGGCGATGTTTTATGTCAACAAGCAGGGCGGGGCCCGATCCTCCCTGCTTTGCACGGAAGCGATGCTCCTGTGGGACTTCTGCATAAACCACTCGATTCACCTGGTAGCGTCCTATCTTCCGGGGGTGCAGAACACGCTGGCTGACCGTCTCAGCAGGTCGTTCCTTTCTCACGAGTGGTCCCTTCATCCAGATGTGGCACACACAATTTTCCGAAGGTGGGGGTTTCCCCAAATAGACCTGTTTGCCTCCAAAGAGAACAGGAAGTGCCACCAGTTCTGTTCTTACCAGGGTCGCTCCCAAGGCTCCCTGTCGGACGCATTCCTCTGCTCCTGGACGGTTCACCTCCTATATGCCTTCCCTCCGTTCCCACTCGTATATCGAGTGCTGCTCAAACTTCGGAGGGACAGGGCCTGCCTCATACTCGTCGCTCCGGCCTGGCCGAGACAGCACTGGTACACTCTACTGCTCGAGCTCTCAGTACGGGATCCCATTCCCCTCCCGTTGTGGCTGGATGTGATAACGCAGGACTTCGGCAGGCTCTGCCACTTGGACCTGCAGTCCCTCCATCTTACAGCCTGGTACCTGAGTGGTTGACCCACGCGGAGCGTGACTGTTCGGCGGCGGTCCAGCGAGTCCTGCTAGAGAGCAGGAAGCCTTCCACTCGCTCGACTTACCTCGCGAAATGGAAGCGTTTCACACTCTGGTGCGATCAGAGAGACCTTAATCCGTTCGTCGTCCCTATTCCAAGGATCCTGGACTACCTCTGGTCGCTTAAGGAGCAGGGTCTCATGGTCTCATCGTTGAAAGTGCACCTAGCGGCCATATCCGCCTTTCGACCGCCCGTCGGTCACTGGTCTATCTTCTCTGATCCGACGGTTTCCCGCTTCCTAAAAGGCCTAGATCGCTTGTTCCCGCCAGTACGACGTCCTACCCCGTCCTGGGATCTGAATCTAGTTTTGGCCAGGCTTATGGGAGCCCCCTTCGAGCCCTTGGCCACGTGTTCCCTACTCCATCTGTCGTGGAAAACAGCTTTCCTAGTTGCCATAACCTCAGCGAGGAGAGTTTCCAAGCTTCATGCACTAACGGCTGGTCCACCGTATACCATCTTTCATGCAGACAAAGTTCAGCTTCGGCCACACCCGGCCTTCCTCCCTAAGGTGGTATCGGCCTTCCATTTGAACCAGGACATTTTTCTTCCGGTTTTTTTCCCGAAGCCTCACGCCTTGAGTCAGGAACAACAGCTTCACACCCTGGACGTCCGCAGGGCCCTCGCTTTCTACATAGAGCGAACGAAATCCTTCCGGCGTTCGCCCCAACTATTCGTAGCGGTTGCGGAGCGTATGAAAGGCAAGCCGGTCTCCTCTCAGAGGATTTCCTCCTGGGTAACGTCTTGTATCCGGACATGTTACGAGCTTGCTCGAGTGCCAGCTAGCCGCCTCACCGCTCACTCTACGAGAGCGCAAGCCTCTTCTGCCGCCTTCCTGGCCCATGTCCCCATCCAGGACATCTGTAGAGCGGCCACCTGGTCTTCTGTCCACACCTTCGCTTCCCACTACGCGTTGGTGCAACAGTCCAGAGACGATGCAGCCTTCGGCTCAGCAGTCTTACACTCTGCCACGTCTCACTCCGACCCCACCGCCTAGGTAAGGCTTGGGAATCACCTAACTGGAATGCATAGGAGCAATCACTCGAAGAAGAAAAGACGGTTACTCACCATTGTAACTGTTGTTCTTCGAGATGTGTTGCTCCTATCCATTCCAGACCCGCCCTCCTTCCCCACTGTCGGAGTAGCCGGCAAGAAGGAACTGAGGAGCGGCCGGGCCGGCTGGGGTATATATCTAGCGCTATAGCGGCGCCACTCCAGGGGGCGCCCAGCCGGCCCGCCGGTGTTGCTAGGGTAAAAATCTTCCGAAGAGCCGTGCACGCACGGCGCGCACACCTAACAGGAATGGATAGGAGCAACACATCTCGAAGAACAACAGTTACAACGGTGAGTAACCGTTTTTTGTTCCATTACAGAATTTCTGTTTTTCTCTGATTCACCCACTGCTGTCTCTCCTTGCTTCCTTGTTGAACTTCAGCTTTCAGTTGTGATTTGTTCGGTCTCCTGTTTGTTAGCATCCGGGCTGAAGATGCACCCATCTCCGTTGTTGAGTTTTAACACTTCAGTATGATTGAGTTCCTGTCCCTCTTTACTTGCTTTAGTTAAAATAAGTATGCTTATTGTTTAGGTAATCTAGTTGGGGAAAATGTGGACTGCATACATTTTGTGTGATACTCTAGTTCAACTGTGGGTCAGGATCCCAAAGTGGGTTGCGACCTCATATTAAGGAGGTTGCCGGGGCTGGCTTAGACTTGCTGGGGTCCGGGGTCGAAGCCTGAGCCCCACCGCCTGGGGCCAAAACACGAGGGCTTCAGCCTGGTATGGCGGGGCTCAGGTTACAGGCCCCCTGCCTGGAGCTGAAGCCCTTGGCCTTCAGCTTTGTTCCCTCTGCCCAGAGCAGTGGGACTCGGGCTTTGTCCCTCCGACCCAGGGCAGCGGAGCTCGGGTGGACTCAGGTTTCGGTCTTGCCTCCTGGAGTCGTTTAGTAATTTTTGTTATCAGAAGTGGGTTGTGATGCAATGAAGTTTGAGAACCCTTGCTCTAGTTTCTTTAGAAGCAAGGAAGAATACAGTGGCTTTCTGTTTTAGAAGAGCTTATCCCATCTTACCTGCCTAGCAAATAATATTTTAATGTGATTTATGATAAGCTTAGTCTTCACTGCCATAATTTCATTAGCTCAAAAAAAAATCCACAGTTTTTAATAATCTATTATCAGGTAGTTTCCCTTTACTAAATATTTATTTTGCATGTTTGTTATTAGCTGTTGTTTTGTTGCTAGGATCCTGTTTGAAAAATAGTGATGCAAACTCAAAAGGAACAAATACTGTTTGTTTTAAAAAGTAATCCCAATTGTCCATTGATAAATTATTTGGTGTATTGGTTACTTTGTGATTACATAGATATTGAGATACTGGCTTTGACCTGTAAAACCTTGAGTGTCTTGGGACCTGCCTCTCTCTGCATGCAATACTGTCTCAGTTGTGATCAGTAAAGGTGCTCAAGCTGGAATCTTCTCAGCTTAGGAGGAGAAGATACTGATAGGGTAGTTTCTGTGGGGGCCCCTAACTTTGGAATTCATGCCTCCCTTGGTCTGAATTTGTTAACCTTTGGGGTTTGCTTCAAGGCTCTTTTATACACTCAAGCTCTTAAGGAAAGCGTCTGAGGCTTAAGTTCACTTTGGCGTTTTTTTTGTTTGGTTGGTTGGTTTTTGCTATTTGGGGAATGATAAAGCTGCTGAATTTATTGATTCTTGTATGAATATTGCTATGAGAAAATTACATAAGTGCGTAACTCCAATAGGTACTCTTAAAGGTGTTTCTATATAAACTGAAATAAAATTTGATGTTACAAGCAAAACAATGAGTAATCTAATAGCTCATCTATGCCATAGATGAAAAGTTAGATTGTCTCCTTCATCTTTTAGAACATGTTTTGATTTTCTACCTTTTTTTTTCCAGCAAAGCTTTGAGATACTGAGTGAAGATGATGCATCCTTTATCCTAAAGGTTACACAAACTCTTACGAATGCATTGGTGGAATATCGGCAACAGGGTGCACCAACAAATGTAATGTTGTATATTTTAGTAAATGATTGAATCTGTCTTGACTTCTGTGACCTATAAAGAGTACAGATCAAGTATTCATACTGGAACAGAATGGACATGGGTGCAACCTCCAAGTTTTGTCCATCAGGATTTTGAAAGATTTATAATGAAGATAGAATGAGAAAATCATAGCGTTTCCTGTACAGTTGTAACATTTTTGCTTCCATTCTGTTGCTGACTAGAGGTGGATGAAATATTCTAATAAAAGTTATGACAATTTGCCTGATTTGGGGGCCATTTAAAAAAAAAGTATTTGAAATTTTGTGCTACATTTTCTTTACTATATCTTATTGAAAGTTTGAAATCCATTGTGGCTCAAAAGTTCATACCTTTAAGTGATACCGTTTGTGGACCCTAAAAACCACATGGGCTGGAGGATTAAGCATAGCGCTTGAAGCTAGAACATCCTAAATCCTGCTTCTGTCTTTTCCAGTGATTAGCCTTATTAGTGTGTTCTCATATAGTACTTTATACACATTATTAAGTCCCAGTCCTGCAAACATTTAATTATGTGCATAACATTACTCATGTGAGTAATTCCACTGACTTCTGTGGGACTATTTGCATCAGTAAAGTTACACATGTAATTAAGTATTTGCAGGATTGGGTGGAGGTTGGTAAATATATTATTTTCCTCATTTTCTTGTCTGTGTCAAAAGCAGGAATAAAACTCTGATCTTTTGGGCCTCCATCTTGTGCCTAATACATTTGGAAAATTGGGAATCGCAAATTTCCAATAGTATATAAAGCTTTTGCTTTCATGACTGGTGGTTTATGGAGATATGGGCTCTTTAGTGTGTTTTTTGGACTAGCACATAGTGCCTTTTTGTCACTGGACTGGGACTTAATTAGAGCAAATGTTCTGTCCCAAAAAATTTTACTTGCTACTAACTCTAGCATAACAGGTTTTCTAGATATACGTTTTTGGAAACTGTTATTTATTTAACGGTCAGTGTGGAATTTGTTTTTTTGGTGAAGATACTGTTCCTATTTCTTCTTTCCGGAAGTGTTCTACAGACCTAATTTTAAGAGTTGATTGTTTAAAAAACTTGAAAGAAGTTATGCATGCAATTTTTTAAAATTTTTAGGACTCTTTAGATTCTGAACCAAATCAAGAAAAAACAATTGAACATTCCACAGAACAATCTGATGCGACTTCGGTGGATATTAGTGACTGTAACACCGGTAAAGTTTTAAGAATTTAAGACTCCATTTCTTTAAATATATTTTAACCCTAATATTGAATTGTGTGAAAACTTCTAGTATTTTTTTTCTGCTTCACTGAAGCAGAGTTTTGAAATGATCAAGTTCAAGTAATTTAGATTAATGGGCTTCTATTTCTCCACAGATATAGGAAGGCTTATCAACCAATCAGAAAATAAAGGCTATTCACCCAATACATTTAAATGTAGAAATTTATAGGACTTTTAAAATTAGATTGTCCCACTGGAAATGAATGGGATTTTCCTGCAAGCACATGCTAGTCTTTAAATGGACAACAATGTATGCAGTCTGAACATTTGCAACTTAAAATGTTCTAGCTCTTGTTCAATTGATAGAGGCTAATTATTTTAAAAAATTAATGTGCTCAGAAAAGTCTTTATTCCTAAAGAAAGAATGCAAGTTCTGAAGTCTTTAAAACTTGAATCAAATTAGGAGAAAAGTATGTTTTAAAAAGATTATCTCCAGCATCTAAATGTGCCGGTCTGGAGAGAGGGAAGTATGATTACACTTCCAGGAGGACTGATGAGACTGGGTCATTGCATGCAAGCAAACAAGTCCATGATTTTTCATTCCTTATTCCTGATGTAAGAGGGTTTCATAGTCAGTCTTTTTTTTCCTTCCTCCTCTCTCCCTTGAAGAGGAACAGTCTAGATTCAGGTCCAGTCTACTCACAGAAATTGCAGAGTTAACTAAATTGATTTCTTAGCCAGCTAAGTTAAATGAGTGCAACCCCCCTTTATCCAGCAGCTGAATACTTTGCAGCTTCTTAGCCTCTGTGGTTCTGCTCCTGATGCATCAGTACAAGAAACCTGCGTCTCTCTAGGGAAGAAGTTCATTCTTGGGACTAACAGGTTCTGTTTTTGTCATACCGTCTGGTTTGATGGGGAACACACTCCCATGCCAGTAAGTAAAAATATCCAGAAATTCCAGTGCACCTCCTTTCTCTGTAACTTTTTGATAAGGTGACACTATTTCCTAAGAAGCATTGCATTTTAAAATTTCAATTAATATGCCATTAGTGAACTTGGAACTACCTGCAGTGTATGAAGTTTTGGGACTGTGGTCTTTTTTTTTTTTGTATACAAAGTGGAAGTAACTTTTTTTTTTCTTGCAGGGTTTTCAGCAAATTATATGTCAGACAGGAGGCAGCATCCTGCCCAACAACCATATGACAGCACAGCAGCAAAGTCTAATGTTAGTGGAACATTCATGAAAAAGGATTCACAATCAGTGAACTTTTCAAAAAAACATGCTACAAATTGGAAACGTGGAACTTTTCAATCCACGTTTACAGTATTAAGTAATGAAGAGTCCTTAGATTCTGTTTCTGCTACTGAAGAGCAATATCCCTCCTCTTCTCAAAACATGTCTACTAAAAAGTTTTTATCTGCTATTGAGAGAGATGCACCGCAAAACTCTTTATCTGACTCTTTGAGAACATCATATGAAAACGATGTCACTACTGAATTTTTCAATAGTGTAAGAAATATGGATGCTGCCGAGGTTACGGCTACTCTACAGAAAATAGCAGCCACAAATCCAGCCTTCAGAGGTAATCTGCTTGCATCTGTATACCTTAATTTTGTTTGTAGTCATTTTTTTAAATGTTGTTGTTGAAGTGGAGCAGAGCTCTACAGATAAAGTGTATTTTGTGAATTTATTAGGACAGAAGTTGATGAGACAATATTGTCTTCTCTTAGTTCTTAATATTTTCAACTTGCCACTTCATCAGGACCCACACTCTTTCTTAGGATGAAGGTCAAAATGCTTGTTCTCCTCTGAAGATGTCATATGTATCTTAATTTTTATTGCCTTTTGGTATTTTCCTGTTAGCTCTTAGTAATGTTTACAAGTTTTTCCTATCATGAAGATTCAATTGAATAAAATCAAGCATGCCTTCTTTTTAAAAAAAAAAAAAAAAAAAAAAAGTGAATCTAGGACCTGTATGGTGGTTCGTATGATGTTGTTTTTAGGGTTTGAGATTTATGGCATGTAAGAAGCCTTTGCTTGTACAATTCTTAGGACCATGTATACTCATATTCAGTAATATTCTCAGTAAACAGCTCTTAATCAGGAGACAGGTATTTTCATCTCTCACTATAAGCTCCTGATAAGAGTCCCAGCTTCTGAACTCTCCCATATCTCTACATCCAACTCTTCTGCTATCCTCCCCCTGACAAGCAGCTTATCCTCATTTCTAAGCCTCAAACACACAATTTCTATGTGCACCTGGAAATTGGGTACCATTCTGATCATTAAGACTCCTGCGATAATTCTAATAAAATATGTATAAATTTGTTTCATTTAGTATGAAATCCTCCAAAACTCATGAATATGTCCAGATGTTTCATTAGTACATTTATGTTTGTTTTAAAATAATCATTATTAGAACTTTATCAGCAAATCACTCATCTTCTCTTCTCCCTTTTTATTAAAGGTATTGACATTCCAAATGTGATAAGGATCTTGACTGAAAGTGGGACTCTTAGAGCACCAAACAGCAACAACGTGCAGTGATATGGGAAAACAAGAAGTGAAATTAATATTGTAATGTGTAAACTGAAAATTTGTCACTTGTATGCAATTAATTTCAGTGTGTTCAAACTCTGTACAGTGGTACTTGTTATATCTCCAGAGTAATAGTTTGATTTTGCAGATTTGTGTGTTATATTTATTTCTCCCAATTGCTGGAATTTCTGTATTTGTGGAAAGAGACTGTAATGTTGATAAAAAAAATATTTTTTCTTTGTTAAAGATCATCACTTTCGAAAATTACCCCTAAAAATGGTTTAGCTATATCTTGGCTAGAAAGCTTTTACATAGTGGAGGGCTGATCTTCCCCCCCTAATTCTTCATAAAAATAACTAAAGAAAGGAATTGCATGGGTAGAGTAGAATATACAGGCTTGAACCTTCTAGGTCATTAGTTCAAATTTGACTCAAGATTATCTATACCCAAAAGATACTTCCTTTTGCAGCTATTCATTGGCCACTGGATCTGATCCAAAGTCCCCTTTTAGTCAAAAGAGAGACTCCCATTGACTTATGTGGGCTTTGGATCAGGCCCCATCATGTGTGAGATAAGATTATAGTATCAATCTGGTTCCTGGGTGAGGTGTCCAAATTGCATGAAACCCATCAGTGTTGGAAACTTAATTGGAAGACTCAGCAAACAGGGCAGAGATTGAAGTGTGTCTCCAAGTGATCTAGTCAGATCATGGTTGAGATACAATGCAGTGATTTTTATTTGCTCAGTGAGAAACGTATCCCAATGGTTATCGCTGCCTGCTGTGTCCTGCATAATATCTATGAAGCAAAGAGGGAGGATAGTTGCCGCTGGGATGGAGGGCGGAGATGGAGCGGTTGTCTACCGAGTTTGAAGTGCCGTTAGAAGAGCTCTACACAGATCCATACAGCTCAGGGAGGCTTTGAAAAGAGCACTTTAACAGCGAGCCACAGTAATGTGTTGTGGTGTACTGAGCTCTAGCTGGCTCTGCAGTTTGGGGGCTTGTTAGGAATTTTGTGGTGCTTGCTGTACATTTATGATTATTACACTGTTTGCCACTGATCCTATGAGTTGTGTCACAGTAGTTGTTGTTGTATAAGTGCTTTCACTAGCGCTAGGCATTCTGCAGCACAGGTCGGGAACTAATAAAGATGAATTATTTTCCAAACAAAATAATTTAATTGACTAACGAAAACACTTCAAAAAATTTGTGTGCAAGCTAAAAGCAAATCCATACATTTAAGCTTTGAATATTAACAGAGCTTAAAGAAGGGGAAGGAACATTCATGTCTATTTTAGCTACACATACATCAACCATGGCTTTCGTAGGTTTGTGTATGAGAAGCTGTGATTGTCCTTAATGTCCCCAAGGGTGGAGGGATAGGGTTAGGGATGTGGACCCTGATGCCAAGTGGAGTGTTGTCTTGGAAAGTGAAGGGAGGTGCTATACTGGAATTCTCCATGGACTCCAAAGGGGCGAGCTGGGATTGTTGAACATGTAGGTCTACAAGAGTCTGCAGCATCTGTTTTTGCTGCCAGAGAAGCCCCATTATGTCCGCATCTCCCTCTCCTATTCCTACTGAGACTCCTGGGCCTTGCTCCTATCCTCTCTTTCCTTCTCCATACAATCTGCAGTATTCATCCTCCAGGCCCTTGGTTCAAGGTCTGATGCACCACTGACTTACAAGATCTTGATCAACATGTCATTCTGAGTCCACATCTTTCAGGCATTCCCTGGCTGCAATGGCAGCAGCTTCAGATAAAACACACAGAGAGACCATTATTAAGGTTAAGATTTTGTCATGGTTATTTTTGGTAAAAGTCACAGAGAGGTCGCAGGCAATAAACAAAAAATCACAGGAGCTGTGACCTGTCCATGACTTTTACTAAAAACGGGGGCAAGAGAGTTGTGGGGGAGGAATGACAGCTAGAGCCCCATATGAGGGAACTGAGAGTCCGAGCCCCACTGTGGGGGAACACAGCCAGGTTCCTGCTGCAGCTGTGAGAGGGGCACACAGCCCTGGCTGCAGCTCTAGCCGCAACCTTTGGGGGCACACAGCTCTGGCTGAAGCCACAGGTTTGGGGGCACACAGCCCTGGCTGAAGCCGCAGGGTGGGGGCACACAGCCCTGGCTCCAGCTGCAAGGGAGATGCTCTTAGTTTTCACAGACAACACTGTGGCAATATTTTACCTCAACAGGCAAGGTGGAGCCCAATCTCCCCCACTCTTCTAAGAGGTGACTTGTCTTTCGGAATTCTGTAGTGCCAGTTTGGTGGATCTTGAAGCATCTAACCTTCTGGGGATGCAGAATGGTTTTGCAGACCCCCGTGGCAGATCATTTACAAGCACAAATGGTCGCTTCACCTAGATGTGACCAGACGCATCTTCCAATGGTGGGAATCTCCCCAAGTAGACCTATTTGCAACAAGAACCAGCAGAAAATGTCAGCAATTCTGTTCCCTGCAAGGTCGCAGCCAGGATTCCCTGACAGATGTGTTCTTGTTTCCCTTGTCAGAAAGGCTCCTCTGTGCTTTCCTGCCAATCCCACTCATTCATGAAGTCTTGCTGAAGATCAGACAGGACCGTGTCAGAGTCCTATTCATAGTTCCAGTGTGGGCCCACCAACACTGGTTCTCCGCACTCATGAATCTGTCAATGAAATCTCCAATTTTGTTCCCAGTGGTCTTGGACTTAATTTCCCAAGGCCATGATTGGCTGCTTCACCTGAACCTCCAAGTGCTTCATTTAACCACATGGATGCTCCATGGTTAGATGGTAGAGAGCAGTCTTGTTCAAAAGAGGTGTAGAATGTCCTTCTAAATTGTAGAGATCCATCCACGAGAGCTACTTTCCTTTCTAAGTGGAGACATTTTTCCATCTGGTCATGTCATTCAGGGATTTTGCTGACCTACTTCTTGATCCCACACATTCTAGAATATATCTGCTATACCTGAAAGGTCAAGCGTTGGCTATTTGTTCTGCCGGAGTACACCTAGCAGCTGTTTCTGCATTCCAGCCTAAGGTGGATAATCAATCTGAGTTTGATAATGACATATCAATAAGATTTCTGAAAGGCCTAGACAAATTATATCCTCAAGTGCACAATCCAGTTCCCCAGTGGACCTCAACTTAGGGCTTGGCTACACTTTGCTGCAGGCAGCAGCACAGTGAAAACACCTCTGCTGCCTGGCTGCAGCGGCGCTACAAAGCGCCAGTGTAATCCAGCCCAGCCGCAGCGCCCGCGCCCCCCGCCGCTGTTCCTCCCCCCTGGGGAGCAGGGACAGGCGCTGGGGAGTTTTTTTCCCAGCGCTGGCGCTGCTGACTACACTACTCGCGCGCGCTGCGCTGCGCGCGCTGCCGCGGCAGCGCTTTGAAGTTTAAGTGTAGCCATAGCCTTAGTGTTATCAAGACCAATGGCTCTGCCATTTGAGCCTTTGGCTACTTGCTTGCTGTTACATCTATCAATTAAGGTGGCATTGTTGATGGCCATCTGTCATAAACAGTTAGTTAAGGGTTAAGGTCTCTTTTACCTGTAAAGGGTTAACAAGCAGTACCTGATGAACACCTGACCAGAGGACCAATCAGGGACAAGATAATTTCAAATCTCTGTGGAGGGAATTTTTTTTTCTGTGTTTTGTTTGTGTTGAGTCTCTCTTTGGAGCTAAGGGAGTCCAGACACCTTTTTCAAGTCCTCCCAGGTTTCTGCAGTATTTTTTAGAGTATTAGAGTATTTTAGAGTATTAGAAAGGCGAACTAGTATTATAAGTTTCAGAGTAGCAGCCGTGTTAGTCTGTATCCACAAAAAAAACAGGAGTACTTGTGGCACCTTAAAGACTAACAAATTTATTTTAGCATGAGCTCACGAAAGCTCATGCTAAAATAAATTTGTTAGTCTTTAAGGTGCCACAAGTACTCCTGTTTTTTTAGTAATATAAGTTTATTTCTACATTTGCAATTGTGTGTTTTGCTGAAGGAATATCTTTATTTCTGTTGCCGTTACTTTGCTTTTACTGAGAAAGAAAGGGGGAGGGGGAAATCTCTCCAGGTTATAAGTTAGACCCTGTGTATTGTTCCATCCTGGTATTACAGAGAGAGTGTACTTTCTTTTTGTTCTTTTAATAAACTCTTTTCTTTTTAGGACTTGATTGATTCTTCTCTTGTTTGCATTTTCAAGGGAAGGGGAGGGGGAGGTGAGTCCCTCTTTGTGTTGAGTCAAGGATTTGACTCGGTGTGTATCTCTCCGGAGCAGGCTGGAGAGAGGGAAGGGGGGGAGGGGGACTGGCTGTTTCTCTCTCTCTGGTGAGATTCAAGGGGTTTGAATCTGGGTTCCCCAGGGGAAGTTTGGGGGACAGGCAGTGTGTTACCCACTTTAAACTTAACTGGTGGCAGCAGAACCGGATCTAGACTAAGATTAGTTTAGAGGAGCCCATGCAGGTCCCCATCTTGGAACCCAAAAGCTCCAACTGGGGGAGAAGACCTATGACATGGTGAGCAGCGGTGACGGATTTTTAAGAACCAGGAGCCATTGAGAGCGTTTCTCCTACAGCAGGAATGCAGGCTAGAAGGGAGGGATACCCTGAAGGCAAACAGACAAGGTTTTTCTAACAAGGGATTGTTAGAAGGAATTTTCAGCTAGGCTGGCTGGAGGGAATGAGGTTTTTCTAACAAGGCTTTTGTTAGAAGAGACCCCTACTGAGAGGTACTTAGAATTTGCAAGAGGCACTTGCTAGACCAGTTTGTCTAGTTCTTGTGAGCCAGGAGGGGGAAATTTTTTTTTCCTCTCGGTCAAAAGCATAGTGAGTAACTGTGAACAAGCAACATAAAGCATCACACAATTGCAAATCAAAAGCTTTTGTTTCTTTCTATTCAGTCGCGAGTAGACAGGGTAGGAATTGGGAAGCAAGCAACCCAATTCCCTGACTGCAGAGGGGTGTGGCCAGCACCAGAAGGCACAAACATGAGTGGCAGTGACACAGTTGACAAACTGGAATTTGCTAGGATGCAAATAGAACTAACTAAGGCAGAAGTGGCCAGGGAGGAAGCTGCCCACAAGAGGGAGATGGAGAAACAACAAGCCAAAGAGGCTGACCACAAGAGGGAGCTGGAAAAGCAAGAGGCTGACCACAGGAGACAAATGGAGTTAAAAGAGAAAGACCTGGAATAGCCAGGGCTAACCCAACTGTTCCAGCCCAACCCAACAACCCTTCTCCAGGCACTGTTCTCCACCCCAAGATATTTCCCACCTACAGGGCAGGTGATGACACTGAGGCCTTCTTGGAAAATTTTGAAAGAACCTGCCATGGGTACAGCATCCCTGAAGACCAGTACATGATAGAGCTGAGGCAACGGCTCAGTGGACCCTTAGCAGAAGTGGCAGCTGAAATGCCTAAGGAAAACATGAACGATTATACACTGTTTCAAACAAAGGCCAGAATCAGGATGGGGCTAACACCTGAACATGCCCGTCGGCGGTTCAGAGCCCTAAAATGGAAACCAGATGGGTCATTCCCCAGACACGCCTACAACATTGACAAAAATTGGAATACATGGATATCAGGAACAAAGGTTCAAAATTTTGAAGAGCTGTCACTCCTGATTAGAATGGAACAGTTCTTAAATGGTGTTCCTGAGGAAATAGAACGGTACATCCTAGATAGAGAACCCAAAACTATCACCCATGCAGGGGAGATTGGAGCCAAATGGGCGGAAATAGCAGAATAGAACAAAGCTACGATCCAGGGGAGCGAATCTAACAAGGGACAAACTGACATTAAATCCTACCACCGGGGGCCAATCAAGACCCCAACTACAACCCAAGGAAAACCTCAAACCACCTACAGTCCCACCTCACCAGTCTCCAGCAACCCACCTCGGCCCAGTGACCCGTCAGCTGGGCGATGTTTTAAATGTAATGAACTGGGACATATAAAGGCCAAATGCCCCAAGAACACCAATCGAGTACAGTCCATTACACCATCATCACACCAAGGATCCCCAGGCCCAGATATCTCTCAAATACCCCCGAAGCGCAGGGAAACCTTGAGAGTGGGCGGGAAAAAGGTTACCGCGTGGAGAGACACCGTGGCAAACGTGTCAGTTATCCACCAGTCCTTAGTGGACCCGAAATTCATCAACCCAGAGGTCAAAATCACAATTTCTCCATTCATGTCAAAATCTGTAACCTTACCTACAGCTGAATTGCCTGTCCAGTACAAGGACTGGTCAGGAAAGTGGACTTTTGCTGTCTATGACAATTATTCCATCCCCATGCTACCGGGGGAAGACTTGGCCAACCATGTGGAGCTGGCCAAGAGGGGGGGAGTGGTCACCCGCAACCAGGCCAAACAAGCTTCCACTCCCATCCCTGTTCCTGAGCCGTCCACCAGGACCCCGTCTGTGTTACCAGAGACCCAGACAGAGGTGGTGGAACCGGATCCCATGCCAACAACTACAGCGGCCATAGTACATCCAGTCCCAGAACCGGAACTGGAAGAGCAACCAGCGGCAAAACCATTGCCAGCACTGACCCCAGCGCATCCAACTCCACCGCCAGAGGGCGCCAACGGGCCCGAACTGGCAGAAGCAGCAGACAACCCTACCCAAGAGGCTCAGCCAGAGCCTGAAATATCACCTAGTGCACCAGCGGAGAGCGGTCCACAGTCAACGGAAACAACCTCATCACCTACATCGCTTCCAGAGGGATCAAGCCCAAGTCCACAGTCTACGGAGGAACTGGTGTCTCCAGCCTCAAGGGAACAGTTCCAGACTGAGCAGGAAGCTGATGACAGCCTTAAAAAAGCATGGGTGGCGGCACGGAGCAATCCACCGCGCCTCAGTTCTGCTAACTGATCCCGGTTCGTTGTAGAACAAGGACTTTTATATAAGGAGATTCTTTCTGGTGGACACCAGGAAGACTGGCATCCTCAACAACGGTTGGTAGTTCCAACTAAGTACCGGGAAAAGCTCTTAAGCTTAGCCCATGATCATCCCAGTGGCCATTCTGGGGTAAACAGAAGCAAAGACAGGTTGGGAAGGTCCTTCGACTGGGAGGGGATGGGCAAGGCCGTTGCCAATTATGTCCAGTCTTGTGAGGTATGCCAAAAGGTAGGAAAACCCCAAGACCAGGTCAAGGCCCCTCTCCAGCCACTTCCCATAATTGAGGTCCCATTTCAGTGAGTAGCTGTGTATATTATGGGTCCTTTCCCAAAGAAGACCCCCAGAGGAAGGCAGTACATACTGACTTTTGTGGACTTTGCTACCAGATGGCCGGAAGCAGTAGCTCTAGGCAACACCAGGGCTAAAACTGTGTGCCAGGCCTTAACTGACATTTTTACCAGGGTAGGTTGGCCCTCCGACATTCTTACAGACTCGGGAACGAATTTCCTGTCAGGGACCATGAAAGACCTGTGGGAAGCTCATGGGGTGCATCATTTGGTTGCCACCCCGTACCACCACCACCAAACTAATGGCCTGGTGGAGAGGTTCAATGGAACTTTGGGGGCCATGATCCGTAAATTCGTAAATGAACACTCCAATGATTGGGATCTAGTGTTGCAGCAGTTGCTGTTTGCCTACAGGGCTGTACCACATCCCAGTTTAGGATTCTCACCATTCGAGCTTGTGTATGGCTATGAGGTTAAGGGGCCATTACAGTTGGTGAAGCAACAATGGGAGGGGTTTACGCCTTCTCCAGGAACTAACATTCTGGATTTTGTAAGCAACCTACAAAGCACCCTCCAACACTCTTGGGCCCTTGCTAAAGAGAACCTAAAGGATGCTCAAGCAGAGCAAAAGGTCTGGTATGATAAACATACCAGAGAGTGTTCCTTCAAGGTAGGAGACCAGGTCATGGTCTTGAAGGCGCAACAGGCCCATAAGATGGAAGTGTCATGGGAAGGACCATTCACGGTCCAGGAGCGCCTGGGAGCTGTTAACTACCTCATAGCATTTCCTAATTCCTCCTTAAAGCCTCAAGTGTACCATGTTAACTCTCTAAAGCCCTTTTATCCCAGAGAATTACAGGTTTGTCAGTTTACAGCCCAGGGAGGGGATGACGCTGAGTGGCCTGAAGGTGTCTACTACGAAGGAAAAAGAAATGGGGGTGTGGAAGAGGTGACCCTCTCCACAACCCTGGAACGTCTACAGCGGCAACAGATCAAGGAGCTGTGCACTCACTTCGGCCCTTTGTTCTCAGCCAACCCAGGACGGACTGAGCAAACGTACCACACCATTGACACAGGTAATGCTCACCCGATTAGAACCCCACCCTACTGGGTGTCACCTCATGCCCAAGTTGCTATTAAATGGGAGATTGAAAACATGCTGGAAATGGGTATCATCCGCCCCTCTGCCAGTGCATGGGCATCTCCAGTGGTTCTAGTTCCCAAACCAGATGGGGAAATACGCTTTTGCGTGGACTACCGAAAGTTAAATGCTGTAACTCGCCCCGACAACTACCCAATGCCACGCACCGATGAGCTATTGGAAAAACTGGGACGTGCCCAGTACATCTCTACAATAGATTTAACCAAGGGGTACTGGCAAGTACCACTAGATGAACCCGCCAAAGAAAAGTCAGCCTTTATCACCCATGCAGGGGTGTATGAATTTAATGTGCTTCCATTCGGACTGCGAAATGCACCTGCCACCTTCCAAAGGCTGGTAGATGGTCTACTAGCAGGACTGGGAGTATGTGCAGTTGCCTACCTCGATGATGTGGCCATTTTTTCTGATTCCTGGCCCGAACACCTAGAACACCTGGAAACGGTCTTTGAGCACATCAGGCAGGCAGGACTAACTGTTAAGGCCAAAAAGTGTCAAATAGGCCAAAACACAGTGACTTACCTAGGGCACCAGGTGGGTCGAGGAACCATAAACCCCCTACAGGCCAAGGTGGAGGCTATCCAAAAGTGGCCTCTCCCAAGGTCAAAGAAACAGGTCCAATCCTTCTTAGGCTTGGCCGGATATTACAGGCGATTTGTACCACACTACAGCCAAATCGCTGCCCCACTAACTATTCTAACCAGAAAAATGCAGCCAAATGCTGTTAAGTGGACTGCTGAGTGTCAGAAAGCCTTTACCCAGCTTAAGGCGACGCTCATGTCTGACCTTGTGTTAAGGGCCCCGGACTTTGACAAACCCTTCCTAGTGACCACAGATGCATCTGAACATGGGGTAGGAGCAGTTCTAATGCAAAAAGGACCGGATCACAACTTCCATCCTGTCGTGTTTCTCAGCAAGAAGCTGTCTGAGAGGGAAAGCCACTGGTCCATCAGTGAAAAGGAATGTTACGCCATTGTGTATGCCCTGGAAAAGCTACGCCCATACGTTTGGGGACGGCGGTTCCAGCTACAAACCGACCATGCTGCGCTAAAGTGGCTTCATACTGCCAAGGGAAACAACAAAAAACTTCTCCGATGGAGTTTAGCTCTCCAAGATTTGGAGAGGGGGTCTGATGGGCCTTATGGCAGCAACTAATTGTTCTGTTTTTATGCCTCAAAATGAGATCAATACAACACTGGTGGGCTTGGATTTACAAACCAAATCTGGACAGTCTTCACCATGCCTTACGACATTTTCAATTAGTTGATGCAGTGGACAGACAGAACCTTTAGTGGGGTCTGTTCAACCCCCCTTTGCCATCCATCACAATAATCTATGATGTTTTGAACAATGGGCATCTTAGGAAAGGAATTTGCATGTAAACATTTTAGAATTAAGGGCCATTTGAATGGCTCTTAGACCTTTTCTTCCTCATATAAAGGGGAAAGTTCAGGTAGCAACGGACAATACAACAGTCCTATATTATGTGAACAAACAGGGAGGAGCCCGTTCTTTTCTGCTGTGTGCTGAGACAGTCAAATTTATGGGACTGGTGCATTCTTCATGATGTCCATCCGGTGGCCCTGCATTTAGCAGGGGAGAACAATGAGTTGACGGATCACATCAGCAGAGACTGCAGATGCACAAGTGATCACTGAAGTACCAGGTGATACAAGAGATTTTCTCTAATTGGGGTTGGCCTGATGTGGACCTATTTACAACCAGGTTCAACAAAAAGTGAAATCTCTTCTGTTCAAGGGCAGGAAAGGACAATCACTCTATCTTGGGTGCTTTCATGTTGCATTGGGGAAAGGGCCTTCTGTATGCCTTTCCCTCTCTAACTGAAAAGGTGGTGAGGAAGATGGGACAAGACAGGGGAAGGGTAATCCTAATTGCTCCAGCCTGGCTTGACACAGCAATGGTACATGGACATGCTTCAGCTGTTGGAAGGTCGCTGCCAATGTTTTCCTTTGTTTTCTTGAATTAAGCAACACATTCTGAACCAAGGAGGAACCAGATTGGGGAGAATGAGAATCTGGATCAAGGATCTTGCATTTCTGTTGCAACATCAGATTTGGAGACAATCTATGAGGAAATGTTACTACTTAAAATGGTCTAGATTTGTTTCTTCTATACAAGGTAAATGTTCTTTACCGGTTACAATTTCTATCTCTTGTTTATTGGAGTATCTGATGTATTTAAAATTCAAGAGGCTGTCTAATTTCTCTTTTAAGTGTTCATTTGGTGGCTCAGCTTACTACGTTTTAATCAAGCTTTGATTGTTATTTGTACAGGATACAATTAAAAGGTTTATGAAAGGATTCTAACTTGTATCCCCCCTTGAGAGATCTAGTTCCACCATGGGATCTTAATTTGGTTTTATCTATGATTATGAAACTGTCTTTTGAAGCCTTGAGACAGTGGTCTATATTTTACTTACTATTAAAACTGTTGCTGTAACATCAGCCAGAAAGATCAGAGAATTGCATGCTTTTATGGCAAACCTGCCACTTACTCTTTTTCATAAAGACAAGATGGATCTTAGACCTGATCCCAGGTTTTTATCAAAAATAGTTTCCAAGTTTCACATCAATCAGACAGTTAATTTACGAGTGTTTTTTCCAAAGCTGCATGCTAATAAAGGGGAATCTGATTTGCATACTTTAGATGCTAGAAGGGTATTAACATATTTAAATAGACCTGCATGTTTTAGGAAGTCTTCTAGGTTATTCTTGTCCTGTTCTAAGAATCATGAGTCATGATGTATCTGCTCAGACCATTTCTAGATGGGTTAAACAGTGTGTCATTTGCTTGTCTTAAACATGTTCCTGTTGGGGAAATCTGACAATTTATAATGAAAGCAAAACAAGTTTATTAACAAAAAATCATGGATAAAATGATACCAAGTAAAAGGAATAAAGGTAGAAATGATAAGAAAATTAAAGTGCAAACACGCATCTAAAAAGACTAAAACTTACCTTGAACGAAGACTGCATCTTGTCAGATTGTTTTCTCTCACCCACACTCTCCTTTCCAGCTTTTGCTGTCCAGGCCCCATCATAGGGGTCAAATAACTTGGTTCCTTTGTCTCCTAAGGTGAAGGATAAAGATGGCATCTCTTGTCCTGATTCTTATATCCCCAAAGGGATTGTCTTTGTTTTACAAGTCAGGAAGGCCTCCAGGGAATTCAGCTTCCTGTCTCTCTCTGGGGTGCAGGAGCCCAGTTAAATCTCTGTCTCTTGAGTTCAAGATCACAATAACCCCTGCTAACTTAGCTCGATAGCTTTGTTTTCTGCTAATATGTAAATTGAGATAAATCTACTTTCCTTTGTCTCAGATAGATGTTTATTGCCTTTACCTAGGCCAGGCTAGTTCTAGTAACATCATACAGAGGGAATTCAGAACTTCACATATAATTGGTTATTAATGTAACATTAACACATACATTTTACAGTCTATTAGCTTTCAGTGATACTGCATAAGGCATAGTTTGTACAAATAGTACTGCAGTAGTGTGTGACTATAGGGTGCCTAGGTTCACAGTAACCTTCATTTATCTTCCAATGGACTTACCAGAGAGCACAAGAGCTGGGTTTGGTTTCTATACACAGAGCTGTGGTAATCACTTAAACAGCCAAAATGAGTGCATTTATTGTCCAGGTAACATTTCCCAAACTTCTGAAAGAGGAGCCTACCTCAAGAAGAATGAAACCATTCACCACCTCTTTCAGCCCCACCATGTGGTGTTAAAGGCCTATGTAGATTAATTTATACATCTTCCACAAACTCCTTTGCCAGCTACTCCTTTATACTCTGCACCACCACTCCTTTTGGTAAATACTAGTGTGAAGATCTTTATAATGTGATACTTCCCCTCCTTCATGCTGTGATGAGCAGTGAAATAGTTAACGATGTTGACATTGAAAGTATCCTCGACCTCCAAGTTAGCCCCCGATGAATGAATGTGTCAGTTTGAGGCTCTCTGTAGACTCAGGCATACATCCTTACATCAGTTTCGCTTGGATCATGTTTTCTTTACAACTGTAACAGCTAGCGAGACTTGTGCTGCTGTAAGGCTCTAAGGTAGACATAGCCTAACAGTACTGATGCAGCTGCACAGGTATAAGATCTTGTGTTGTCACTCTGTGCTGATGGGAGAGAGTTTTCCTGTCAATTAAGTCACCCCTAAAGAGCGGCGATAGCAGTGCTGTGCACACTATTACTTATGTCAGCAAAATGTATGTCACCCAGGGGTGTGGAAAAAACACACCTCTGAGTGACATAAGTTTCGCTGGCATAAGTGGTAGTGTAGACATGACCTTACTTTTTTAAAGAGAAAAAAAACAGTTGGGAGAACAACTGACCAGTAATCTCAGCACCCCCAGCCTTCTGCCTAATTTTTCATATCCTGTCCAGAAGCATGTCCCGCACTTTGAGAAGTGCGGCTTTAATGGGTAGTAAAAATGAACAGGTGTGTAGATGGCAGTAGTTTTTTTAATCCAATTAAGCTTTTGTTATGAAGCTGGTTGACACTGAAAATGAAATATTGTAAAATAAATATCTGAAGTAATAGGTTTTACAAGTAAGCCCAAGGAATAGGAGTTGGGGGCAAGGGGAGATCAGAAATTACAGATGTCTCACAGTCCCAGTAGTTCCTTTCATTCCTCCTCTTTCCCTTCTCCCTCAAATTGGGCAAATAACCTCTAAGATATGCACCCACCACTGCCCAGTTTCTCTGCAAGGTCTTTTGTGAAATAATACATTTCCTTAAGGGGCCAGTTCATGGATAAATGATAAGTAAAAGCAAGATACTACTGAATTAATTAGCTATAAAAAACTAGGGAAGGAGAGACTGAATGGGAGAGAATACCGTGTGAAGAGTGGGGGAACAAAAAGAAGGGAGAAAGCTGGGGTGGGGGGGAGAAGATGGAATGTGGGAGCAAAGGGTGGAAGAGCAAGGAGAAGGATGTGGGGAGTAGGGGGAGAGCTATCTAAAGTAGAACAGAAAAGTGCTGACACAGAAATAGAAGGGAAAGAGAGAGATAAGGCCAGACTGAGCGAAACTCAAGTGAAAAGAGAATGAAAATCAAGGGAGCGTGATTTTTCTTGCCTTAATATTTTTTAACCAAACTTTCTAAAAACATTGAAGATAAAGACAGGTAGAAAAATATTTGATTTACAAATCTGAGGATATGACCATGCATACTCTTGGAAGAATTCTGCATCAATGCATGTGCACAGATTTGTTTTTCCTCTGCAGAAAATATTCTTCTGGAGAGGTGCTACAATTATACCTTTTGCCCACCAAGGCCTGCTGTGGCACCAGAACAGAGGGCAGCTGTCTCAGCCAGATGCAAAGAGGGAGCAGGGAGGCTGCATTCCTCACAGCATCTTGCCCACAGAGCCAGGTGAGGAGGCACAGGATATGGGGGGGGGACAGACATGAGGGAACAGGGGGTTGCTGGGGGGGGGGGCGGTCAGACATGCTAAGTGAGGGACAGACTGGGTGGGGGTTGAATAGGAGAGGGGATGCAGGGCCACATGGGGCCAGGGGGGAGGGAGCTAGAGGGGGATGGGGAGGAGGGGTGCAGGGACCCATGGGGACAGGGACAGATGTGCCTGACTGAATGGGAGAGGCTAGGGGTCAACCAGGGTCTGCATGGGGGAGGGGCTTCCTAACAATCGCTCTCCCCCTACCAAAGCCCCCCCCATTTTATACTTCTCCCATACACACTCAACAGCCCTCCAGGTTCACTTCCAGGCTCCTTCCCAGCAATTACTTCCCTTTCCCTCAGCTCCTCTGTTACCCCTGACTCCCCCAAGCCTTTGCACTGCTTCTGAGCGGTGTGGGAAATAGGTTTCTATATTGTAGTTTTCATTTCATTTATTCATTGCAGTGGCACTGAACATCTCCAGACCCCCGATGAAGGAGTCGGTGGGACGCATGTCCTCAGCACCGTGCCTGGAGTCCGACCAGGTGGTGGATCCTCTGGTGCCGGCTGACACCCAGAGAACTGTGCTGGCCTCTTTGCCCTTCCCAGAGGAGGCGATTGTGGCCCTGCTCACCCTCCATCCCTCAGGAGGACTTTAGGGCCCACCAAAACCTCTTAAAGAGTGTGGCACCTCCACCTCCAGGCAGAGAGGATGGAAGAGCCTGCGGACTCCCTGTTTAACATGCTGTCCCCATCGGCACCAGGTAGGGTGGCCTTGCCACTCCATGAAGGGGTGGCTAAGATTTCGAATGCCTTGTGGCAAATACCAGCCTCGTTGGCCCCTATATCAAAAAAGGCTGAGCGAAAGTACTTCGTACCTGCTGAGGGGCATGAGTACCTATATACCTACCTGGCGCCCAACTCTCTGGTGGTCAAGTCGGTCAACCACAGGGAATGACAAGGTCAGCCAGCCCCAACCTCACAGAAAAGACGGTTACTCACCTTTGTAACTGTTGTTCTTCGAGATGTGTTGCTCATATCCATTCCAATTAGGTGTGTGCGCGCCGCGTGCACGTTCGTCGGAAGATTTTTACCCTAGCAACACTTGGTGGGTCGGCTGGGTCGCCCCCTGGAGTGGCGCCGCTATAGCGCCGAATATATACCCCTGCCGACCCAACGGCCCTTCAGTTCCTTCTTGCCGGCTACTCTGACAGAGGGGAAGGAGGGCGGGTTTGGAATGGATATGAGCAACACATCTCGAAGAACAACAGTTACAAAGGTGAGTAACCGTCTTTTCTTCTTCGAGTGCTTGCTCATATCGATTCCAATTAGGTGATTCCCAAGCCTTACGTAGGTGGTGGGGTCAGAGTGAGATGTTGCAGAATGCAAAACTGCTGAGCCAAAGGCTGCATCATCTCTGGACTGTTGGACCAGTGCATAATGTGAGGCAAAAGAGTGGACCGAGGACCAGGTAGCTGCACGACAGATCTCCTGGATGGGTACGTGAGCCAGGAAGGCAGCAGAAGAAGCCTGAGCCCTGGTGGAATGTGCAGTGAGGTGGCTCGATGGAACATGGGCCAAGTCATAGCAGGTACGGACGCACGATGTCACCCAAGATGAAATCCTCTGGGAGGAGACAGGTAGGCCCTTCATTCAGTCTGCCACTGCGACGAAGAGTTGGGGCGTTTTACGAAAGGGCTTTGTCCGCTCGATATAAAATGCGAGCGCCCTACGGACGTCTAGGGAGTGCAATTGTTGCTCCCTTCGCAATGAGTGTGGCTTCAGAAAGAAACCGGAAGGAAGATATCCTGGTTGATATGAAAGGCCGAAACCACTTTAGGGAGGAAGGCTGGATGTGTCCGCAACTGCACCTTGTCCTTGTGAAACACAGTATACGGTGTGTTCACCGTGAGAGCCCGAAGCTCGGAGACTCGTCTGGCCGATGTAATGGCTACGAGGAAAGCTGTCTTCCAGGACAGGTATAGCAGCAAGCAGGTTGCCAGCAGCTCGAATGGGGCAGTCATAAGTCTGGTTAGAACCAGGTTGAGGTCCCAGGTTGGGGCGGGGCAGTGAACTTGGGAGTATAAGCGCTCCAAGCCCTTGAGGAACCTAGAAACCATAGGGTGCAAGAATATGGAGCGGCCACTCTCCCCTGGGTGGAAGGTAGAGATGGCTGCCAAGTGCACCCTCAATGATGATACCGCCAGGCCCTGCTGTTTGAGAGACCAGAGGTAATCCAAGATGGAATGGATCAGGACCTCAGTGGGAGTAACATTGTGCGTTTCGCACCAGCAGGAGAAACGCTTCCACTTGGCCAGATATGTTAACCGAGTGGAAGGTTTCCTACTACCCAGGAGTACCTGTTGTGCCAAGGCAGAGCAATGTAACTCGGATCGGTTTAACCACGCAGCAGCCATGCTGTGAGGTGCAGGGATTGCAGGTCTGGGTGGTGAAGTCTGCCATGATCCTGCGTTATAAGATCTGGGTGAAGAGGCAGGGGAATCGGGTTGGCTATCGACAGGTCGAGCAACATGGTGTACCAGTGCTGCCTGGGCCACGCTGGAGCGATCATTATCAGGTGTGCTCTGTCCCTGCGGAGTTTTAGCAAGACCCTGTGAACCAGTGGGAATGGTGGAAAGGCGTACAGCAGTTGGCTCATCCACGGCATCAGAAATGCGTCTGAGATTGAGCCCGGGGAGAGGCCTTGGAATGAGCAGAACATCTGGCATTTCCTGTTCTCGCAAGAAGCGAAGAGGTCTATGTGGGGAAAGCCCCAGTTCCGGAAAACAGAATGGATAACCTCCGGACGAATCGACCACTCGTGCGACAAGAAGGATCTGCTGAGGCGATCCACCAGAGTGTTTCGGACCCCTGGGGGAAAGGACGCTACCAGGTCTATCGATTGGGCTATGCAGAAGTCCCAGAGGTGGATGGCTTCCTGACAAAGAGGGGAGGACCGTGCTCCTCCCTGCTTGTTTATGTAAAACATGGCCGTTGTGTCTCAGTGTTCACAGACAACACAACGGCCTTGTAGGTGCTGCTGAAACACCTGGCACGCAAGGCGGACTGCTCTCAGCTCTCGGACATTGATGTGCAAGGCCAGCTCTTGAGCTGACCAAAGGCCTTGGGTGCGAAGCTGACCGAGGTGAGCACCCCAGCCGAGAGATGATGCGTCCATTGTCAGGGACACCGAGGGCTGGGGCGGATGGAACGGCATTCCTCAGTCGAGTGAGCCTAGGATGGTCGGGGGGATCGAGACGATCATGTCTATGCTGTCTCTGCCTGGGTGGTACACCCAGGTGAGCCACGATTGGAGGGGACGGAGGCATAGCCTGGCATGTTTGGTCACGAACGTGCAGGCAGCCATGTGACCCAGGAGACCAAGGCAAGTGCGAGCCGAAGTTGTTGCGAAGTTCTGTAGACCTTGTATAAAATTGTTACCATCGCCTGAAACCGAGGCTGAGGTAAGCAGGCTGTGGCGAGACTGGAGTCCAGGATGGCCCCATGAATTCTATTCTCTGTGTGGGAACCAGAGTGGATTTCTCCATATTGATCATCAGGCCTAGACCCAGGAATAGGTCCTTGACGATGCCCAGGACAGGTAACTTGGGCCTCGGAGGTCCCCTGAATGAACTAATCGTCTAGATACGGAAAAAACGTGTATCTGACAGCGGCGGAGGGAGGCGGCGACGACTACAGCCGTGCACTTTGAATACTCTTGGGGCTGTAGAGAGGCCAAACAAAAGGACCGTAAACTGGAAATGACGACGGTTGGCCACACACCGGAGGTACCTTCTGTGTGGAGGATAAATGGCAACGTGAAAATACGCGCCCTTCATATCGAGGGTGGCATACCAGTCTCCGGGATCCAAGGATGGGATGACGGTCCCCATGGATACCAGGCGGAACTTCAGCTTTATCATGAACTTGTTGAGTTCCCGCAGGTCTAGGATAGGTCTGAGACCTCCCTTTGCCTTGGGGATTAGGAAATAGTGGCAGTAGAACCCCTTGCCCCTTTCGTCCTTTGGTACCTCCTCTATAGCTCCGATGGTGAGGAGCGTCTGCACCTCTTGCAAGAGGAATTGCTCATGAGAGGGGTCCCTAAAGAGGGACGAGGATGGAGGGAGGGAGGTGGGGGACAAAATAAACTGGAGGCGGTACCCAAGTTCCACCGTGTGTAGGACCCAACGATCTGAGGTTAGATGGGACCACGCAGGGAGGAAAAAGGAGAGGCAGTCGTAAAAGGGAGGGAACGGATCCTGGGTAATAACTGGTACACCGTCCTCGGGCGTGCCTTCAAAAGTTAGGCTTTGGCCCCATTGGTGGTTTAGAGGGACCCTGATTTTGGTCCCCTTGGGGTCCTGACTGATGCCTACGACCGCCTCGGCCATGCCTGCTGGCAAAGTCCTGTCTTTGTCTAGGCGCAGGGTAAGGGCTGTGAGGCTGGGGACGGAAGGGTCAGCGCTGAGTCACCGGCGTGTGCATGCCGAGAGAGCGCATAGTGACCCTGCTGTCCTTTAGGCTTTGCAGCCTAGAGTCAGTTTTTTTTGGAGTACAGGCCTTTGCCATCGAAGGGCAAGTCTTGTATAGTATGCTGCAGCTCCGGGAGAAGGCCCAACACCTGGAGCCATGAAATGCGCCTCAGGGCAACACCCGAGGCCAGCGGAGTCAGCTGCATTCAACGAGGCCTGGAGGGAAGTTCTCGCCATTTCTTCCCTTCTTCCAGGAGGGCAGCAAACTCTTGACGGGAGTCCTGAGGAACCAGCTCCGTAAATTTGCCCACCGCCACCCAGGTGTTGTAATTGTAGCGGCTAAGCAGGGCTTGCTGGTTTGCTACGCGGAGTTGCAGGGCCCCTGCCGAGTACACCTTACGGCCCAGTAAGTCCATTCGCCTAGCCTCCTTCGATTTAGGGGCTGGTGCCTGCTGGCCATGGCGTTCTCTCTCATTGACAGACTGGACGACAAGGGAGCAGTGGGGAGGATGTACATATAGGTACTCGTACCCCCTGGAGGGTACCATGTACTTGCGTTCGACTCCCCTGCCCATGGGCGGGATAGTGGCTGGAGACTGCCAGATGGTATCCGCATTGGCCTGGATTGTCCAAATGAACGGTAGGACCACTCTAGTGGGGGCGTCAGCCAAAAGAATGTCTATGACCGGATCCTCTATCTCCGAGACTTCCTCCACTTGGAGATTCATATTGAGTGCCACCTGTCTCAGGAGGTCCTGATGGGCCCTCAAGTCGATTGGAGGAGGGTCCGAGGAGGATGTTCCTGCCACTGCCTCATCTGGGGAGGAGGAAGAAGAAAGGCCGGGGACAAGTGGGTCCTGTGTGGGCTCGTGCTCCTGGACGACCTCCTGTTCCGGTGGGATCTGGGAGTCCGGTGGCTGAACTGGGGCTTCCTCCGTACCGGTCGGAGGGGGACGGCTAACTGTAGCCTGTGGCACCCGGTGCTCTGACGGAACAGAGCGAGATGGGATCACAGGTACGCCTTGGGCCTGGTGGTACGCCCAAGGTGTCCAGAATGACCACTGATGGGGGCCAGGGTCCTGGGCCTGGGGCTCTTGGAAGACTCTGGTGGGCACATCCGAATCATGGTCCTGCGCGTATGAACTGCCCGCGTGGGACGACACTGATGCATATCTGGATGGCCATGGAGGAGCTGAAAAACCCTGGGCAGAGTCTCCCTCTCTAGCTGACGTCGCTCGATGCGGCACCGGGGATCGGTACCGGGAGGCATACCGGTACCGGGAGCGAGAACGGGACCTGTGACCGGAGCGGTGCCAGGAGGTCGACCGAGATCTCGAGGCTCGACGTCAGGAGTGGCTACGGGAGTCACGGTGCCTGGAGCAGTGCCGGGAGCTGCATCGGTGCCGAGTGTACCGGGCTGGCGAACGGGACGCTGACCGGTGCCGCGAGTACAACCGGTACCGAAATGGAGAATGGTGCCGGGACTGCGAGCGGTGTCGGGACCCGGATCAGCGACGGGACCGAGAACATCTGCGGGACCGCGATCGTGAACAGTGCCACTCTGCGGTGCTGACGGAGGGTGGTCTGATCAAGGCAGGCTTGCCGATCGACTGTACAACCCGCACCGGAGGTGCCGGGGGTTGAGGCAGCACAGACTCTGTCATTGCAATCAACTCCCTCGCTGTGGAAATTGTCTCTGGCATGGAGGGAATAGTGAGCTCAACCACGGCTCGCACCAGGGAGCTTTCAGGCACCGGACTCGATGGCTCTTGCGTGGCCGGAATCGATGGTGCTGATATTGTCAGTGCCACGGCAGGTATCGGTGCCGGGCGGTCTGACTTAGTATAGCGCTCGGGCTGCGGAGCAGACGGCTCGGATGCAGCAGGAGTCTTGTGCCTCTTCCCCTCGGGGAGAGGGATTGGTGCCGAGCGGACGTCGGTGCCGGCGACGGCCGGTGCCGAGAGGCCTTGGCGGTACCGGTGCTGAGGGAGTGCTTCTTGAAGACTGTCCAGCGCTCGGTGCCGAGGGTGGAGGAGTAAGAGCTGCCTCCATCAGGAGCTGCTTGAGACGAAAGTCCCGCTCCTTTTTTGTTCTCGGCTTCAAGGCCTTACAAATGCGGCACTTATCTGTTAGGTGAGATTCCCCGAGGCACTTAAGACAGGAGTCATGGGGATCTCTTGTCGGCATCGGCTTGTGGCAGGCCGAGCACGGTTTGAAACCCGGTGAACCGGGCATAGGCCCCGGCACTGGGTGCGGGGAAGGGGATAATCCCCGAACCCCTGTGAACTATATACGCTAACTATAGTACCAATGAATAAAGTTAACTACAACTATATAAATCTGAACTATATACACAAGAATTAACGAGAGAACTACGAGTAGCTAGGGAAGTGGAGGTCAGCTAAGCCGCGCTCCACTGTTCCAACGACCGACACGGGCGGTAAGAAGGAACTGAAGGGCCGTTGGGTTGGCAGGGGTATATATTCGGCGCTATAGCGGCGCCACTCCAGGAGGCGACCCAGCCGACTCACCGAGTGTTGCTAGGGTAAAAATCTTCCGATGAACCTGCACGAGGCGCACACACACCTAATTGGAATGGATATGAGCAAGCACTCAAAGAACAAAGACTTTCGGAGACTGGACTCTTTTGGAAGAAAAATTCATCTTTGAGCTTCCAGTTATGAGTGGCGAACCATCAGGCTCTCCTGGGCCTGTATGAATTCAATCTGTGGGGCTCCCTGCCCAAATTTGAGGACTCCCTCCAAGAGCGTGATAAGGAGTTCAGGGCATTCAGGGAGGAAGGGGCAATGGCAGCTCGAGCTTCCCTACAGGCTGCCTTGGATGCTGTGGACATGGCCGCACGATTGATGGCCTCAGCGGTGTCCATGAGATGGGTGTCATGGCTCTTACTCTCTGGGCTATCCAGCAAGGTGCAGTCCTCCATCCAAGACCTCCTGTTTGATGGGAAAGCCCTGTTTGCAGAGGAAACAGATACAAGGCTGTTGTATGGCATGGCATGAAGGACTCCCGCATGATCCTCCAGACACTGGGTCTATATGTCCCGGCTCCAACAAAACCTAAATTTAAGCTGCAGCAGACTTCTACCCCGGTTGCCCTCCCAAAGTACAAGGACGCCCATAAGAAGCAGTGGGACTATAGGAGACGCTCTCAGAGGCAGTCTCAACCTGCCCCCCAGCCGGGACCCTCCAAGGGCAAGCAGGCAGGGAAAAGGCAGGGGCACCTCGTGAGGGATCCAACCCCAATAAAGCTGCCCTTCTCCAACCGGTTGTGTGCTTTCCTCCCAGAGTGGTCGTGGATTACCTCGGACCAATGAGTCCACAACACCATCATCTGGGGTTACACCCTCCAGTTTACCTCCTCCCCACCCAAAGACTCCCCACTCCCATCCCTCTTGAGAGACCCCTAACACGAAGCTCTGCTCAAGCAGGAGGTGGGGCAGCTCCTAGGACTAGGAACGATAGAGGCAGTGCCCGAGGAGTTCATGGGCAAGGGGTACTACTCCCGTTACTTCCTTATCCTGAAGGCCAAAGGGGGGCTCAGACCCATACTGGACCTACGGGGCCTAAACCAGCACATGGCAAAGCTCAAATTCCACATGGTCTCCCTGGCCTCCATCATCCCCTCCCTGGATCCTGGGGACTGGTATGCTGCCCTCGATCTACAGGACACGTACTTCCACATCCACAGCTTCTTAAAATATGATTTGGGATCAGACTTTATAAACAAGTTTGGCTTAGAGACAGGAATGTGGATTTATCTGTCTGGGTCAAGCTTTGTAAGCCATAGACAATGAAAGTACATTGACACTGAAGGTAAACAAAGCAACCAAGCTAACACGCAGCAGCTTGGGGAGCACACCGGGGAACTGAATCTGCACCCCAGGAAGCTTTCCTGGCTCTTGCACCACAGACAATGGACTTTGGGTGGTGTTCCCTCTCTTCCTTACATGATGGAGAACTCAAATGTCTTTTGCTCCCCTTCTATTACCCAGAGGGCTGGAGATGCTGGTAACTTGATGTTAGTCTGGAAACTTCTGAGGCAAAGATTGTGACTTGTTATCAGTTTTTGTCACTATGAAGCGTGTTTTGTTTGTAACAAAACTTGTCTCTTTCTCTTGCTTAGTATCACTTAAATCTCTGTTCTTTGTTACTACACTTCCCAAAGTACCTCAGTGCTGTGTGTTCAAGTGAAGTGAGAGTCTCCAGCCTACCTAATAGGCTGAGATGTGCCCTGGCCCTTTGGAGGCAGCAAACCTAACAATTTCTGTAAATATCCAGTAAGTTCATCTCTAATCCCCTCCCAGCCCCACAGCTTCCTCCCGACCCCAGCCTGAGCAGCCCCTCCCATCTCCCTATTCTCCCCACCACTCTCCAATATCAGTCTGTTTCCATAATGGAAGCAGGCTTGTACCAGAGTTCACTCACCGCTAGGGCCTGGCCTGGTGTTACAGCTTTCTTGCTGGGCTAGCACCGCCGCCAATAGTCGCGCTGGCAGTTTGTTGGCTGGGAACTTAGCCCTTCAGCCAGGTGACCATCCTTCAGTCCACTCCTTCCTGGGTCACGCTCATCCCAAACAAAAAGTCCGAAAATGTCTTAACAGAAACAAGACCTTCCGCCTTCTTGGGGGCACTTCCTCAGCCTGCCATTGGCTCGGCCTGCCCTTGCTGGGCTTGCTAGCCCTTTCCATGACCTTGTACATCCTCTTCCTTGGGGATGGTGGGAGAACCCACTCCTGCCCTGGACTCTAGATTCTGGCCCAAGGCCCTGTACTGAACTGCTAGGCCTGCTCCTTTACTTTTCCTGTGGTTTTCCCTGGTTTCCCCTCAGGTGGGGCTCACTTTGTAATCAATTTGGCCCAGCTCCAGGCTTTGCAGCCCATAGGTCAAGCCACCCTGTCATATACCCCCCTCCTCCTTAAATCCAGCCCAAACCAGGGGCAAGTTCTACTCTTGTCCAAGCTTCATCCCTTGCCATCTCGTCGCTGTCACCAGCTGCGCACTTGTACAGCCTGGGCACTCGGCGTCTCCAGCTCCCCTGCCAGCTCGCTCACCAGAATTAAAGAGGCGACCCTTCTCTTCTGCAGTATCCCAATGCTCTTCCTGCAGCCACTCAGTCTCATTAACAGCTGCTTGCAGAGCCTGTTCTGAAGCCATTAGCTTCTTCTGTAGCCTTTTTGCTACTGCCACTGCATCCCCCCCAAACCTTTTCCTTCAGGGTCTGAGAACCCACCATGGACTGCTCCACCCTTGTGTTTGTCCCTACTTCAGTCTGCTTCATCTCTGTGCCAACCATTTCGTCCTCCACCTCCCTGCAGCACCCGACAGGGTGTGTTGGTGGAGGGTCTGCAACGTCCACGGCCATCCCTGCCACCTCCACTTTGCCTGTCTCATGGGTTTGTGCCAGAGGACACCTTCTCTTTTCTTTCTACCTTCTTTGGGTTCTAGCCCCTCCTTTTCCCACTCTGCAATTTCCTAAGCAGACTGTGTCTTTAGATATGGCCTGTTCTCTGCACCCAAAACAAAGAATATTTGTCCCTATTTTGGCATTAGGCCACGCTTGTATACTTTCTCATGCCCTGCTCTCCTGGGCTAACCTTCTCAGCACAGCCCAGGCATGCTGTCCACATCTGCTCTTTTTGTCCAGTCATGAAATCAAGCGTCCCCCATCGATGGGCGCTCCAGCACCATGGCAGTTTCTCTGCCTGGTAACTCAGCCTCTGGCCCGGTCACCACCTTTAGTCCACCCTTCTGGAGCCCAGGTTGTCTCACACTAAAAGTCCAAAGAGGTCTTCCCACAGAAAGAAGTCCTTCTGCCATCGCTGGGGCTCCTGCTCAGCCTGCAACCCCCTTTCTGGGCTTGGAACCCTCTCCGGCTGTGTGTACACGCCCCCTTCTTTGGGGCCAGTAGGGGAACCCAGCCCCACCCTGACATTGGTAGCAGCCCAGGACCCTCTATCCAACAGCTCGGTCTGCTCCTTTCTCTTTGCTGCAAGTTTCCCGGGGCACTTCCTACCTCTCTTCTCAAGTTCCTCTAGGCTTTCCTTGCTGCTCTGAACTTCCCATCTAGTTCTCATTCTCATAGCCCAGCTGGGTTTTATCACTGCTGAAGTCTGGCTCTTTAGGGGGAGGTACATGGTCCTTCTCAGGTAGGGCTCATTCTGTAATCAGTTTGGCTAGGTTCCAGGCTCTGCAGCCCAGAGGAAAGCACCCTGGTACAGGCGTGCTCTGCCCACTCCTACTGTTACTGGGCTGGGGTTCTTGCTCCCCATTTCAGACCTGGTTTCTAGAGGGGCTGAGTACACACAAGCCCTACTGCATGGAACTGGAGTTTTCTTGTTATGACGACTGACATTCAGGCCCTTCATCATTCAGAAGCTGACAGCTGTGGTGAGGGGGCTGGAGAACCCCCATTGCTGATTGGAAGGAGGTCAAAGAGTTGGGTCTCTGGGACTTGAAGGGTTCATTTGTTCTGCTGTGGGAAGTGGACCTGGGGAGCGGAGATGCCATGTGAACAAGATTGCATAATGCTCTCTTCATGCCTGAGGGGCTGGAACCTCCTGCCAGAAACGCTTTTAGGAGTCCAGGTTTAAGGACGTCTCTGGGGAGACTCTTGCTAGGAACAAAACAAGGGTGGCACGTTGATGAAGACATCTCTGTCCCAGGACTGGGATCCAGGGACAGGCAAAGCTCCCAGCCAGGCTATGCACTGGAAATTCTATTTCTCCCCCAGGAGCCCCGCATGCCCTGAGGAGTAAATGGCTCTTACCGCCACGAGGGAGGGGGCTCTTCCATCTCAGCCTCTTTGAGACCCAGCACTGCTTGGTTTGATGGGACGAGGTTACCTGTCCTCACTGCTCCGAGGTGGCTCAGGTGCAGGATCCGCCCATCTGGGAGGCTGTGCCAGATCCCAGGGCATAGAACACAGCCGGGGAGGCGGCTTCTTTCCATTTCACACCAAGAGACCCCATAGAAGGGCCAAAGGGAGAATAAAGGGCAGGAGGTGAAGCTGGGCCTGAGCCTCTATCCCACCATCACCTCCTCAAAAATGAATCTTTCCGAGCTTTAGTGGGGCATGGGACTGTTCCCTGACACAAAAGCCCTTCTGCACCATCTGGGGCAGGGAGAGCTCTGCCTGGGAGCAGGGGGAATGGGATGGGGGTCAGGCCAAGGAAAGAGGGAGGGGAATGGGAGTGAGGGGAAGAGCTCTTGCCCCAGATGAAGGAATTTTGGGGGCAGAGGGAAGGACCCTGCTCCACATGGGGGGGAGAGTTTCTGTGAGTACCAGGGGGCTCCATTTCCCCTTCCACTAGCTCCCCATTTACAGTGAGCCAGAGCAGTACATGCAGCAGGGAGCAGGAGTTGCTGGAGTCCTCAGAAGCACAGCCCCTGCAGCACCTCAGGGACTGGTGCAAGTGCCGGATGATACGGAACTGGCCCATCACTTTGGCCGTGACATCCTCCTGCTGCAAGGGAACGAGAACCTGTCAGAGACTCAGATGCCCCCAAGGAATCAGGGGCAATTAAGGGCACCTGGAACCAGCAGCATTTCCACCCAGCACCTGCCCACCTCTGAGGGATGGATTCACCCTCCTGACCCCCAGAATGACGTCTTGTCATCCTTTCTAGTGACTTCCACTGCCAAACCCCCTCCTTGTAGGGTGAGCTCCTGCCATCTCCCCCTCACTGCCTTTGACAGCTGTTCCACCTCCAACCCACAGCTCAAGTTCTCAGAAACCTCTCCTCCACCCCCACCCGTGATAGGACCCCTCATATTATGCACTGCTCCTAGTGCCACTCTCCAATGGATCCTCATCCTCCACCGAGGGGGAAGTAGGTTGGAGCGGAGTTATCCCTACTTGAAAGAGGGAGCAGCTAAGGCTAAGAAAGGAGAATTGACTTGTCTTAGGTCATCACACAGCCAGTCAGTGGCAGAGTTGGGAGTAGGACCCAAGAGCCCTGACTTTCAAACTAACCATCACATCTTGAATTTTGTACATTGAATAAAATTCTGCCACCTTAAACTAGTGTTTTCCATGCCTAGAATTCAGCTGGCACCAGATGCATCAGACTGAGAAGATTCCAGACTCTCAGAGGCTCTTACCTTTTAAACAGGGACGTCTGTTTTCTAGTAAAGTCAGTAAAAGGAAAAGAGAAAACTCGAAAGAGGTTCCTCCTCACGCTCACGTATGTGAACCTTAATACTCTCTAAGTCCTCAAAGAGAGACCTCAAGTAGGAGACTTGCTGAAGCAGAGCCACGGGGGTCTCCGAGGTTTCCCTAGCCCTGCGCCCCTGTCCTGCCTGGCTGATGTCAGCATCTCTGTGAGGTCACCACCTTTGACCAATAGGCTGGGGTCCTGCAAAAGGCCTTTGTGATGTCACTGCCACACCCACCCCTCCCCTGAAGTGCTAATGTCCTGCTGCTGGCCAGACACTTTCAAGGTTTGAGCTACTCCCTGTGGATCACCCCACTCAATGAGTGTTCACTCCAGGAAGCAAGCCGGCTAGATAGTAAAACATCAGAGGCTGCTCCCAATGCTACACTCAGTTTTTCCAATGTTCATAGACTTTATTGCCAGAAGAGACCATTAGAGCATCTAATCTCAACCCCCTGCATATCACAGGCTTCCTGTATAGCACAATAGCTACTTTTGGGGCAAACATATTCCAGAAAGGCATCTAGTTTTCATTAAATGACATAAAGAGATGGAGAATCCACCACTTTCCCTTTTAGTGAGTGCCAGGGGGCTCCATTTCCCCTTCCACTAGCCCCCCACTTACAGTGAGCCAGAGCAGTACCTGCAGCAGGGAGTGGGCAGGAGTTCCTGGTGGCCTCAGAAGCACAGCCCCTGCAGTGTCTCAGGCACCTGGCACATCACTTTGGCCGTGATGTCCTCCTGCTGCAAGGGAAGGAGAACAACCTGTCAAAGACTCAAATGCCCTGAGGAATCAGGGGCAATTAGGGGCACCTGGAACCAGCAGCATTTCCACCTAGCACCTGCCCACCTCTGAGGGATGGATTCACCTCCTGACCCCCAGAATGGAGTCGTCTTCTCCTTTCTAGTGACCTCCAGTGCCAACCCCTCCTCCTTGTAGGGTGAGCACCTGCCACCTCCCACTCAGTGCCCTTGACAGCTGTTCCACCTCCAACCCACAGCTCAAGTTCTCAGAATCCTCTCCTCCACCCCCACCCCCACCCAGGTTGGGCAGGGAGGGGGCTCTAGCAGGAGGGATTCTGGCAGCAGTGAAGTGGGGTGTGGGGAGGTTGAGACCTTTCCCCAAGTCACCCCAGTGACTAATGCTGAAGCTGCAGGATGGCAGTCCTGGTGAATGGAGCAGATCATCAGCCCCTGCTGATTGAATCCTCCAGTTCTCTCTAGAGGGGGCCCAGCCCTGCCAGCAGGACAAGCTTCCCCCGACCCATGTGCCTCAGCCCTGCCTGGTCAGTCAACATCACCCATCAATCCTTGGCCTCCCAGGCTTCCAGTGATGGGAGCAACTTGGTGGTGGCTCGGGTGACACGGCCCCTAGGCCACTGGGAACTGTGTGTGGCCCTGTGGGACAGGACTGGCTCACAGAGGGCACTTACAGGACTCTGCTGCCCTTCCCAAGGGCAAAAGCACCGTGCCCTAAGAACATAAAAGGCTGTGAGGAGGTAATGCTTCTCATTAATTAGCCTTGCTAAAGAGCTGTGTTGGAGCTGCTCCAGGGACAAGTTGGCTCCCTCCTGCTCATGGAGGTGAATTCATCTCCCTTCTCAGTAGCACCTGCTCTCACTCTCATTCCCCATTAGGCTCCTTGCTGCCAGGCCAGCGAATGACGATAGGAATGAAGCCAAGGCCACGCTCCAATCGCCTGAGTCTAATGCAGCTGCTTACCTTGTCCCCCATGCTAGGCTTCCCCCAGGTGGGAGTAGATGAGGAGCAGCCCAGCCTGGCTGACACAGCAGGGGGTCGTGGATGGCCAGCACTGCCCTCGGTCCGGAGGAAGAATCTTCTCTGCCCCTCCGAGAAGACCTTGCTGAAGACCTAAAACCAACAGGATGTGAGGCATTAGCAGATTGCCCAGAGCCAAGCTCCAAATCCTGGGGCTAGAACGGCATCTCTGTCTAGTGGCCCCAGAAGGCAGCCACTGCAGAGGACCTAGCCACTCCCACTCCCTGAGCTGTCACATGCCCTGGCAAAGTGTCCTTACCTCCCCCACCCTGGCTGTGTTCCTGTAGCCCAGGAGCCTGATGTCCTGGTGCCAGTCCCAGCACAACAGGTCTTCAGCCTCCTGGATGGTAAGCCCTGGGAAAGAGAGACACACACACATTTGGCATTCTGGTTGCAGTGCTTCTGTCCTTCCAGTCTCATTGGTGGCTGCACGGTGGGCAGAGTCCTCGCTGCGTGCCTGGCCCAACAATTGCAGGGGATGGGTGTAGAACACAGAAAGAGACAGACAGAGACTCATCCTCCAGCCGGGGTCAGCCTGAGAGAAATTGGCTGGGGTCCCAGTCTCACTCTTCTGTCGGGTGCCATTTCCCAGCTGGGTTCCTTACCCCTCTGGTGCAGCAGCAGCTGGTAGAGCTGGTAAACCCCCTCCCTGGCCTGCTGGCTAAGGTCCTTGCCTGGGTCACTGATGAACAGAGCTAGCTGTGCCACATGGTGACCCAGCCTGGGGAATTCTGCTGAGTTCTAATGGAAGGGAGAGGGAGAGGGAACTCCATCAGCATTTTCCTGTCAGCTCCCAGTCCCCCCTCCTTCCCCTCAGCCGCTCTGCGGGAGATACTACAAGATAGGAGCTAGAGCTAAACCCTTAATTTTCTCTACCTGCAAGACAGCCTGGAGCACAGGGATGTGGGCAGGGCCCTCCAGGAGGATTTGCTTCCCCAGCTGCTCCAGGCATGAATCTGGAGCATGGTCCCCTTAAAAGCCCAGTCACCACTTAACCACGATAAGAAGAACTTGACTCAAGCCCAGCTCATTCCCTGCTCTGACTCTGCCTCCCCAAGAGGAACACTTCTAACCCACAGCCCCTGCAGCAGCAGATCCTACAGCCAGTTGGAGCCAGCCCGCCTACGCCTGGAGTCAGGAAGCTGGGCCACTTGCGTCAAATTCAGGGAGGGTGATGGTGAATCTGAGCAGGGCCGTGCCACTCCTAATGGCCCTGGCTCTCTCTTGCAACACCCTGAACACGATCCAGTAGTTAAGGAGGCAGCTCAGGATCAAAGGGCAGGTGTATGTACTGTGTTAATGAGACCCACCCCAAACCCAGGGGGCTGAGACATTGTGTGTGGGGTGGAATATCTGATTCATTGATCCCAGAGCTTTAGAAGGGGATTGTTGCCCCCAGGATGATGCTTGTATTCTGCAGGTCACAATTTGTCATTGTCTCTCTAGATTGGGACAATGCTCGGTGTTGAGGCTGGTCCCATCCTTCCTGAACTCCTAATTCCTGAACAGCTTACCAGGAAGAGACAGACAGACAAGTTCCCTAGCATGGCATCCAGGAGGTCTGTCAAGACCGTATGGAGATCCTGCAAAGCAAGGGAGAGCCATGGGTCAGAGTTAGGGAAAGTGGGGCTACACCTACCACAGGATGAGAAGAGGGGTGTGGCGGGTTTTGTATCTCATCAACCCCTTTGATTCAAGGGGGAGGGAGCAAGGTTTACCCCGCCTCCCTGCATCTGCATCCGTCTTACTACCTCCCCGGTAGTCAGGGCTGTATGGCCCAATGGCCAGAGTCTCTCTACACCCTCTTCCCCGGGTCGGGTAGCACAGCCTAGCGGCCAGAGTCTCTATAGTGTGCCCCCAAGCCAGTGTGGCCTAATGGCCAGAGTATCTCTAAATTCTTCTCCCCGTGGGGGATAGCGTGGCCCAGCGGCCAGAGTTCATCTACCTCCCTTGGGGTGAGAGAGGGTTCGGTGAACTATGTCATCCCCCAAAAGGAGGGGGGGTAGATACCCCCAGTAGGGGAGCCTGGGCCCACTCACCTTCACCGAGCTCTGACCCAGGGCTCTGTCAGTGATGGCATGATCCACCACAAGTCAGCGGGGAATCCTACCACAATACGCTGCCCTCATAATGGTGGGAGATACTATTCCTTTCCCTTCCCTGGGTTACATCCTACCAATCCTCCAAACGTAGCAGTTCTTGTGGCATCAGGGTCTTCAGGATCCTCAGCATCCGATGATCCCTGGGATTCCCACAGCTGCCAGTCTCTGGGCCCGTTTCCTGGCTCCTCAGCTCCCTCCTTCCTTGCAACTGCTCCTGGGCTGGAGCTTCTGCAGGGCATCCTTCTTCCTGAGCTGCCAGCCCTGATTAATCAGTTCTGCAGGCTTCTATGCTTGACTCCCGGTTGGAGCATGCCCAGCAAAGCCTTAGGGGTGTGGTTTCCTCTGCTAGCAGGGAAGGGTTAACTCTCTCAGTCCCAGTGCGGGGCCAGTCTGCCCCGTCACAAGGGGTCTCTGGGAAGCACTGGTGAGACCCCCAAACACATATCCTGGCCTCTATCATTCACATCCCACTGTGGGCAATTAGCAACGATTTGTGGCAGGATGAGAGCTGGCTCTTCGATCCATGACTTTAGCATGATCTACCTGGACTTAGATGGTGTCCTTCTCCGTGCCCAGGGTGAAGATGGCATGCAGGGCAGCTCAAAGGAGGTGGGTCTCCAGTTCTGGCTCCAGGGCAGGTGTCATGGTGCTGGCAAGAGAGAGGAGCCAGTATAGGACTGTGCAGTGCGGGGGTGGGACTGGCACCAACATAGCCGCAAAACTGCAGGGAACTAGGCAGAGGCTGGCGAGAATGGAAACTGAGGCACCGAGCCAGGGAATGACAAGGCCAAGATTTCCCAGACAGACAGTGGCAGGATAGGAATAGCACCTGTTCCCTGGACCCTACTCCCGCTCCTCTATCTGATCCTGGGAGTGAGCCTCTCCCCAAAGCCATTGCAATGTTACTGGAGTGAAAAGAACAGCGCAGCCAGGAGAGAAGGAACCCCCCACCACCTCTGCCACAGGAGCCACCCTTGGGAGGTGACCTGGGAGCGGGAGGGGCAGTGACTCCTAGCTCTGGGCCTGAGCAGCACTGGGGTTAGGGGAACTGGGCGGGAGGGTCTCGGTATCTGAGGTTGCCCACAGCAATCAGGGAGTTAGCGAGGACGCCGCCGGGTGGGGAGTTATCAGGCAGCTCCTCAAAGAGCTCCTTTGAGACCCAAAGGAGAGTGTGAGATTCGGGCCTCACTGACACTTCCCAGTGAGGAGATTAACCAACCAGCACCCCACACAGCCAGCAGGATCCCTAGTGACCAGTCTCAGAATTTCTCCTGTTTCTTCTCCACAATCTTCAGCCCCAGCAATCCCTGCCCTCAGCTGCCCCTCCAGCACCAGCCATCCCCCATCCATTGGCCTGGGGAGACCCCTGCCCGTCCCCTGTCTCTGTCCTCCCTCCAGCTGCTGGGCGCCATGTCTCACTCACCACAATCCTCTCCATCACAGCCGCCTTGTGTCCTGCCTTCTCTGCTGTGCAGCAAGACACGCAGGGTGGATGGCGTGCAGGAACATGAGCTGCTGGGCCTCATCCTGCACCCACCAGGACTGGGGTTAGGGGAGAGAGAGCCAGTTAGGCAGGGACCTCCCTGCCCCCCCCACCAGCTGCAGGACTCAGGCCTGAATGGGGGTTAGTGGGGACCCACCCATTGTTCAAATCACCCACGACCCCTACACAAGAAGGGTCAGGAACTGGGACAGTGCCTGGGGTGGGGGGAAGAGACCCTGGCTGGTGTATGACAAAGACCCCCAGCTTGGGGGTCCCAGATCATGGAGGAGAAAGGTCCCCATTGGGGTGGAGGATCATTGGGGACAAGACCTTCTGCAGGGGGTCGTGATGCTGGGAAGGGGCAGGACAACCTCGGTTCCAGCACAGCTGGAGAACGTTTGTACCTTTTCTTAGCCCTGGAGCTGCTCTCGGATTTTTTTGAGAGCAGCTTCCTCTGTGGCCATGTCCACCCATTCCTCCTCCTCCTCATCTGAGTCCCTGGGGGTCCCTGCACCAGGGAGAGAAGGGGACAGGGTGACTCCTGCTGCCACTCGGGGGAAGGACAGGGGCATGGTGGGGCAATGTGCCCCCTTCCCATGTCCAGGACCCAGGGCAAATTGGGACCCACACTCCCCCCTCTCAGTGATGCCTTCAGCCGCCAACTCCTTCAGGAGCCTGTAGCAAAGATACCCTCACACACTGTCCTGGACTCCCTGGGAGGTGCCTACCCCTGCAACTGGAGCACCAAGGACCAAAGTGGCAGCATCTAGTGTCAGTGGGGTTCACGTGGCTCAGGCCAGACACCTGGGCTGGGGACCCGCCCCCATAGCACTGGTCGAGTGCCTGGGCCCAGGGTGTTCACAGCCCCCTACTCACCCCTCCCTGAGCCCAGCCTGGCCCCTCACCTGGAACAAAGCAGTGACGTCCATCGGACTCGCTGCTGCCTGAGTCCCAGGTGCTGCTGCTCTCTCATGAGGATCGGGCCAAGCTGCTGGTGCTGGGACAGGGATCCTCCACCTCCTGCCCTGGGGAGGCTAGAAGATCCTCAGTAACCGGGCAGGGCTATGCCTCCTGCTGGGAATCAGGGCTGGGCTCTTAGGGCTGGTGCTTCCCTCACAACAAGCCTCAGAGACATCCTGCCCAGCTCCCCTTCTGGGCTGGGTCCTGCCTGTCCAGCTGCATCCTGGGCCAGCTTCATTTCGGCCTGGCTGGTGCCTCTCCCACCTCGGCGCCTGCACCGGGAGCAGGTTTCCTCTTGCCAGAAGGCTGGGCACTTCTACCTCCTGGCCCAGCTGGGAGCTCCTTCCCTGCCAGTGGGAACGGAGGGGCCACTATGCTCCTGGGGAAGATGGCACCTGCTTCCCTCAGGCTCTGGGGCCACCTGCAGAGCCTTCTTCCTGAACATCCTCAGGAGCCTGGACATCCCGGAACCAAGCGGGGAGCAGGCGTGAGTCTGGGGTCAAGGCAGCCTCTCACTAACCAGACTTTTTTGTCCCTCCCCATCCCTGCCCCAGACAGAGCAGCTCCTTCTCCCCCAAACAGGGGTGCAGGGAGTGCAGTCTACACACACTGGCAGGAATTCATTGCATGATCTGCTCCCATGGATTGCAAATCCAATCTCCTTTGGGAGAGATTCTCGCCCCCTCTTTCTGCCTCTCCCCAGACAGACAGGGACACCACGGAGGAACCCTAATGCCACTCAGTTGCTCTAGGTGATGGAGTGATGGAGGGTGAATGTTCAGGGTCGCCAGCTGTCCCTCGCCCTCCTCCTCACGCTCCAAGCCCAAGGCAGGCTGGAGAGGGTGGTGACCTGAGGAGTTACCCTGCCTAGCGAGTAGGCAGGGTGATGATACTGGGCAATCGACTGGCTGTGAAAACAGGAGTCTGTCTTATTTCCAAAGGACGGAGAAACTGAGCCAGCAGCAGGGGGTGCAGAACACTGCCCTAGTGTGGGGCTGACAGCGCCTCCCAGCTTCTGACATCCTTACACAACTTCCTGGAGCCTGCTGCACTTAACAATTTCAAAATAAAATAGAATACTTCAGCTATTCTATTATGTCATAATCTGACCTGAGTAAACGGGATAGGACACCTTATATTATGCACTGCTCCTAGTGACACTCTCCAATGGATCCTCATCCTCCACCCACCATCTCCCTTCCCAGTAGCACCTTGCCTGGGTCACTGATGAACAGAGCCAGGTGTGCCACATGGTGACCCAGCCTGGGGAATTCTGCGGAGTTCTAATGGAAGGGAGAGGGGACTCCATCAGTATTTTCCTGTCAGATCCCAGTTCCCCCTGGGCCAGGCCTCTCTTTTTCCCCTCAGCCGCTCTGCGGGAGATGCTAGAGGATAGAAGCTAGAGCTAGATCCTTAATTTCCTCTGCCCGCAAGGGAGCCCGGAGAACAGGGATGTGGGCAGGGCCCTCCAGGAGGACTTGCTTCCCCAGCTGCTCCAGGATGACAGGAAGGCATGAACCTGGAGCATGATCCCCTTAAAAGCCCAGTCACCACTTAACCAGGACAAGACCTTGACTCAAGCCAAGTTCATTCCCTGCTCTGCCTCTGCCTCCCCAAGAGGAACACTCCTAACCCACAGCCCCTGCAACAGCAGATCCTACAGCCAGTTGGAGCCAGCCTGTCTACGCCTGGAGTCATGAAGCTGGGATCAGAGGTCACTGTGACATTATTGATATAATCTGGGACCATATAGAACAGGGTTGCAACCAAGGTCCTGTACTGGCAACAAATCTTATGTAAAGGGGGTCTGTCAGGGTTCCTCCCCCACTTTGAACTTTAGGGTACAGATGTGGAGACCTGCATGGACACTTCTAAGCTTAATTACTAGCTTAGATCTGGTAACACTGCCACCATCCAGAAATTTCAGTTTCAGGATCACTTTCTGTCCCCCGAAAACCTTCCCCTCCGTGGGCAGCCTTGAGAGGCTTTTTTATCAAGTTCCTGGTGAACACCGATCCAACCCCTTGGATCGTAACACAAGGAGAATTTAACCATCCCCCCTCCCTTCCCCCACCAATTCCTGGTGAGTCCAGATCCAGTTCCCTTGGATTTTAACACAACGAAAAAAATCAATCAGGTTCTTAAAAAGAAAGCTTTTAATTAAAGAAAGAAAGGTAAAAATTATCTCTGTAAAATTAGGATGGCAAATACTTTACAGAGTAATTAGATTTATGTAGCCCAGAGGAACCCCCCTCTAGCCTTATTGGTCCTCTGGTCAGGTGTCAGCCAGGTTTACTGATCTTCTTCACCCTTTACAGGTAAAAGAGACATTAACCCTTAACTATCTGTTTATGACACATCCCCCAAATCTCAGACAGTGTGGAACCACACTGGCGGTGATTTTTTTCTAGAACTTTAGAATAAACAGATTAATAAAACACATGCACCTTTACATATACTATTAATTATGTAAAACTACAAGATTTTTTTACATTTTAGGGACAATTTTTAACCAGTTGATTTTGGGAAACTTTTACAGGAGAGTGCATTAGCTACTTTGTTAGAAGCTCCTGAAATGTGTTGAATTTTGAAATTAAAATTTTGGAGAGCTAAACTTCATTGAAGATGTTTTTTGTTGTTTTCCTTGACAGTATGAAGCCACTTTAGCGCAGCATGGTCGGTTTGTAGCTGGAAACACCGTCCCCAAACGTATGGGTGTAGCTTTTCCAGGGCATACACAATGGCAGAGCATTTTTTTTTACTGATTGACCAGTGGCTTTGCCTCTCAGACAGTTTTTTGCTGAGAAACATGACAGGATGAAATTTTTGATCCGGTCCTTCCTGCATTAAAACTGCTCCTACACCACAATCAGATGCATTTGTGGTTACTAGGAATAGTTTGTCAAAGTCTGGGGCCCTTAGCACAGGGTCAGACATGAGTGTTGCCTTAAGCTGGTTAAAGGCCTTTTGACACGCATCAGTTCACTTAACTGCATTTGGCTGTGTCTTTTTGGTCAGGTTTGTTAGTGGGGCAGCGATTTGGCTGTAGTGTGGTACAAATCGCCTGTAATATCCGGCCAAGCCTAAAAAGGATTGGACCAGGTTTTTTTACTTTGGGACAGGCCACTTTTGGATAGCATCCTCCTTGGCCTGTACGGGATTTATTGTTCCTTGACCCACCTGGTGTCCAAGGTAAGTTACTCTGTTTTGGCCTATTTGACACTTTTTAGCCTAACAGTTAGTCCTGCCTGTCTGATGCGCTTGAAGACTTTTTCCAGGTGCTCCAGGTGTTTTGCCCATGAATCAGAAAAAATGACCACATCATCGAGGTAGGCAACTGCAGATTCTTCCAATCCTGCTAGGAGACCATCTACAAGTTTTTGGATGGTGACGGGTGGATTTTGCAGCCCAAAAGGAAGCACATTAAATTTATACACCCCTGCGTGGGTGATGAAGGCTGACCTTTCTTTGGTGGGTTCATCTAGCGGTACTTGCCAGTACCCCTTGGTTAAGTCTAATGTAGAGATGAACTGGGCACGTCCCAATTTTTTCAATAGCTTATTGGTCCCGATAGTTGTCGGGACAAGTTACAGCATTTAGCTTACGGTAGTCCACGCAAAAGCGTATTTCCCCATTTGGTTTGGGAACTAGAACCACTGGAGATGCCCATGCACTGTTAGAGGGGTGGATTATACCCATCTGTAGCATGCTTTGGCTCTTCCATTCTATAGCAGCTTGTGCATGAGGAGACACCCGGTAGGGTGGGGTTCTAATTGGGTGAGCATTACCTGTGTCAATGGAGTGGTATACCCGTTCAGTCCATCCTGGAGCGGCTGAGAACATTGGCGCGAAGCTAGTGCACAGCTCCTTGATCTGTTGCCGCTGCAGACATTTCAGGGTTGTGGAGAGGTTCACCTCTTCCACACCACCGTCACTTTTTCTGTCGTAGTAGACACCGTCAGGCCAATTAGCATCATCTCCTCCCTGGGCTGTAAACTGACAAACCTTTAAGTCTCTGGAGTAAAAGGGCTTTAGAGAATTAACATGGTAAACTTTAGTCTTTAGGGTTGAGGTGGGGAATGCTATGAGATAGTTGACAGCTCCCAGGTGCTTTTGGACCGTGAATGACCCTTCCCATGATGCTTCCATCTTATGGGCCTGTAGTGCCTTTAAGACCATAACCTGGTCCCCTACTTTGAAGGAACACTCTCTGGTATGTTTATCATACCAGGCCTTTTGCTCCTCCTGAGCATCCTTTAGGTTTTCTTTAGCAAGGGCTAAAGAATGTCGGAGGGTGCTTTGTAGGTTGCTTACAAAGTCTAGAATGTTAGTTCCTGGAGAAGGCGTAAACCCCTCCCATTGCTGCTTTACCAACTGTAATGTCCCCTTAACCTCGTGGCCATACACAAGTTCGAATGGTGAAAACCCTAAATTGGGATGTGGAACAGCCCTGTAGGCAAAAAGCAACTGCTGCAACACTAGGTCCCAATCATTGGAGTGTTCATTTACGAATTTACGTATCATGGCCCCCAAAGTTCCATTAAACCTCTCCACCAGGCCATTAGTTTGATGGTGGTAAGGGGTGGCATCCAAGTGATTCACCCCATGAGCTTCCCACAGGTTTTTCATGGTCCCTGACAGGAAATTAGTTCCCGAATTGGTAAGGATGTCAGAGGGCCAACCTATCCTGGCAAAAATGTCTGCTAAGGCCTGGCACACACTTTTAGCCCTAGTGTTGCTTAGAGCTACTGCTTCCGGCCATCGAGTAGCAAAATCCATGAAAGTCAGTATGTACTGTTTTCCTCTGGGGGTCTTCTTTGGGAAAGGACCCAGAATATCCACAGCTACTCGCTGAAATGGGACCTCAATTATGGGGAGTGGCTGGAGAGGGGCTTTGACCTGGTCTTGGGGCTTTCCCGCTCGATGGCCACCTCACAAGACTGGACATAATTAGCAACGTCCTTGCCCATTCCCTCCCAGTGGAAGGATTTCCCCAAATGGTCTTTGGTTCTATTCACCCCAGAATGCCCACTGGGATGATTATGAGCTAAGCTTAAGAGCTTTACCCGGTACTTAGTTAGAACTACCAACTGTCTTTGAGAATGCCAGTTTTCCGGGTGTCCACCAGAAAGAGTTTCCTTGTATAAAAGTCCTTGTTCTACAACAAACCGGGATCAGTTAGAAGAGCTTTCTGAAGGCTGTCATCTGCTTTCTGCTCAGCCTGGAACTGTTCCCTTGATGCTGGAGACATCAGTTCCTCCTTGGATTGTGGACTTGGATTTGGTCCCTTTAGAAGCGATGTAGGTGATGGGGTTGTTTTCATTGATTGTGAACCGCTTTCCGCTGGTGCACTATGTGATATTTCAGGCTCTGGCTGAGCCTCTGGGGTAGGGTTGTCTGCTGCTTCTGCCAGTTCAGGCCCGCTGGTGCCCTCTGGCGTTGGAGTTGTAGATGGGTTTGCAAGCTCTGGAGTCAGTGCTGGCAACGGTTCTGGTGCTGGTTGCTTTTCCAGTTTCGGTTTTGGGACTGGATGCACTATGGCTGTTTCAGTTGTTGGCAAGGGATCTGGTTCCACCACCTCGGTCTGGGTCTCTGGTAACACAGACGGGGCCCTTGTGGACGGCTCAGGAACAGGGATGTGTGTGGAAGCTTGCTTGGCCTGGCTGCGTGTGACCATTCCCACTCTCTTGGCCAGCTTCACATGGTTGGCCAAGTCTTCCCCCAGTAGCATGGGGATGGAATAATTGTCATAGACTGCAAAAGTCCACATTCCAGACCAGCCCTTGTACTGGACAGGCAACTCAGCTGTAGGCAAGTTTACAGATTTTGACATGAATGGGTGAATTGTCACTTGGGCCTCTGGGTTGATGAATTTGGGGTCCACTAAGGATTGGTGGATAGCTGACACTTGTGCCCCAGTGTCTCTCCATGCGATAACCTTCTTTCCGCCCACTCTCAAGTTTTCCCTTCGCTCCGAGGGTATTTGAGAGGCATCTGGGCCTGGGGATCTTTGGTGTGGTTGTGGTGTAATGAACTGTAACCGGTTGGGGTTTTGGGGGCAGTGGGCCTTTATATGTCCCAGTTCATTACATTTAAAACATCGCCCAGCTGACTGGTCACTGGGACGAGGTGAGTTGCTGGAGGCTGGTGAGGTGGGACAATAGGGTGTCTGGGTCTTTCCTTGGGTTGTAGGTGGGATCTTGGGTTGCCCCCGGTGATAGGGTTTATTTTCGGTTTGCCCCCTCTGATATTCGCTCCCCTTGCTAGTAGGTTTTTTTTTTGCCACTTTTACCCATTTGGCTCCAATCTCCCCCGCCTCGGTTACAGTTTTGGGCTTCCCATCTAGGATGTACCTTTCTATTTCCTCAGGAACACCCTCTAAGAACTGCTTCATTTGCATTAGAAAGGACAGAGCTTCCAGAGATTCAGCACTTGCTCCTGATATCCAGGCATCCCAATTCTTTCCAATGTGGTAGGCGTGTCGGGTAAATGACACATCTGGTTTCCACCTTAGGGCCCTGAACTGCCGACGGGCATGCTCAGGTGTTAGCCCCATTCTGATTCTGACTTTTGTTTGAAAAAGTTTATAATCATTCCCATGTGTTCCTTAGGCATTTCAGCCGCCACCTCTGCTAAGGGTCCACTGAGCTGTGGCCTCAGCTCTATCATGTACTGGTCTGTAGAGATGCTGTACCCATGGCAGGCCCTTTCAAAATTTTCTAAGAAGGCCTCAGTATCATCACCTGCCTTGTAGGTGGGGAATTTTCTGGGATGGGAAACAGTACCTGGAGAAGGGTTGTTAGGGTTGGCTGGTACATCCTGCTTAGTCCTTGCTAATTCCAGTTCATGCTTTCTCTCTTTTTCCCTCCATCTCTATTTGTTTCATCTCCATAGCTTTCCGGTGGTCAGCCTCTTTGGCTTTCTCTTCTCTTTCTCTCGCCTCCATATCTTTTTCTTTCATCTCCATCTTTTTTTGTTTCATCTCCATAGCTCTCTTGTGAGCCGCGTCTTTCCTGGCTATTTCTAATTGTTTTAGTTCCATCTGTCTCTTATGTTTGTTGTCTTTCTCTGTTGCTTCCAGCCTAGCCAGTTCTAGTTTGTTAGTTGCGCCACTAGTACTCATTTTCCTGCTTTCTTGTGCTGGCCACACCCCTCTGCAGCTCACTGAAACTGGGATGCACTCAGCTCAGGGCTGCTTGGTTAACAGAGACTTTCTAACTAGCTATACCCTAGAGGTAGAAAGAAAGAAAACAATTCAGCTTGTAAATTCCTTTTGCTGGCTGCTTGCTCACAGCTTGAAGCCTCCTCTTAACAAAAACCCTTGTTAAAAAAAACTTAACACCTCTGCCTTCAGGCTGCTTTCTAAGCAGCTAGAAAGGAGAAAAAAATCCTACTGGCTTTTGGTTCCTAAAAAATCCCTCACCGATGCTCACCGTGTCAAGGTTCCTCCCCCACTCTGAACTTTAGGGTACAGATGTGGGGACCTGCATGGACACTTCTAAGCTTAATTACTAGCTTAGATCTGGTAACACTGCCACCATCCAGAAATTTCAGTGTCTGGATCACTTTCTGTCCCCCCAAAACCTTCCCCTCCCTGGGCAGCCTTGAGAGGCTTTTTCACCAAGTTCCTGGTGAACACCGATCCAACCCCTTGGATCTTAACACAAGGAGAATTTAACCATCCTCCTCCCTTCCCCCACCAATTCCTGGTGAGTCCAGATCCAATCCCCTTGGATCTTAACACAAGGAAAAAAATCAATCAGGTTCTTAAAAAGAAAGCTTTTAATTAAAGAAAGAAAGGTAAAAATTATCTCTGTAAAATTAGGATGGAAAATACTTCACAGGGTAATCAGATTTATATAGCCCAGAGGAACCCCCTTCTAGCCTTAGGTTCAAAGTTACAGCAAACAGAGGTAAAATCCTCTCAGCAAAAAGGAACATTTACAAATTGAGAAAACAAAAATAAGACTAACACGCCTTGCCTGGCTATTACTTACAAGTTTGAAACATGGGAGACTGATTCAGAAAGATTTGGAGAGCCTGGATTGATGTCTGGTCCCTCTTAGTCCCAAGAGCAAACAACCCCCAAACAAAGAGCACAAACAAAAGACTTCCCTCCATTAAGATTTAAAAGTATCTTGTCCCCTTATTGGTCCTCTGGTCAGGTGTCAGCCAGGTTTACTGAGCTTCTTAACCCTTTACAGGTAAAAGAGATATTAACCCTTAACTATCTGTTTATGACAGGGTCATATAAGGTGTCTAAGACCAGGTTATGGATTGCTTGTTATGATTATGCTGTATGTATGCATGTATCATTTTGTAGTTGAAGGTATGAATATTGGCTCTGTACTGTCTGTACTTCAAATTTATGCTGTGCTTCTGGGAAACATCCCAGACAAGTTGGTGTTAGCTCTGCCTAGCCTGCTTGATGGCCCATTAAGGACCATCAGCTATACAATTGACCCATTGAAAGAAGGCAGATACGGCTTGTAACTCAGCAAAGTATGCAGGGACTTGCCCATGTGACTCCAGACTCCATTTTGCTGTAGTTTTCCACAGTAACAACAAAGACGTGTTCTTACACCTGCAAAAGCCTATAAAAGGCTGATGCCTCATCTCCATCTTGTCTTCAATTCTGCTTCTTACCTCTGGAGGGACTTTGCTACAAACTGAAGCTCTGAACAAAGGACTGAATAACCCATCCCAGCGGGGGATGTACTCCAGAGACTTGATTTGAACTTGCAGTTTATTCTATCACTGCTACAAGCCTGAACCAAGAACTTTGCCATTACTGTATGTAATTGATTCCATGTAATCAATTCTAGCTCTCATCTATATCCTTTTCCTTTTATGAATAAACCTTCAGATTTTAGATTCTAAAGGACTGGCAACAGCGTGATGATTTGTGGGTAAGATCTGATTTATATATTGACTTTGGTCTGGGGGGCTGATTCTTTGGGATCGAGAGAACCTTTTTCCTTTATTGGGGTGTTGGTTTTCATAACCATTCATCCCCAGGACGAGTGGGACTGGTCGTGATACTGGGAAACTGGAGTGTCTAAGGGAATTGCTTGTATGACTTGTGGTTAGCCAGTAGCGTGAGACCAAAGTCCTCTTTGTCTGGCTGGTTTGGTTTGCCTTAGAGGTGGAAAAACCCCAGCCTTGGGCTGTGACTGCCTTGTTTTAAGCGATTTGTCCTGAATTGGCACTCTCAGTTGGGTCCTACCAGAACCACATTGTCACAGTCACTTACTTCAAACTCAGGGTGGGTAATGGTGAATATGAGCAGGGCCGTGCTGCTCCTAATGGCCCTGGCTCTCTCCTGTGATACCCTGGACATGATCCAGTAGTTAATGTGCTGTAGGGAAAGGAGGCAGCTCAGGATCAATGGGCAGGTGCATGTGTTGTGCAAATGACACACACCCCTCCCCAACCTCCAGGGGGCTGAGACAGTGTGCGCAGGGTGGAATATCTGATTCATTGATTGCAGAGCGTTAGAAGGGGATTGTTTCCCCCAGGATGATGCTTGTATTCTGCAGGCCACAACCTGTCATTGTCTCTCTAGAGAGGAACAGTGTTCGGTGTCGGGGCTGGTCCCATCCTCCCTGAACTCCTGATTCAGGAACAGCTCACCAGACAGACCCCTCCCCACTCCCTGGCTCTCAAGTTCTTGGTTGGGTGAAGGGACTGAGTGTGAGCACAATCCCCCCAGCTCCTCTCTCTTGCCAGCACCCTGAGTCCCAGGCGCTGCTGCTGTCCCATGGGGAGCGGGCCGAGCTGCTGGTGCTGGGACAGGGATCCTCCACCTCCTGCCCTGAGGAGGCTGGAAGATCCTCAGTGAACGGGCAGGACGATGCCTCCTGCTGGGAATCAGGGCTGGGCTCTTGGGGCCGGTGCTTCTCACACAACAAGCCCCAGAGCCATCCTGCCCAGCTCCCCTTCTGGGCTGGGTCCTGCCTGCCCAGCCACATCTTGAGCCAGCTCCATTTCGGCCTGGCTGGTGCCTCTCCCACTTCGGCGCCTGTGCCGGGAGTGGGTTTCCTCTTGCCAGAAGGCTGGGTGCTTCCACCTCCTGGCCCAGCTGGGAGCTCCTTCCCCGCCAGCGGGGATGGAGGGGCCGCTCTGCTTCTGGGGAAGCCCAAAGGATGGTCTGAGTCACTGGTGGGGATCACTGTCTGAGCACTATTTCAGCCCCACATTTTTGGATGGACCTCCCACAATGGGAGATGCAGAGCACCCCCCCCCCCCCGCAACACACACACACACACACACCTCTCCGGGTAGTGGGAGGGGAACAGGAGAAAGGACAAAAGAAGTAAGAGATGAAGAGAAAGCTAGGAGGGATGGAGAAAAGGTAAAACAAAAAGGACAAACCCTAATGTCCCCAGTGATTCTACGGGACAAAATCCCAGGTGGGGAATAAAATTCTGCCACCTTAAACTAGTGTGTTCCATGCCTAGAGTTCAGATGGCACCAGATGCATCAAACTGAGCAGGTTCCAAACCTCTCGGAGGCTCTTACCTTCTAAACAGGGATGTCTGTTTTCTAGTAAAGTCAGTAAAAGGAAAGGAGAAAACTCGAAAGAGGTTCCTCCTCATGCTCACGTACGTGAACCCTAATACTCTCTAAGTCTTCAAAGAGAGACCTCGAGAAGGAGACTTGCTGAAGCAAAGCCACAGGGGTCTCCGAGGTTTCCCTAGCTCTGCGCCCCTGTCCTGCTTGGCTGATGTCAGCATCTCTCTGTGAGGTCACCACCTCCCCACCACCTTTGACCAATAGGCTGAGGTCCTGCAAAAGGCCTTTGTGATGTCACTGCCACACCCACCCCTCCCCTGAAGTGCTAATGTCCTGCCGCTGGCCAGACACTTTCAAGGTTTGAGCTACTCCCTGTGGATCACTCCACTCAATGAGTTTTCACTCTAGGAAGCAAGCCGGCTAGACAGTAAAACACCAGAGGCTGCTCCCAATGCTACACTCAGTTTTTCCAAAGTTAGTAGACTTTATGGTCAGAAGAGACCTTTAGAGCATCTATTCTAAACCCCTGCATATCACAGGCTTCCTGTATAGCACAATAGCTACTTTGGGGGCAAACACATTCCAGAAAGGCATCTAGTCATCATTAAATGACATCAAGAGATGGATAATCCACCACATTTCTTGGTAGTTTGCTCCTGTGGTGAATCATCCTTGCTGTTGAATAGTTGTGCCTTATTTGTAGTATGAATTTGTCTCTTTTCACCTTCCAGCCATTGAGTCTTGTTATGCCTTTCTCTGATAGATTAAAGCCCCCTTTGATACCCAATATTTTCTCTCCATTAAGGCACTTCAATACTTCAATGAAGTCACCTTTCAATCTTCTTTTGATACGCTAAACAGGTTGAGATCTTTCAATAGCTCACTAGAGGGCATTTTTCTCCAGCCCTTAGAACATTTGGTGGCTCTACTGCCCCAGCTTCTATTTCTCAACATCTTTTTCAAATGAGGACACCCAAACCGGATGCCATATTCCAGTATCAGTCTCACTGATGCTGTGTTACCTCCCTATCCTACTCACGGCTCTGCTCGTACGTCTAATGATGGCTTTAGCCCTGTTCATTGCAGCATCACACTGGGAGCTCATGTTGAGTGGCTTCTCCACTATGGCCCCTAAATCCTTTTCAGAGTCACTGCTTTCCTGGATACACTTCTCCATTCTCTAGGTGTCGCCGGCATGCCTTGCTGCTAGGTATAAGACCTTGCATTTGGCTCTGGTCAAACTTGTTTTCTTTGAATGGGTCCAACATGCCGAACGAGCCAGATCGCTCTGTATCACTGCCCTCTCCTCATCAGTAATTACCACTCTGCCAGTATTTTGTCACCCACCAATCTTAGCAGCAGGGATTGTATGTTTTCTCCCAATTCATTGATAAAGATTATTTTAAAACATTAGTCTTTGAGAGCTTCTTCAGACTCTTAGTAACCAGGACCTGCAGTGCTCCCCACAGCACAATGAGAAAAGGCCGTCCAGCCCTGCTGGTACATAGGGGAGAAGCGCAGAACAAAGACACCTGTAGGAGCTGTGTTGTCCATAGGCTCTGAACAACATGTGGGGGTCAGCAGCTTACAAATGCACTACAGACCTGTAGTGTAGACAGGTCCCAACTCTCTCTCGGTTTCCCACTCTGTAAAATGGGGAGAACAAACAAAACCTTGATTAGCTCTATTTGATAGTCGGGGAAACCGAGGCACCCAGCAGTGAAGAGACTCGCTCATGGTCCCAAAGCCAGGAATAGAATACGGCAGGTCTTCTGATAGCCAGGCCTGGAACCTAGTCCTGGTTATCCTGGCCTTACTGCCCAAACTTTAATCACAGCTTCCATATCTTTTCCTCCATGTCCCTTAACCCTATGTCACTGCAGAAGAGATTTTCTGTTAGCCAACTGGCTCTAATCATAGAATCATAGAATATCAGGGTTGGAAGGGACCTCAGGAGGTCATCTAGTCCAACCCCCTGCTCAAAGCAGGACCAATTCCCAACTAAATCATCCCAGCCAGGGCTTTGTCAAGCCTGACCTTAAAAACCTCTAAGGAAGGAGATTCCACCATATCCCGAGGTAACCCATTCCAGTGCTTCACCACTCTCTGAGTGAAAAAGTTTTTCCTAATATCCAACCTAAACCTCCTCCACTGCAACTTGAGACCATTACTCCTTGTTCTGTCATCGGGTACCACTGAGAACAGTCTAGATCCATCCTCTTTGGAACCCTCTTTCAGGTAGTTGAAAGCAGCTATCAAATCCCCCCTCATCCTTCTCTTCTGCAGACTAAACAATCCCAGTTCCCTCAGCCTCTCCTCATATGTCATGTGCTCCAGCCCCCTAATCATTTTTGTTGCCCTCCGCTGGACTCTTTCCAATTTTTCCACATCCTTCTTGTAGTGTGGGGCCCAAAACTGGACACAGTACTCCAGGTAAGGCCTCACTAATGTTGAATAGAGAGGAATAATCACATCCCTCGATCTGCTGGCAATGCCCCTGCTTATACAGCCCAAAATGCCATTAGCCTAATGCATGTGGATGTTGTTCCGAAAGACGTGCTCTGGCTCAGTCCCATGTTATGGTTGGCTGAAGGAACCACTTGTGGATATTCTAGGGCCTGAGTCATACAGGAGATGCAACTAGATGCAAATAATAGTCCTTTCTGACCTTAACATCTATCAATCTCTACATTTTCTGCTGCTAGGAAGATAACTCTGGATCTATTTTCTCTCATTCACTTTCAGTTGGAATAATTTAAATCCAGGCCAAAGGATTTCCTCTTCCGTTGTGTCTTCAGCACCTTTGAGAGCAAACAGTTACTGTTAGCCCACAGGTTTCCAGTTTCAACCTGTCCCGGGGTGAGATGGCCAGGAAAGGGGTTGGAGCTCAACTGCGCCTAGCCCAGGTTATGCAGCTCCCTCGGGTGAAGGGAATAAGTGAGGGGGTCACGTGACAAGAAGCAGCATGTGACTGGGACCTAGGTCTGCTGAGAGATATAAGGGCAGCCTCTGCTCAGCCAGGAGAGGGACCCCAAGGGCAGCAGGCCCGGGAGGGGCTTGGATTGTCCTTTAAAGGTCAGGGACAAGCCGGGAAGGGGCCAGGCTGAGCACTTAGGACAAGGCTCTAGGAGGGAAAGACAGGGCAGTTGAGGTGATGGGGCAGATAGTCCAGTTGGTTTAGGCTCCCAGGACCAGACACCCACAGGTGAAGTTGATTATGTCCTTCTTCCCCAGGGTAGACTTGATAGTGGAGAAGACTGATGTCGTAATGGGGAAGTGAGTTAACCCCAAGGTCACCCAGTGAGTTTATTTCACGAATGCATACTTGGAAGGATCTAAGATCCATGGATCTTCTGGTCTCTTCTTTCTAGGAGTCCCCAGGGCTAAGGTAACACCCCACCTGCCCCTCCCCATTCTGATCACCATCAAGATGTGCTGGAGTTTGTATGTGCTGGGCATTGCTGTCAGCAAGATCTAGAGCCTGTTATCCATGTTGTCTGGGCAGGCCTTGCTCAGAGCCTGCCAGTGGAGGGAGACCAAGGGTCAGGATTATGGAATCTGGGGCTACACCTGCAAGGGTGACAGCTGGCTCTGCAGTCCTTGCCCAGAGCAGCTCTCTGCAGAGGGCCTGCTGCATAGCAGGGTATGGAACAGCCAAGCTGCTAGGGATGGGCGCTGGGCTTCTGGGCAGAGTACAGGAACCAAAGCACAGCCTGAGGAAAGAAAGGACTGCCCACGGAGGGACAACGTAATGTCCCATGGAGAGAAGAGGCTCTCTCCGCCATTTCTTAACCTCATGGGCTGTTCTCATGCTCTTCCAACCCCACCTCTCAGTAGCTCCAGCTGTGCGAGGGAGCAGAGATCAGAGGCCATTCTGCTGCTGGGACAGAGGTGGAGGTTGATCTTCTACCTGCATGTGGGTGTTGTCCTTTCTCATGCCCACAGTGAATACACCATACAAGGGAAGCTCTCAGGACATGCGATTCCAGCTCCAGAGCCAGGGGCAGTTTCAGCTTGCTGGCAGGAGACTATGTATGAGACCTTGCAGTTGGGGGATGAGACAGGCACTAACATAGGCATGAAAGTTTGGGGAAATGGGGAAGGGGCTGGTGTTGGGCAAGGAAGCCAGGGATTTGGGAAGCAAGATCTGAGGATCAAACACTGTCTAATTGTTGGTTAGGATTATCCCCACTTCAGAGAGGGGGAAAGTGAGGCACCACGTGGAAGCGAGATCTGGCCGATTGGGCTGAGGGTCTGAATAATCGCTAGAGCAAAAATATAAAAGCTATTAAAATGTCAGAAGAAAATTCATCAGGGAATTGGAGAGTTTAAGTCTGGCCAGAAAATGTGTAGTATATGACATAAACCACTATGCGCACCTGTAATTTTGCTCACTGGCTCTGCCACAAACTCCACCCTCTAACCATTGTGAACCAGGACCAGGAACACCATTCCACTGTCATAGTTACATGTACCTGTGCACCTGCAGACATAGCAGCTGGCACATGCACTGGTGCTGGCGCTGTGACATGAGATGGATGAACCACCCTGCTGACCCCCATATCCTGCATTCTCTCTCTGAACAATCGGTCCTGCTCCCTGCTCTTCCTCTCTTCCTCCAGGAACCCCTGGAGCAGTCTCTCTTCATGGACAAGGTCCCTTTCCTCCTTGGCTCTTTTGAAAGCAATGTGTTCCTTGTTCCTCCTTGCCCCTATCTCCAAAAGCTCCTGCATGGTCCTCCTCCTTCTGGCCCACTGCTGGCCACTTGTAGCACCCGCAGTCCCAAGCAGCAGGCTTGACCCAGCAGGTGTGGAAGTGTCTTCCAGTGGAATGAAACAGAGGGTATGTTCATTGTATTGCCATGGCGGGAGGGAGAAAGAATCCCCCACTTTGCTTTCTGTCTGTCCACAAGGCCATGATTTCCAACTTTGTGAAATGCTTCCATATCACTCATAAAGTCTCATGTACACTCCATCTCACTTCTGCCCTTGGAGGATTCACACACGCACATCCCATGCAGGTGTGTGAGTAACACTGATTTGACTTTAAATCAATACCAAAGAAATTAAGAGGCTGGATCTGGCTGAAGCAGGGTTGGCTGAAGTCGTGTTTTGGGGACATTTACCAATAGTGACTCTGACTTTGTTTCATCTTCCATGAAAAACTTCCAAACATCATTTTCCAGGAACAGAAGGAAACCAGGAACCAAAAGTAACATACTTTTGGTTAGAATGCAGCATTCTGCAGGCAGCAGAGTGTATTCTCACCAACCCTCCTCCTGAATCCAGCAACAGAAAAGCCCGGACAATACAGGGCAAAAGAATGCCTGCTGCACGAAGCATCATCTAAAGTTGCATTCCAAGGAGTTAAAGAGAAGCCAGGATAAGAAAAAGGATTCAAAATTCACATTGTCACTGTTGGATGAGACAATAATTCGCTACCCAAAATATGCATCTGCAGCATTAGATCGGTGTAACCAAGATAACAAAAAGCTCTCCTTGGAAAAATATGCCTTCAGGCCTGCTAGCTAATAAGAGGATGGAAAGCCATATCTTCAAAGTTTTTTCCCCTCTGTTTAGATTTGTGATGGGGAATACAAACTCCACAATGGGGAACAAGAGGTTAAGGAGCTGCTCTGGTCTCAGCCAGCCCAGCTGCACCACAGCTGCAGGGGGTGCACAGACTGGACGAGGACTTGTGGGCAGACCAGGCAAGAGGAAGGACCTCTACGTTGCAGGCCCTGAAGGAAGGCAGGATCATTCCCTCAGCAACTGCCTGAAGGTCCCTCTCCCTTAGGGAAGGGAGGACCTGTTCCTATTGCACCAGGGTGTGGTGTTCTGTCCCATCTAGTGGCACTGAGACCACTTAGAGAGAGAGTTAAATGAGTCTGCTCTATAACCTTAACTAATAGCCAGCTGGTGTTTAGCATATGCTGTAGAGGCTCATGTACTATGCTCTAGAAGTCCCAGGTTTGATCCTGCTCACTGACAACTGGGGTCTGTCAGTTTTACCAGTGGGGGCTTGTGACATTATTGACATGAACCGTTACTGTATAGATCCTTGTTGCAACCAAGGTCCTATAGTTGCACAAATCTTGTACAAAGGAGGTCAAGTGAGATGTCTATAAAAAGGTTGCAATTTGCTGGTTATGATTGTGCTGCCTCTATGTGGGTATCATTTTTGCATTTGAAGTTATGAGTATTGGTTATGTATTTGTATCTCAGTGTGTTTGATTCTAAGTAGCATTAGTGAAGCACTTGGTCAGCTTCTTGAGAAAGGAATTTTCAGCTTACGTGCCCAAACAAGGAACACTTAACTGACAATGGAGCTTGGGAGACTCCAGTCCACATATGAGAAACCTTCCTGGGAACGTTCAAGGTAGCATGTGAGCATTGTCTGCTCTACCTGTTAAAGAACTGAGTTCTGCATGGACACGTGACTTGCGCATGTGACTCCAAACTCCACCTCACCTGCTGTGATTTTCCACAGTAAGAACAAAGGGGTCCTTCCACATGGCAGACGATATAAAAGGCCCTGGAAACCCCTCCATTTTGTCTTCAATCCTGCTTCTTACCTCTGGAGGAACTTTGCTACAAACTGAAGCTCTGAACAATGGACTGAATGACCCATCCAAATCTGTGGATGTACTCCAGAGACTTGATTTGTGCCTGCAGTTTATTCCATCACTGCTACAAGAAAGAAACCAAGAACTTTGTCATTGCTGTATGTAATTGATTCCTTTAACAATGTTCACTCTCATCTATATTTCTTTCTTTTTATGAATAAACCTTTAGATTTTAGATTCAAAAGGACTGGCAACAGTGTGATTTGTGGGTAAGATCTGACTTGTCTATTGATCTGGGTCTGGGGCTTGGTCCTTTGGGATCGGGAGAACCTTTTTCTTTTACTGGGGTATTAAAATAATAGAATATTAGGGTTGGAAGGAACCTCAGGAGGTCATCTAGTCCAACCCCCTGCTCAAAGCAGGACCAATCCCCAACTAAGGCATCCCAGTCAGGGCTTTGTCAAGCCTGATCTTAAAAACCTCTAAGGAAGGAGATTCCACCACCTTCCTAGGTAAGCCATTCCAGTCCTTCACCACCCTCCTAGTGAAAAAGTTTTTCCTAATATCCAACCTAAACCTCCCCACTGCAACTTGAGACCATTACTCCTTGTTCTATCATCTGCTCCCACTGAGAACAGTCTAGATCCATCCTCTTTGGGACCCCCTTTCGGGTAGTTGAAAGCAGCTATCAAATCCCGCCTCATTTTTCTCTTCTGCAGACTAAACAATCCTAGTTCCGTCTGCCTTTCCTCATTAGTCATGTGCTCCAGCCCCCTAATCATTTTTGTTGCCCTCCGCTGGACTCTCTCCAATTTTTCCACATCCTTCTTGTAGTGTGGGGCCCAAAACTGGACACAGTACTCCAGGTGAGGCCTCACCAATGTCGAATAGAGGGGAATGATCACGTCCCTCGATCTGCTGGCAATGCCCCTACTTATACAGCCCAAAATGCCTTTAGCCTTCTTGGCAACAAGGGCACACTGTTGACTCATATCCAGCTTCTCGTCCACTGTAACCCCGAGGTCCTTTTCTGTATTGGGATTGGTTTTCATAACCATTCATCCCCATAAGGAGTGGTGCTGGTGGTGATACAACGGAACTGGGGTATCTGAGGGAATTGCTTTTATGACTTCTGGTTAGCCAGTGGGGTAAAACCAAAGTCCTTTCTGTTTGGCTGGTTTGGCGTGCCTTAATAGTAAAGGACACCCAGCCTTGGGCTGTGACTGCCCTGCTCCAAGCAATTTGTCCTGAATTGATATTCTCAGTAGTATCCCACCAGAGGCCACATCGTTACAGGGGTCGTCCAGGATTTCAACTCAGGACGCGCTTCCTCAGCTAGGGGAACAATGTAACTAATCCACACACATTCTGGGTGTGGTAGTGTGTCCCCTCTAGTGGCACCGAGACCAGTTCGAGAGAAAGATAAAATGAGTCTGCTCTATAGTCTTAGCTAACAGACAGTTGGCTTTTAGCTCATGCTGTAGAGGCTCATGCACTAAGCTACGGAGGTCTCCAGTTCAATCCCGACAACCAGGGTCTGTCAGCATTACAGAGGCAGCTGCCACCCCAAGAGGGAGAGAGCTGCCATGCCACGCCCAGCTGTGAAGAGGTGCCAAGCAGTGAGCTGACAACCTTCAGAGCCTCCTGTGATAAACTGTGAACTTTGGACAATAACTGGCTGGTAGGAAGTGTTGCCCTCAGAGTGGCCTCGGTGAGAGCCCAGTGGGAGGCCCTGGGCTCCTCCACTGCATGTCGAAGGGCCGAAACCCTGACCATTAGGCAACATCCTCGTGAGCGAAGGCCATTATGAGGCATCCGTCTTTGAAAGTTTGCAGAGGATGGAGGGACAGAAAGGGGAGGGAGGATCAGGGTGGCTGTTGCAGGGGTGGAGGGAGAGACAATGAGAGAGAGAGAGAGAGAGATAGAGGGAGGGTGAGAGCCCTATGGGAATCTCCTGTTTACTGTCATCAACCCAATGATCAGACCATTGCTTAAAATGTTCCCTGACATGTTGTAATTGATTGGATCTAGATTTTTAAAACGGTTACCACATTTACAGACAGAGAAATGTCTGCGAGTTGAGCGGAAGTCCATTGCAAGCTCAGCTAATTATGCAATGTGGCTTATGCCCCATCTAACAAGCTCCTTAAACAACAGCTCCCAATTTTCATTCACATTGTTCCATTTAATTGGTTTGCTCCAAAACACTTTCACTAATCATTTTGGTCAGCCCTGGAAATTTAGCCCTTTCAGTGCATCAAATATAAATACTGCTGGTTGGGACTGCCCTCTATTGGTCATAAGAACAACCATACTGATCGGACCAATGGTCCATCCAGCCCAGAATCCTATCCTCCCACAGTGGCCAATACCAGGTGCCCCAGAGGGAATGAACAGAACAGGTAATCATCAAGCGATCCATCCCCTGTCGCCAATTTCCAGCTTCTGGCAAACAGAGGCTAGGGACACTTCAACAGCATGGTTTTATATCCCTGCCCATCCTGGCTAATAGCCAATGATGGACCTATCCTCCATGAACTTATCTAGTTCTTTGCTGAACTCTGTTATAGTCTTGGACTTCACAACATACTCTGGCAAAGAGTTTCCCCAGGTTGACTGTGTTGTGTGACAAAATACTTCCTTTTTTTGTTTCAAACCTGCTGCCTATTCATTTCATGTTGTGACCCCTAGTTCTTGCATTACAAAGAGTAAATAACACTTCCTTATTTACTTTCTCCATACCTATCATCATTTTACAGACCTCTATCATATCCCCCCTTAGTCACCTCTTTTCCAAGCTGAAGACTCCACCCAGTCTTATTAATCTCACCGTATACAGAAGCTGTTCCATATACCTCATCATTTTGGTTGCCCTTTTCTGTACCTTTTCCAATTCCAGTATCTCTTTTTGAGACCAGCTCCATGGATTTATAGAGAGGCAATATTACAATTCTGTCTTCTTATCTATCCGGTAAGGTGATTTTGGTACATGGTCATATTCTGTTATGAATGTTGCTGCAATTCAAAATGGAGTTTAGAAATTCTAGATGGCGCATATGATAGGAAGGGTTTGAACTCCATTAGGGTACCCTTTCTTCATGGCATTTTCCCGCCAAAACTCTGTTTTCCTCACGGAACCTGAGGGACAGAGAACTGGCTGGAACCGGTTGGGAGCGGGGCCTGTCAGAGTGTGCCTCAGGAATGCGCGCCTCAGAGAGCGTATACGGGACTGTTAGTGGTGATGCAGGGGCCGTCCACCATCGAGGCAGCCACGTCCAGGTTCTTTGTGCGGCATTAGATCAAGACTTCAGCTACTAACATCTGTCAAGGACTCTGATACTTACCTGACTCCAGTAATCCACCAAAGGATCAATGAAGACTGTGCTATCTGCTCAGATCTGTTGATCTCCTGAGACCGACCATCCGTTGCCGGTGTCCTCCATCTGCAGCTAGAAGAGAGACAGTAATTATTTTCCGGGCATTTATTAGTTTAGCCAAGGGACCGTTTAAGGGCCTGGGCGTTATGCCCCCTTGCTAGAATCTATTCATGGATATTTGTAGTGTTCCCCATAGTGAATCTTCCCCCAGTTGTATCTATCCCTTAATAAATCTTCTTTCTATTTAAGGTTATATTCTCTCTCTTCTTTATTTAAATGCAACTCGGGCAGGAGGCACACAGATTTCTAATTCTCCCAGCTGATAGATGCTGGTAGGAGTCGAATCTCTTGTATCTGTCACCTCCTCATTATTCCACACAGAGATCTTGGGGTAACAATCCCTTTCCTAATGATTTCCCAACATTTTGTTTGCTTTTTTGACTGCCAATGCACATTCAGTGGATGTTTTCAGAGAACTATCCACAATGACTCCAAGATCTCTTTCTTAAGTTGTAAGAGCTAATTTAGACACCATCATTTTAGATGTAGAGTTGGGATCATGTTTCTCAATGTGCATTACTTTGAATTTCATCTGACATTTTGTTGCCCAGTCACCCAGTTTGGTGAGATCCCTTTGCCACACTTTGCAGTCTCTTTTAGTCTTAACTAACTTGAGTTGGTTTACTTGTGGCACCTTAGAGACTAACAAATTTATTTGGGCATAAGCTTTCGTGGGCTAAAACCCACTTCATGGGATGTGTTAAATTTGTTAGTCTCTAAGGTGCCACAAGGACTCCACATTCTTTTTGCTGATACAGCTTAACACGGCTACCACTCTGAAACTCGAGTTGGTTTGTATCATCTGCAAATGTTGCCACCTCACTGTTTACCCTTTTTTCCAGATCACTTAGGAGTATGTTGAACAGTACTGGTCCCAGTACAGACCCTTGGGGGACCATCACTATTTACCTCTCTCCATTCTGAAAACTGACCATTTAGTCAGACCCTTTCTTTCTTGCCTTTTAACCAGTTACCTATCCCACAGAGGATCTTCCATCTTATCCCATTTTGATTCCAAGCTTTTGGTGAGGGACCTTGTCAAAGGCTTTCTGAGTACACTATATCCACTGGATCACCTTCATCCACATGCTTGTTGACTCCCTCAAAGAATTCTAGTAGATTTGTGAGGCATGATTTTCCTTTACAAAAACCATGTTCCCTCTTCCCCAACAAATTGTGTTTATCTATGTGTCTAATAATTCTGCTCTTTACTATCATTTCACCCAATTTGCCTGGTACTGAAGTTAGCCTTAATGGCCTGTAATTGCCGGGAGTATCTCTGGGGCCTTTTGAAAACATTGGTGTCATATTAGCTTGTGACAATGCAGTTCTGGCGGGACCCAACTGAGATTGCCAAATCAGGACCAATTGCACAAACAGGGCAGTCACAGCCCTAGGCTGGGGTTTTTCCACCTCTAAGGCAAACCAAACCAGCCAGACAAAAAGGACTTCGGTCTCACCCCACTGGCTAACCACAAGTCACACAAGCAATTTCCTTAGACACTCCAGTTTCCCAGTATCACCACCAGTGCACTCGTCCTGGGGATAAATGGTTATGAAAACCAACACCCCAATAAAAGAAGAAGGTTCTCTTGATCCCAAAGGACCAACCCCCAGACCCAGGTCAATATACACATCAGATCTCACCCACAAATCACGCTGTTGCCAATCCTTTGGAATCTAAAATCTAAAGGTTTATTTACAAAGGGAAAAAGGTAGAAATGAGAGGTAGAATTGGTTAAATGGAATCAATTACATACAGTAATGGCAAAGTTCTTAGTTCAGGCTTGCAGCAGTGATGGAGTAAACTGCAGGTTCAAATCAAGTCTCTGGAGTACATCCCCCACTGGGATGGGTCCTCAGTCCTTTGTGCAGAGCTTCAGTTTGTAGCAAAGTCCCTCCAGAGGTAAGAAGCAGGGTTGAAGACCAGATGGAGATGATGCATCAGCCTTATATAGGCTTTTCCAGGTGTAAGAACCTCTTTGTCCCCACTGTGGAAAATTACAGCAAAATGGAGTCTGGAGTCACATGGGCCAGTCCCTGCATACTTCGCTGAGTCATAAGGTGTGCCTGCCTTCTCTCCATGGGTCAATTGTGTAGCTGATGGTCCTTAATGGGCCATCAAGCAGGCTAAGCAGAGCTAACACCAACTTGTCTGGGATATCACCCAGAAGCACATCACCAACTTGAAATACAGACAGTATAGAGCCAATATACATAACTTCAACTAAAAATGATACATGCACACAGACAGCATAATCATAACCAGCAACCCATAACCTGGTCTTAGACACCTTATATGACCCTCTTTACCTAAGATTTGGTGCCACTACAGGACCTTGGTTGCAACCCATGTTCTATATGGTCCCAATTTATATCAATAACGTCACATAGCTATACTCCAGTCATCTGGTACAGAAGCTGATTTAAAGGCTAGGTTACATACCACAGTTAGCTGGTAGTACTGCAATTTTACATTTGAGTTTCTTCAGAACTCTTGGGTGAATACCATCTGGTTCTGGTGACTTACTGCTGTTTAATTTATCAATTTGTTCCAAAACCTCTTTACTGGTCCTTACTGAATACAGTCAAGTCATGATCAGTGGCCCCAGAGCAACCACGAACATCCAGTCCAGTGATCAGGTCATCTTTATTCACCCCAAGGAGGCCCACAATAGAGTCACCCCTAGTTGAGTACAAAACTTTGCATTAGAAAAGTATCTATATTTTTTCAAAATCTCCAAGGATGATTTACTCTTGGCTAAGGGAGACCTCCCCCGTCTGTCTCCTGGTAGGAAGTCCCCCGTGCTAACCTAATTTCTTCCCACAAGTCTCAGACAGGTGCAAAAGGAGAAACGTTTCCTGCTCTCTGGTTTGGATTCAGTGAACTGTGCCAGCCCCCACACCAGTTCATTTGCAGGGCTGTGTTAGTTAGCAGATTGATCCTTATCCATTCGAGGTCCTGGGTTTCTCAATAACCAAGAATGTAAAACCGGTAATGATGTGTCTAATGCGGGGGTTCTCAAACTTTATTGCACTCCAACTCCCTTCTGACAACAAAAATTACTAAACGACCCCAGGAGGGGAGACCGAAGCCTGAGTCCTCCCGAGCCCCACTGCTCCAGGTGTGGGGGAAAGCCAAAGCCCGAGTCCCACCACCTTGCGTGGGGAGGCCAAAATCGAAGCCCAAGGGCTTCAGCCCCAGATGTGAAGCCTGCAACCTGAGCCTGACTGCCCAGGGCTGAAGCCCTCAGGCTTTGGATTCAACCTCAGGCAGTGGGGCTTGGCTTCAGCTTTGGCCCCAGGCCCCAGCAAGTCTAAGCCAGCCCTGGTGACCCCATTAAAATGGGGTTGCAACCCACTTTGGCATTCTGACCCACAGTTTGAGAACCGCCGGTCTAATGTAAAGTGCCACCCTGCCCACCACTTTTATCCTCTCTCTCCTACCTCAATGGTTTGTAACCAGCGACATTAACATTCCAGTCATACACGTCATCCCCCGAGGTTTCCCCATTTCCCCAGCCCAGGGAGAATTTCAAGCTCCTCTTCCTTATTGCCCAGATTCCAGTGCCAAGAGCAGTGTTGCTTCCCGTCACGAGTGATGTCTTGTAGGGTGCATACTCCGCACCACAGCATTCCTCTGAGGCCACACCTGGGTTACTGCAGGATGAGTAGGGAGAGACTCCATCTCATGTGTCCCTTTCTTCCCTCCATTGGAAGCTGCCGGGGGAGAAAGAGAACGTGTCCCTAGGGCTGAGGCACCATGAGATTGCTGGCGTTGCAGCATGCTCTCCAGGAACCCTCAAGCCTTCCCTATCTGCTCTACAGCATCAGAACAGCAGAGCCTGGATTGAAGCAAGGGAACGGCCTGTTTTCCACAGAATCCTTCCCTCAGGCCTGGAGCATTTAGAGCAGAAATCCCTGTGGGAGTTAATGTTGCTCTAAAAAGAGTGGTGCAGCTTCTTGACAACACAGTGCAAAGTGCTCTATCTGTAGAGATGCATAACGCCCTGCAGTGATTTCTCTGAGAAGATTCCCCTGAGCGGCTGGGGAAGGCAGGACCTTATTCCTTACCTCTCATGGTAGGGCTGTGTGAGAGCTTGTAGAGAGCCAGAGGCAGCTTTCTAGAGGGTTAATTCAGAAATTCCCTATGGAACCTAGGGGCTGCAGCATACGGCAGGAAGGAGCCAGGTGGTTGTTGGAATGACTTTACGCAGAATGTTATGGGATGGCTTTCTGATCACCTCTTCACTCTGCTTCTTCCCACACCCACCTTTGGGGTAAGTCCATCACCTCCTCCTTAGTGTGTATGGGCTGGAAACCAGATATGGCAGTAGAGAGGTTGCCCACTCAGCCCGTGCACAAGAGGATCCATTGCAGCTCAAGTCCTCCCGAGGAATGCATGACACTGAGCCTGAACTCTGTGACTGCATTAGTCACCAACAGGCGAGTATGGCAGGAGAGGACACATACATAAGCTCTGGGATCTAGAGAGAGGTCTCTGGAGCCTCGGGATGTGCAGGTTTGGAGACATGTGGCTCCTACCTAGTCCTAAGTAACCTGCCATGCTCCCCGACAAGAGCCATATTAACAGGAAACACTGCGAGTGACCCCCATGACTCTCTATTTCCTTGGCCACATGTATTATGTCCTTTTTCTGGTGGTTAGTCTAGAAAAAGAGGACAAGAGCTCACTACTGCTATCACCTCAGGGATTTGTTGGGTTGAGCTCATGTTGATAGACGCATGCAACAGCGACAGAATCTGGGACGTCAAGCCCCTAGAGTGACCTCTTACCTTTATAGACCTGCTCTTTCATCGCAAAAGGCTAGTTTAAAGTTGAGTGTGATAGTAAAGAGACCCATTTTCAACCCTTTACCACACAAGACAAAGCCCGCAGTATTCATCATTAACTATTTATTTCTATGCTCCTGGCTCCCAAACTGTTTTTCCTCCTTACTGCCACCAGCCACCTTCCCATTCTCTCTCTTCTCTCCCCAGCTCTGCTCACTTGATTGCAGCAGCTCAGCAGATGGTCCAGCTTTACTCTTTCCACTTCCATTCTTCTTCACTTCTGTGGATGGCTGCATTTGCCATTGAACAGCCTGATGGAAATACCGCAGTCCTCTCTCTAGGCACCCAGGCCCAGCAGCTAAAGCCAAAGCCCCCTGAGAGCAGTGGGAGATTAGCCTGGAATGGAGCCTTGGCCCATGGGGACCCCAGGCACTGCAGCTGCTGCCACCGACATGGTGAATCCTCCAACCCATCACCAAACGGCTCTTCCACATTCTGCAAATAGGCCTCACTGGCTGAATCTCTAGGAGAATAGAAACCCTTTGTTAGAGCAGGAGAGTCTCTTCCATGCAGCTTTCTTTCCACGACTCCCAGAGGGTCACAGTGAAACACCTGCAAGTCTCTAGGAGTCTCTCAAGATGTTTCCTGCTCAGTTACTTAGCACCCACTAGCAATGGTCTCTGGCACTGCCATTGCAAAGGGGAGCTCAGCAGATGGTCCCTTCTATGGCTTCCTGAGGGGGAGGGAGGTTGGTCTTGTCATTTAAGGCCTAGCTGTCAGAGTCAGGGCTCCAGGGGGTTTTTGGCTTTGGAAGTGGGTGAAGTCTAGTGGTTGGAACTGGACTGGTATCAGTACCATGCTTCCTTCCTGCCTCTGGCAGTAATGTTGTATGTAACCTTGCAGCCAGTTGCATTCCATCCCTGTGCGCCAGGTAACGGAGATAATACTGACCCCCTCAGAGGGGCTGGTAGGGGTCACTACCATAATGGAGTGAGTTGTGCTTTTGGCAGCTAAGGGCCCAGATTCAGTCCCCATGGATGCCCAAGATATTTGTATATGGTGTGACAAAGTTCCTCCTCTACCTTGGTGGGTCCTGAGCTTATTGGCAGATTTGCTCACCTCAGTGCTCTTCCCCACAGTCTGGATCAACACCTCCTGTGTCTGATCAGGAGTTGGGAGGTTTGGGCGGAACCCGGGCCCGCCCTCTACTCTGGGTTCCAGCCCAGGGCCCTGTGGATTTCAGCTGTCTATAGTGCCTCTTGTAACAGCTGCATGACAGCTACAACTCCCTGGGCTACTTCCCCATGGCCTCCTCCCAACACCTTCTTTATCCTCGCCACAGGACCTTCCTCCTGGTGTCTGATAACGCTTGTACTCCTTAGTCCTCCAGCAGCACACCCTATCATTCTCAACGCCTGGTGCCTCTTGCTCACAGCTCCTCACACGCACTTCCTCTCCTCTGGCTCCCCCTTGCCTGACTGGAGTGAGCTCCTTTTTAAACCCAGGTGCCCTGATTAGCCTGCCTGGATTGGCTGCAGGTGATCTAATCAGCCTGTCTGCCTTAATTGGTTCTAGCAGGTTCCTGATTACTCTAGTGCAGCCCCTGCTCTGGTCACTCAGGGAACAGAAAACTACTCATCCAGTGACCAGTATATTTGCCCTCTACCAGACTCCTGTACCCCACTGGTCTGGGTCTGTCACAACGGAAACGTCTGTTTTCTAGTAAAGTCAGTAAAAGGAAAGGAGAAAACTCGAAAGAGGTTCCTCCTCGCGCTCACGTACGTGAACCCTAATACTCTCTAAGTCCTCAAAGAGAGACCTCGAAAAGGAGACTTGCTGAAGGAAATCCACAGGGGTTTCCGAGGTTTCCCTAGCTCTGTGCCCCTGTCCTGCCTGCCTGATGTCAGCATCTCTCTGTGAGGTCACCATCTCCCCACCACCTTTGATCAATAGGCTGAGGTCCTGCAAAAGCCCTTTGTGATGTCAGTGCCACACCCACCCCTCCCCTGAAGTGCTAATGTGGATCACCCCACTCAATCAGTGTTCACTCTAGGAAGCAAGCCAGCTATGTAGTAAAACATCAGAGGCTGCTCTCAATGCTACACTCAGTTTTTCCAAAATTAGTAGACTTTATGGCCAGAAGAGACCTTTAGAGCATTCTAACTCCCTGCATATCACAGCCTTCCAGTATAGCACAATAGCTACTTTTGGGGAAACACATTCCAGAAAGGCATCTAGTCTACATTAAATGACATCAAGAGATGGAGAATCCACCACTTGCCTTTTTAGTGAGTCCCAGGGGGCTCCATTTCCCCTTCCACTAGCTCCCCATTTACAGTGAGCCAGAGCAGTACCTGCAGCAGGGAGCGGGTGAGAGTTCCTGGTGGCCTCAGAGGCACAGCCCCTTCAGTGCCTCAGGCACCTGGCACATCACTTTGGCCGTGACGTCCTCCTGCTGCAAGGGAACGAGAACCTGTCAGAGACTCAAACGCCCCGAGGAATCAGGGGCAATTAAGGGCACCTGGACCCAGCAGCATTTCCACCCAGCACCTGCCCACTTCTGAGGGATGGATTCACCTCCTGACCCCCAGAATGGAGTCGTCTTCTCCTTTCTAGTGACCTCCAGTGCCAACCCCCCTCCTTGTAGGCAGAGCTCCTGCCACCTCCCACTCAGTGCCCTTTACAGCTGTTCCACCTGCAAACCACAGCTCAAGTTCTCAGAACCCTCTCCTCCACCCCCACCCAGGTTGGCCAGGGAGCGGACTCTAGCAGGAGGGATTCTGGCAGCAGTGAAGTGGGTTCCGAGGAGGTTGAGTCTTCCCCCAAGTCATCCCACACACTAATGCTGAAGCCACAGGATGGCAACCCTGGTGAATGGGGTAGATCAGCAGCCCCTGCTGACTGAATCCTCCCCTTCTCTCTAGGTGGTGGCTTGGTTGACACGGACACTAGACCACTGGGGAAACTGGATGAGGCCCTGTGGGACAGGAGAGGCTCGCAGAGGGCACTTAGGGGACTTGTCTGCTCTTCCCAAGAGCAAAAGCACCGTGCCCTAAGAATATAAGTCTGTGAGGAGGTAATGCTTGTCATTTAATTAGCCTTGCTAAAGAGCTGGGTTGGAGCTGCTCTGGGGACAAGCTGGTTTCCTCCTGCTCATGGAGGTGAATTAATATCCCTTCCCAGTAGCACCTGCTCTCACTCTTATTCCCCACCAGGGTCTTTGCTGCCAGGCCAGTGAATGGCAATAGGATGACAATGAGGCCTGGGCCCCGCCCCAATCTCCTGAGTCTAATGCAGCTGCTTACCTTGCCCCCCATCAGCTGCTGGGCTTCCCCCAGGAGGGAGCAGGCGAGGAGCAGCCCAGCCTGGCTGACACACAGCATGGGGTCGTGGATGGCCAGCAATGCCCTCTCTTCCTCCGAAGGAAGAATCTTCTCTGCCCCTCCGAGAAGAACTTGCCAAAGACCTAATACCAACAGGATGTGAGGCATTAGCACAGGGGTCGGCAACCTCTCAGAAGCAGTGTGCCAAGTCTTCATTTATGCACTGTAATTTAAGGTTTTGCGTGCTGGTAATACATTTTAATGTTTTTTAGAAGGTCTCTCTCTACAAGTCTATATATTATAGAACTAAACTAGTGTGGAAGCCAGTAAATAATTAACAAGGTTTTGAAGAGATCTTAATGAATGTTAGTTAGCATGAGTTAGGTTAACTGTGACCCTGGTGACGTGAGGAAGCAAGATAATGTAAGACAGAGTGAATTGTGTGAAAGTTATTACGACCTTGCAATGTGCAGTCTTGCAGTCTTGTTTTTCTAGTGAGATAGCAGAAAAGCTTATGTATAAACAAAATGTATTTGTTGCTTTTTACTGTCTGTATTATTGCTAGAAATTGTCTGTAAAAGGTATAAAGGCTTGCTGTGATTGTTTACCAGTTGAGAGACCTGTCCAGGACCCTGTGTCCTATGGCACTCTCTCCCTCCATGGTAATTACTGGAGAAATAATAAAGTATTTGATTTTGCTGCATCCAAACAAAAAGTGAGAACTGAGTTTTTCTTCGACAATTTGGGGGCTCGTCCAGGATGGCAATGCCCACGGACCCACAGACAACTACTACGGATCATTCCCCTTCAAACCCCATGGCGCCACATGAGAGGTATGAGACCTTTTGAAATCTCTATTGGGGTATCGGAGGAGGATTTTCCCTGAGGACGTCTGTCTCTCTGTTGGGCTCACGCCATCTGAACTTATTGACTGTGCAGCAGGATCAGATGCAAAGTGGTATTGGGGAGAGGCCCCAATAAGGTTAGTTTATTGCAGTACTGGGAACTGCTGAGTTGGCCAAGGAAATGCATAAGGTAATGCATAAGGTAATGCATAGGTAAATGCATTAGAATGCACCGGTGCTGAGGGGTTTTTACCGCCTCAAGAGGGGTTGTCATACCGCCTCATGGTATTGGTCCGGACCAGGTAAAGATGCATCATGGTTTAAAAAAAAAAAAAAAAAGATAAAAAGGTTGAAAAAGGGTTAAAAAAAGAAAGAAAAAGAAAAAGGAAGAAAAAGAGGCCTTGGTGTGTGTGTGTGTACACCAGTGTGAGTGGCTGTTACCGGGCTAGCCCAGTAACTAGTGGATCTTTAGGAGAGCCGACCCACGGTGGGCTGACTCAGCCTGGCATAGTCCGGCGAGGAAGCTGCCTGGGTCTAGGAGTGTGTAAACCCATCTTCCCTCCCCTTTCCTTGTGAGTCTCTCCTGTGTGAGTGGAAAATGGGTAAGGGACTGTCTAAATATTCCACCTCACCCCCTAAGGGTGCCCCAGCATATTACATGTACGTACATTATGGTCCTAAAACCTGCAGGTATTTAAATGATTGGAATCTGTATACGCGTGAAAATTCATTTAAACAATGCCCATTAGAAGGTACCTTCAATCTAGATAAGATCATATATTTCAGTGGAACTTTAATCACAAAGAAAAACCTCTGTTACAGTGTGAGCAATTTGTCTAGGAACGGGTTAATTTGAAATTCGGCTTAGCCCTGAGATAAGGGAGAAGTTGTTTTGTCTTCAAGGTCATGAATTAGTGCGGACTATGCTAAGTGCTAAGTAAAACTGCTTCAGCCCCAGCTGGTTGTGGAAAATAAAAAAGGCAAACCAAAAAGCAGTATAAGTTACGAAACTGAGATTGCATTTGCAAAGCTTAACGGTTCAGTGAGATCCAACAGTTTTTGCAACCCTGAAGCCGGACAGGCAGCTGACCTGAACTGGAATCTCTGAAAGAGACGCCGCAGGAGATTCCAGGGTGTAAAAGAACAGCCATCCCAAGAGTGGCAGCATGTTGGAAATGGTGGACAAGCTGTATACAGGATAATCTCCCGTCCACCTATTTCCCTTCTCTGAACATTATACACAGACATGCCAGTCTGGATATGTGTAAGTATTAAAGTGGCTTAAGGCTTGGGGCATTCATATTTTTCCCGAGTGATGTGGGAGCATTCCCAACACTCTCCATTGTTGTTTTATTATTTTTAATGAAGCTTTAAAATTTGGATATATGGTGTGATTTCTCTATCTACCCCCCCAGTCCTGCAATGTCAGTTTGATCACCTGACATAAGGGATAATTGGTAACAGAAATTTGTCACAGTTTGGTGAGCAATAGAGAATTGGAAAGCACTGTAGAATTTACACCATCTATCTGTTTTACCCTTGTTAGTTTATGTTTGCTTTGTTTGGTACTGTTGGTGTTTTGTGTTAAGAATAGCATGATTATAGGTGAGCTCTAATAGAATAAGGAAACACTATTTGGTTTTGGTGCACTATTTAGCTTTGGCTCTGTTTTGTTTAACCGGTTACTGATGTTTTTCTGCTCTGTTCATTTGGGCGTTAGGTGTGTGAGCGGAACTGAACTTCTCGTTCGTAATTCCTCAGGGTGGAAGCCATGTGTGCGATGAAGCTCTGAGGTTGTCCTGAAATTTTGCAGTCCCGCCCCCCCCGTAGCGGACAATATAATAGAAGTAGAAAAATTTGGCTTAGACTGTAATTTTCTTTGTTTTTTGTGTAATTTTCTTTTCTGTTTAAGTGTCAGCAGACAAATGGGTGGGTCTCTGGGTATGCCCCCAAAGGGGTTTGGATTATGTGTTAAGTGAATGGCCATGTATTTTTGCCCAGGTGGCAAGCCTTACTAGGAAGGACTCAGGTAGTCTTGTGAGTAGAAATGTTTTGGGGACAAGACCAGAAGGGTGGGGGCTAGTTGAGTAGCCCACCCTCCTAGCTAAGAACTGGTTGTGGAACAAGCTCGTGTCCATGGACGGGATGATTCAGTGAGGAAAAAAGGATCGGGCCCAGACAGACGGGCAACAGGCAGAGAGATTTGGAAACTTTTGAGGGTGTAGTGGAAAGAAGGAGTAAGTGAATATAAGCATGAGGATTTCAAATACTCAGAAGGATATTTGGAATGGTGATTTGCATTGGTAAAGTGGCTGTTGGAAGGAGAAAGCAATTGATTTTTAAGGGAAAATGAAAAATTGACTCTGTGTTTGCTGGGGGGAACAGCACTTGAACTTTGTGAAAAAGCTGAAGAGAACAGTTTTTTGGTGTCTTTGACATGTTTGTGAATGAATTCAGGCAAAGAAATTATTAGATTGCACTCATTTGGCTATGAACAATTTTGTTAAATCAGTTGAAGAATGTATACAGTGCTATGTAATGACATTGTATTAGGCCCTACAGGCACTATAAGTGGTGATGTTTTCTTTCAGTGTTTAAAAGCAGGAGTTAAAAGAAATAAAAAGCAAGCCGGAGAGCATCTGTGTTAATGCAAATTAACTAACTGATAAGGTAGAGGCCGCTGAACCAGGGCTGTCTAAGAAGCACATACGAGAAAATATGGGGTAATTCCTCTGTTTTGCCTAGAATCAACAAGAGTATTTGTATATTTTAAGTATTTAACTGCCCCGAAGGGGTGGACCTCTGTTTTTGTCTTTCAGATGATCAAAGAACATTAATGCCAGCTACACAGCATTCAACATACTATGATTTACTGGCAGTCACAATTATGTTGTGTGTTCTATGTTCTGTTTTGTGGTGTTTTGCCAAAAAATTGTTGTGTTTAATATTTTCATGAGATGGTCTGATTTGACATCAAGCGAAAATGTTGCATTGCAATGCAGATACTTATTTTGTTCAACTTAGAGTACAAAGTGTTTAGTTATATCAGAAAAATGTGATATACTAAAGTCTAATACATTTTCTTAAGTAAGAGAAAGAAACTACATTGGCCAAATCTTTTAATTGAGAATTGTTGTTAAAATTTGCATACTGACAGTCTTTGGACGCAAGGACATGAAAAGTTAACCCACTCCCCATATTGTACGAGGGATCCTTCTGGCTACCTCAGACTTTTAGCCAGAGGGCTGGGGATGGTGGATAGCTATTGGACTAGAAGTTATATTAAGTGAACTTCTCAAAGTGGGTGTGCTTGTCCTGGCTTGTTCTTCCAAAGTTCTGTAATAAGGTTATTTTAGTGAAAGGGTATATGTGGCATACATTGAATGATAATACTTCTGTACTGTATAACAGTACTGTTTATGTGTTCATGGTATGAAAAAGGTGTATAATTGAAGAGTAAAAGTTTCCTTTGTAGGTTAAATGAAAAAAAAGCCACGTAGAGAATGGCTAACATGCGCTGGCCCCAGTCAAGGACACCGCTTGGCTGCCTACCAAGGGAAGGGGGGGGGGGAAATGTTTGCTGCAGTTACACGAGATTGGTGTGCAGCGGCCAGCCCACTCTCCTCCTTGAGGACCTTTTTGTAAATATTCAGATTGATTTTATTTCGATGTCTACATGTTGTGGTTATGGATATGTATTTGTTTTAGTTGATGTATTTACCAATTGGGTTAAAGCTTTTCCCTGCAGGAAAGCAGGTGTCAGGACTGTTGTGACATTTTGCTTAAAGATTTTGTGCCACGTTTTGCCATCCCTGTGGGTATCAACAGTGATCGTGGAATTCATTTTTACTGGACCGATTGTGAAGGAGTTATGTGCAACTCACTGCCCTCACCACCCACAGTTGGGACAGTGGAACGCCAGAACGGGATTTTACAGAATAAACTGGCCCAGATTTGTGCTGAAACGAACTTAAGGTGGCCGGATGCCCTTCTTTTGGCACTGAGGTGTATGAGAGCCATTCCCAATCGAACGACTGGACTCAGCCCTCATGAAATTTGACAGGACACCCAATGCTGACTACCAACTGCACCCCCGCTAACCCCAGCTCAGATGGACATTCATTTGCTGGATAACATAATGCTTAAATATTGTCAGGCACTAATGAAATGTGTTAAGTCTTTTTATACACAGGTGATGGAAGCACTACCAAAGGATCCTGTGCAACCTTGCCACTCGTTGGAACCAGGAGCCTGGGTCTACATAAAGATCCATCAGCGAAAGACTGCCTTGGCTCCATGCTGGAAAGGCCTTTCCCAGTCCTGCTGACTACCGACACCGCTGTGAAGTGCCACAAACTGACTGCTTGGACCCAGGATTCTCACTGCAAAAAGACCCCTCCACATCAGAAGAATTTTCCTATTGATGATTAGCCTATTCTTTCTTCTAGTTCTACTGTGCTTCTGGACAGCAGGGAAAAAGCTTCCTTGACCACTGACAGACCAACTGTGCCTTTAGACTTTTCTAGAAAAGAGCACAGCTATTACAGGGTGATATGTGCTGGAAACCTCTCCCCTGTAGGATGCTAAACCTCGATTGTTTTGGGAAAGAAGAAGACACACTCACTCCACTGACATTGCCAAAGTCCAGGAATTCCTGACTGAAAAGGACACTGAGAACTGACCCTGGTGAAGAAACAAAGAATTACATACTGGCAGGAAGAAATTTGTGGGACCCATGCTTGGGACTGTGGTATTAATTGGATTTTGGGGTTTATTCTACAGGCTGCGCCCTGTGTTCTGGATAAATCCTTCAGTATGTATTGCCCTCCCTAATTGGATTTTACCTGACATTGCCCTTATCCAGTTTTCTACATACCCAGATTGCTCACAAGGGGCTACCATTAGATTAGCACAACAAAAAGGCCTGGGTTATTTCCTCTGGACAAAAAGGGAATTGACCAGATCCCTGTGGGCTGGGTTATTTCATCTGGCCAATAGTGTAGTAGCCATTTGGACTATTCTTCCAGGCCAAGAACATGATAAGAAATTGGGGCAACTAGAAAAGGCCACTAGTCTTATTTTTGAAGCTCAGCTATCTTCAGTACAGGCTGGAGTTGCTGAGTTACATGTAATTTCCACCCTTAGTTCTATGACCCAGAAGTTACTGACAGAGATGGTATTGAATATCACTGAGGCTGGGAAGGCATTGCAGTGGGATCTGGACTAGACTTGGCCCACTGCCCTTACAGACGTCAGGAGTACCATCTGATCTGTGGTCATGAAGACATACTTGGACACTTTCTGGATGGAAGTGTGGACATTCACAGTGCTCCTTCCAAGCATATGGACCGGTTAGGGTGGGTGTGGGCTCCCACATACCAAATCCTGCTGGGTCCATGGGGAGGATGCCTGTGGGACTGTAATTGTTTACCGAGACATCTGGGGAAATTAGACCACCTAGTATCTCCAACTGATTTCTAGACAGTACCCCTGGAATGACACCTGACATTTTGGATAAGAATAGAGAGTCAATGGACATTTTGGCCGTTAGAACCACCACAGCTCAGTGTATCTATAAACTGAAGCTAGGGGAAGTTGTCACTGTTTATGACAATATTTGTTGAGAGGGTGGAGGTCAAGGAACTACCCTGACGGGACACCCACTTTTTCAAGCTAATGATAGCTGTGTGTGCGTTAATGACACCACTTTACAAGATATACATATTGATCTTACCACTGCTGCAGGCAATCCTATCATTTCCTGGCCTGCAGATAGAATGTTACATGTAGCTCTTAGATTTCAGGTATATTTTAATTGGACTAGAATAGTACCTGATTGGTTTCAAAATTTGCTTTCATTGTTACCAAAGGTTCAAAGAATCTCTGAATTGCAAGGGCAAATTCCCATGTTTTAGAATGTATATCAAGCTGGAAGGAATGCCTTTCATACAGCTTATAGAGTGTTTACTTTATGTACTAGGTATGATGTTTTGTGCTTTGTGTTCACGATTGTACAACAGCCCCATTATATTATTCCTATAGGATTGTTATTATTTGTAGTGTTGTTAGTTAATTTAGGATTATATTGTTGTTGTTGTTGTTGTAAATAACGTAAGAATAGCAATTCCTTTCATGTTCATGCTAATCATGCATTGTCATTACGTCCCATGACGGTTGACATGTTTGCTGTAGTATCTGAAGTCCATGGTTTCATGCGAATTGAGATTTGAAATTGTTTGTTGTACTAGAAGTACAAAATGGGGGAGTGTGGAAGCCAGTAAATAATTAACAAGGTTTTGAAGAGATCTTAATGAATGTTAGTTAGCATGAGTTAGGTTAACTGTGACCCTGGTGATGTGAGGAAGCAAGATAATGTAAGACAGAGTGAATTGTGTGAAAGTTATTACGACCTTGCAATGTACAGTCTTGCAGTCTTGTTTTTCTAGTGAGATAGCAGAAAAGCTTATGTATAAACAAAATGTATTTGTTGCTTTTTACTGTCTGTATTATTGCTAGAAATTGTCTGTAAAAGGTATAAAGGTTTGCTGTGATTGTTTACCAGTTGAGAGACCTGTCCAGGACCCTGTGTCCTATGGCACTCTCTCCCTCCATGGTAATTACTGGAGAAATAATAAAGTATTTGATTTTGCTGCATCCAAACAAAAAGTGAGAACTGAGTTTTTCTTCGACACTAGTGTTGTATTGTAAAATAAACAAGGTTTTCAAAATGTTTAAGAAGCTTCATTTAAAATTAAATTAAAATGTTGATCTTATGCTGCCGGCCCGCTCAGCCTGCTGCTGGTCTGGGGTTCTGTTCATCTAGGCTGGCAGTGGGCTGAATGGGGCCTGCGGCCGGGACTCCACCTGGGAAGGGTCTGGCAGCCAGAACCCCAGACCGGCAGCAGGCTGTGCGGGACCAGCAGCCGGGACCCCAGACCGGCAGTGGGCTGAGCGGCTCAGGCCACTGCCGCTTAGGGATTCGATCCGCCGGCTCCTGCCAGCCGGGAGCCCGCTGCCGGTCTGGGGTCCCGGCACTGCCCACATACAGTGGGTACCTACCTTCTTCCTGATTCTGGCCCATTCTCTTCCTCTCTCTGCATTGAGCTGAGGGTGGGAGTGGACCGAGCACAGGGCTGGGGGTGAAGGGTCTGGCCTGGAGCTAGAATGAAGGAGGGGGCTCAAGGTTGGGGCAGGAGGTTTGGGTGTGGGGGCACTTACCTTGGCAGCTCCCATTTGGTGTGAGGGGTGCAGGAGCTCCCATTTGGTGCTCAGGGTGGGGGTGGGGATATGCGGGGTGCAGGGGATGTGGAGTGGGGCTGGGGATGTGGGTGGTGCATGAGTCAGGGTAGAGGGCTAGGCACATGTCAAGGGGGTGCAGGTGTCAGGGTAGGGGTGCTGGATATGTGTGGGGGTGCCATAGTCAGGGCTGGGGTCATGTGCGGGGGTGAAGGAGTCAGAGGGCTGGGTGGTACAGGGCTCAGGGCAGGGGCCTGGGGTGTGTGGGGGTGCAGGACTCAGGGCAGAGGGCTGTGTGTGTGTGTGGGGGTCAGGGCTCAGGGCAGAGGGCTGGGTGACTGCCCCCCCCAAACCCCCAACCGCCCCCCCGCTCCTTGTCCTGACTACCCCCTCCTGGGACCCCACCCCATCTAAACCTCCCTACCCCTACCTGTCCCCTGACTGCCCCATCCCTGATCCACACCCCCGCACCCAGACAGAAACCCCCAGACTCCCATGCCTATCTAACCACGCCCCGCTCACTGACAGGACCACCAGAACTCTGGACCCATACAACTGCCCCCTGCTCCCTGCCTGCCACAACCCCTCTCCACACCCCTGCCTCCTGACAGGACCCCCAGAACTCCCGACTCATCCAACCCCCCCAGCTCCTTGTTCCCTGACTATCCCCTCCAGAGACCCCCGCAGGACCCTCGTTGCTCCATGTGCTCTGACTGCCCTGACCCCTATCCACCTCCCACCCCCGACAGACCCCAAGACACCTGTGCCCCATCCAACCCCCTGCTCCCTGCCTGCCCTCCAGAGATCCCCGCCCTAACCACCCCTCTGGGATCCCATCCCCCCATCCAACCCATACTGCTCCCTGTCCCCTGACTGCCCCTACCCCTTATCCAACCCCCCCCAGCCCCGGACCCCTTACCATGAGGCTCCCCACTTATTCAGAGCCCAGCCGCCACACGCACAGCGCTCTGAGGGGCGGGGCAGAGCTCCACACAACAGCGGGGCACCGGATGAGCGGGCAGTGTCTTTTCCTCCCCACGGAGCCAAACACTGCCCCGCGGGAGTGCACAGCACTGGCCCCTAGAGTGCTGCATGCGGCGGCAGGGCTCCAGGGGAAGGGGGGGAAGGCGGAGGAGGGGCCGGCAGCTTGCTGCGCTTGGCCCAGCGCTCCAGCCAGGGAGCACGGACCCCGCGGCATGCTGCGTCGGCAAGATTTTTATTGGCACACTGGGGTCCCGGCAGGCCCCGGCGTGCCATTAAAAATGGGCTCGCGTGCCATCTTTGGCATGCGTGCCGTAGGTTGCTGACCCCTGCATTAGCAGATTGCCCAGATCCAGGCTCCAAATCCTGGTGCTATAACTTCATCTCCATCTAGTGGCCTCAGGAGGCAGCCACTGCAGGGGACCCAGCCACCCCCACTCCCTGAGCTGTCTCATGCCCTGGCAGAATGTCCTTACCTCCCCCATCCTGCTGTGTTCCTGTAGCCCAGGAGCCTGCTGTCCCAGCACCACAGCTCTTCGGCCTCCTGGATGGTCGGCCCTGGGAAAGAGACACACACATGCATTTTGCATTCTGGTTGCAGTGCTTGTGTCCTTCCAATCCCACTGGTGGCTGCACAGTGGGCAGAGTCCTCGCTGCGTGCCTGGCCCAACAAAATTGCAAGGGAGGGGTGTAGACCAGAGAAAGAGATAGACAGAGACTCATCCTCCAGCCGGGGTCAGTCTGAGAGAAATTGGCTGGGGTCCCAGTCTCACTCTTCTGTCGGGTGCCATTTCCCAGCTGGGTTCCTTACCCCTCTGGTGCAGCAGCAGCTGGTAGAGCCGGTAAACCCCCTCCCTGGCCTGCCGGCTGAGGTCCTTGCCTGGGTCACTGATGAACAGAGCCAGCTGTGCCACATGGTGACCCAGCCTGGGGAATTCTGCGGCGTTCTAATGGAAGGGAGAGGGAGAGGGGACTCCATCAGCATTTTCCTGTCAGATTCCAGTTCCTCCTGGGCCAGGCCTCTCTTTTTCCCCTCAGCTGCTCTGCGGGAGATGCTAGAGGATAGAAGCTAGAGCTAGATCCTTAATTTCCTCTGCCCCCAAGGGAGCCTGGAGAACAGGGATGTGGGCAGGGCCCTCCAGGAGGACTTGCTTCCCCAGCTGCTCCAGGATGACAGGAAGGCATGAACCTGGAGCATGAGCCCCTTAAAAGCCCAGTCACCACTTAACCAGGACAAGAAGAACTTGACTCAAGCCAAGCTCATTCCCGCCTCTGCCTCTGCCTTCCCAAGAGGAACACTCCTAACCCACAGCCCCTGCAGCAGGAGATCCTACAGCCAGTTGGAGCCAGCCCGCCTATGCCTGGAGTCAGGAAGCTGGGGTCACAGGTCACTTACGTCAAACTCAGGGAGGGTGATGGTGAATCTGAGCAGAGCTGTGGGAGCAGGGAAAGAATTAACAAGGATTTGAAGGGAATTTTAATGCATGTCAGTCAGTTAGCAAGAGTTAGGCTAGCTGTGACCCTAATGACGTGAGAATTGTAGAAGCGAAGATAGTGTGAGGCAGAGGACAAGAACTGTGTAAAAAGTTATTACGACCTTGCAACTTGATAACCAAATATGCAGGCTAGCGTCTTTTAGGAGTGAGACAAATAAGATAGCAGAAAGGCTTATGTATAAACAAAATGTATTTGTTGCTTTTTACCATCTGTATTATTGCTAGAAATTGTCTGTAACAAAGGTATAAAGGCTTGCTGTAATTGTTTACCAGTTGAGAGACCTGTCCGGGACTGGGGCGACCATGTGTCCTATGGCACTCTCTCCCTCCATTGTAATTACTGGAGAAATAATAAAGTATTTGATTTTGCTGCACCCAAAAGAAAAAGCGAGAACTGAGTTTTTCTCCGACAATTTGGGGGCTCGTCCGGGATGGCAACGCCCACGGACCCACAGACGGCTACTACGGATCATTCCCCTTCGAACCCCATGGCGCCACATGAGAGGTATGAGACCTTTTGAAATCTCTATTGGGGTATCAGAGGAGGACTGTCCGTGAGGATGTCTGTCTCTGTTGGGCTCACGCCATCTGAACTTATTGACTGTGCAGCAAGATCAGATGCAGAGTGGTATTGGGGAAAGGCCCCAACAAGGTTAGTTTATAGCAGTATTGGGAACTGCTGAGTTGGCCAACAAGGTAATGCATAAGGTAATGCATAGGTAAATGCATTAGAATGCACCGGTGCTGAGGGGTTTTTACCGCCTCAAGAGGGGTTGTCATACCGCCTCGTGGTATTGGTCCGGACCAGGTAAAGATGCATTGTGGTTAAAAAAAATAAAATAAAATAAAAAAATTTAAAAAGGTAAAGAAGAGATAAAAAAAGGTTAAAAAAAAGGGGGGCCTTGGTTTGTGTGTGTGTGTGTGTGTACACCAGTGTGAGTGATTGTTATCGGAAGACGCCCAGAGTACCCTGTGAAGCGAAAGCTAGTGATCAGGACTACTCTAACGCAAGCCCGGTAACTAGTGGATCTTTAGGAGATCCGACCCACGGTGGGCTGACTCGGCCTGGCATAGTCCGGCGAGGAAGCTGCCTGGGTCTAGGAGTGTGTGAACCCATCTTCCCTCCACTTTCCTTTCCATGTGGGCTACTGACAGTCTGATCATCTCACTGGATGCAATCAGAGTAAGCGGCGCCGTCTCCCAGAGACTAGCCGACGCTCTTTGCTGAAGGGAGGTGTAGGAGAGTCATAGTCATCCTTGTTAGTCTCTCCTGTGTGAGTACCCTGTAGGGAGAGATCCTCAGTTTATGATCCGCTAGCGTGGACAGGGCACCCCCCTTGTGTTTGTATGAGTGGAAAATGGGTAAGGGACAGTCTAAACATTCCACCTCACCCCCTAAGGGTACCCCAGCATATTACATGTACGTACATTATGGTCCTAAAACCTGCAGTTTTAGTATTTATTTAGTATTAAATTTAGTATTTAAATGATTGGAATCTGTACACGCGTGAAAATTCATTTAAACAATGCCCATTAGAAGGTACTAGATAAGATCATATATCTCAGAGGAGCTTTTAATCACCAAAGAAAAGCCTCTGACACAGTGTGAGCTATTTGTCTAGGAACAGGTTAATTTGAAATTCAGCTTAGCCCAGAGATAAAGAGAAGTTGCTTTGTGTTCAAGGTCAAGAATCAGCACAGACTATGCTAAGTGCAAAGAAAAACTGCTTTCAGCCCCAGCTGGTTGTGGAAAAATAGAGACAGAGGCAAACCAAAAGCAATACAAGTTACAGAACTGAAATTACATTTGCAAAGCTTAACTTTCCAGTTTTATCCAGCAGTGTGCTTCTGCGACCCTGTAGCTGGTGTGGCTTGGTGACACGGGAAAAGCCACAGGCAGTTGACCTGGACTGGAATCTCTGAAGGAGACACCGCAGGAGATTCCTGGGTGTAAAAAGAACAGCCGTCCCAAGAGTGGAAGCATGTTGGAAATTCTGAACAGGTTGTATACAGGATAATCTCCCGTCCACCTATTTCCCTTCTCTGAACGTTATACACAGACGTGGCCAGTCTGGACGTGTGAGTATTAAAGTGGCTTAAGGCTTGGAGCATTCATATTTTTCCCGAGTGATGTGGGAGCATTCCCAACACTCTCCATTGTTGTTTTATTATTTTTAATGAAGCTTTCAAATTTGGTTATATGGTGTGTTTTCTTCCCCAACCTCCTGCAGTGTCAGCCTGATCACCTGACATGAGGGATAAATTGGTAACAGGAATTTGTCACAGTTTGGTGAGCAATTAAGAATGGGGGAGCCCTGCAGAATTTACACCATCTATCTGTTTTACTTTTGTTATTTTATGTTTGCTTTGTTTGGTACTGTTGGTGTTATATGATAAGGATTGCATGATTAAAGGTGAGCCCTAATAGAATAAGGAAACACTATCTGGTTTTGGTGCACTATCTGGTTCTGGTTCTGTTCTGTTTAACTGGTTACTGTTGTTTTTCTGCTCTGTTCATTTGGGCGTTAGGTATGTGGGCGGAACTGAACTTCTCGTTCGTATTTCCTCAGGGTGGAAGCCATGTGTGCGATGAAGTTCTGAGGTTGTATTGAGATCCTTCTGTCCCGCCCCAGCAACGGACAATGTAATAGAAGTAGAAAAATCTGGCTTAGACTGTAATTCTCTCTGCTTTCTGTGTAATTTTCTTTTCTGTTTAAGTGTCAGCAGACAAATGGGTGGGTCTCTGGGTAGACCCCCTTTAGGGGTTTGGATTATGTGTTAAGTAAATGGCCTTTACCCAATGGCCATGTATTTTTGCGCAGGTGGCAAGCCTTACTAGGGAGGACTCGGTTAGCCTTGTGAGTAGAAATGTTTTAGGGAAAAGACCAGAAGGGCAGGGGCTAGTTGAGAAGCCCACCCTCCTAGCTAAACTGGTAGTGGAACAAGCTAGTACCCATGGAAGGGACGGTTCAGCAAGAAAAACAGGATCGGGCCCAGGCGGGCAGGCAACAGAAAAAGAGATTGGAAAACAGGTTGGAAACTTTTGAGGGTGTAGTGGAAGGAAGGAGTAAGTGAATATAAGCATGAGGATTTCAAATACTCAGGAGGCTATTTGGAATGGTGATTTGAATTGGTAAGTGGCTGTTGGAAGACAAAGCAGGTGATTTAAAGGAAAGTGAAAAGTTGACTCTGTAGTTGCTGGAGGGAACAGCAGTTGAACTTTGTAAACATACTAAAGAGAAAAGTTTTTGGTGTCTTTAAAATGTTTGTAAATAAATTCAGGCAAAGAAATTATTAGATTGCAATCATTTGGCTATGAACAATTTTGTTAAATTAGTTGAAGAATGTATACAATGCTATGTAATGAAAATTATATTAGGCTCTAAGGGCACTGTAAGTGGTGATGTTTTCTTTCAGTGTTTAAAAGCAAAAGTTAAAAGTAAAAAGCAAGCCAGAAAGCATCTGTGTTAATGCATATTATCTAACTGATAAGGTACAGGCCACTGAAACCTGGGCTGCCTATGAAACATATACGAGAAAATATGGGGTAATTCCTCTATTTTGCCTGAAATCAACAAGGGTATTTGTATATTTTAAGTAATTGACTGCCCAGAAGGGGTAGACCTCTGTTTTTGTCTTTCAGATAATCAAAGAAAACTAATGCCAGCTGAACAGCATTCAACGTACCATGCATTTACTGACAGAGTAAAAATTATGTTTTGTGTTCTATGTTCTGTCTTGTGGTGTTTGTCTCGTGGCCAGAATTGTTATGTTTAATATTTTCATGGGATGGTCTGATTTGAAATCTAGCGGAAGTGTTGGATTGAAATGCAGATACTTGTTTTATTCAACTTAGAATACAAAGTGTTTGGATACATCAGAAAAATGTGATATACTAAAGTCTAATACATTTTCTTAAGTAAGAGAAAGAAACTACATTGGCCAAATCTTTTAATTACAAATTGTTGTTAAAATTTGCATACCAACGGTCTTTGGAAGCAAAGACATGAAAAGTTAACCCACTCCCCATATTGTACATGGGATCTTCTGGCTACCTCAGATTTCTAGCCAGAGGGCTGGGGATGGTAGGAAGCTATTGCTGTTGTTACATGTACCGCTCATAAGACCCCTCATGATGAAGTTACCCATGGCAATGTTTTGGCAGACTCTGCAGCCAAAGCAGCGGCCCTTTCCGTACCTCAGGCTGAACATACTTGTGTCCTAATTGGGCAGCCTTCACTAGCCTCCCTTGAGGATCTGGCTAAGATCCAGGAGGCTGCATCAAGAACCGAGAAACACTCTTGGAGTGCTGCTGGATGCATTTTACATACTGGTCATCTTTGGTGTGCCCCGGATGGTCGCCTGGTGGCACCGAAGATGTTACTGCCCTATCTTGCTCGCATATGCCATGGAATAGCACACATGAGCAAAGGGGGGATGGTTGCTGCAGTTAACATAGATTGGTGTGCACCGAGTTTCCCTTCTGTAGCACATTCCTACTGTCAACACTGTGTGATTTGTCAACAGCACAACATTGGTAAAGCTGTTAAAGCTAAGCGGGCAGCCCACTCTTCCCCTTGGGGACCTTTTGTAAATATTCAGATTGATTTTATTCAAATGTCTAAATGTTGTGGTTATGAATATGTATTAGTTTTAGTTGATGTATTTACCAATTGGGTTGAAGCTTTTCCTTGCAGGAAAGCAGATGCCAGGACTGTTGTGAAACTTCTGCTTAAAGATTTTTATACACGTTTTGGCATCCCTGTGAGTATCAACAGTGATCGTGGAACTCATTTTACTGGACAGATTGTAAAGGAGTTATGTGCAGCTCACTGCCCTCACCACCCACAGTCTGCTGGGACAGTGGAACGCCAGAACCGGATTTTAAAGAATAAACTGGCCAAGATTTGTGCTGAGACAAACTTGAAGTGGCCAGATGCCCTTCCTTTGGCACTGATGAGTATGAGAGCCATTCCCAATCGAAAGACTGGACTCAGCCCTCATGAAATTTTGACAGGACGCCCAATGCGACTACCAGCTGCACCCCCACTAACCCCAGCTCAGATGGACATTAATTTGATGGATAACACAATGCTTAAGTATTGTCAGGCACTAATGAAATGTGTTAAGTCTTTTTATACACAGGTGAAGGAAGCACTACCGAAGGATCCTGTGCAACCTTGCCACTCGTTGGAACCAGGAGACTGGGTCTATATAAAGATCCATCAACGAAAGACTGCTTTGGCTCCATGCTGGAAAGGCCCTTAAGTCCTGCTGACTACCAACACCGCTGTGACGTGTCAAGGACTACCTGCCTGGACCCATGCATCGCACTGCAAAAGACCCCTCCACCTCGGGAGGACACTCCTACTGATGATCAGCGTACTCCTTCTTCTAGCCCTGCTGTACTTTCTGGACAGCAGGAAAAAGGACAAGGTGACGTGCTAGTAACCTCTCCCTTGTCCACTGACAGACCTACTGTGCCTTTGAACTTTTCTAGAAAAAGCAAAACCATTACAGGGTGATGTACTGGTAATCTCCCCTGCAGGATGCTGAACCACGACTGCTTCGGGAAAGAAGAAGAAACACCCACTCCACTGACATTGCCAAAGTCCAGGAATTCCTGACCAGAAAGGACATTGAGAACTGACCCTGGTGAAGAAACAAAGAATTACACACTGGCAGGAAAAAAAAATTTGTGGGACCCATGCTTGGGAATGTGGTATTGATTGGATTTTGGGGTTTATTCTACAGGCTGCGCCCTGTGTTTTGGATAAATCCTTCAGAATGTATTGCCCTCCCTAATTGGATTTTAAATGACATTCCCCTTATCCAGTTTTCATATCACTTCTACATACCCAGATTGCTCACAAGGGGCTGCCATTGGATTAGCACAACAAAAAGCCTGGGTTATTTCCTCTGGACAAAAAGGGAATTGACCAGATCCCTGTGGGCTGGGGCCAATAGTGTAGTAGCCATTTGGAATATTCTTAAAGCCAAGAACATGATGAGAAATTAGGCCAACTAGAGAAGGCCACCGGCCTAATTTCTGGGGCACAGCTAACCCAAGTACAAACCGGAGTGGTGAGTTACATGTCATTTCCACCCTTAGTTCTATGACCCAGAAGTTACTAACAGAGATGGTATTGAATATCACTGAGGCTGGGAAGGCATTGCAGTGGGATCTAGACCAGACTTGGCCCACTGCCCTTACAGACACGTCAGGAGTACCATCTGATCTATGGTCATGGAAACATACTTGGACGCTTTCTGGATGGAAGTGTGGACATTCACAGTGCTCCTTCCAAGCATTTGGACCGGTTAGGGGGGTGTGGGCTCCCACATACCGAATCCTGCCGGGTCCATGAGGAGGATGCATGTGGGACTGAATTATTTACCGAGACATCTGGGAAATTAGACCGCCTGGTATACCTAACTGATTTATAGACAGTACCCCTAGAATAACACCTGACATTTTGGATAAGAATAGAGAGTCAATGGACATTTTGGCCGTTAGAACCACCACAGCTTCAGTGTGTACGGAATCTGAAGCCAGGGGAAGTTGTCACTGTTTATGACAATATTTGCTGAGAGGGTGGAGGTCAAGGAACTACCCTGACGGGACACCCACTTTTTCAAGCTAATGATAGCTGTGTGTACGTTACAGCCACCACATTGCAAGATATACATATTAATCTTACCACTGCTGCAGGCTATCATATCATTTACTGGCCTGCAGATAGAATGTTGCAAGTAGCTCTTAGATTTCAGGTATATTTTAATTGGACTAGAGTAGTGCCTGATCGGTTTCAAAATTTGCTTTCATTGTTACCTCTGAATTGCAAGGGCAAATTCACATGCTTCAGAGTATATATCAAGCTGAAAAGAATGCCTTTCATACAGCTTATAGAGTGTCTACTTTATGTACTAAGTATGATGTCTTGTGCTTTGTAACCAAAAATTGTACAACAGCCCCATTATATTATTCCTATGGGAATGTTATTGTTTGTAGTATTGTTAGTTAGCTTCGGATTATGTTATTGTTGTTGTTGTTGTAAAAAACGTAATAATAGCAATACTTTTTATGTTCATGCTAATCATGCATTATCATTACATCCAGTCAAATACCCTAAGGTTGAAACATCTGATGTAGAATCTGAAATATACGAATTAATGCAAATAGAGATTTGAAAATATTTGTTGTACTAGAAGTACAAAAGGGGGGAGTGTGGAAGCAGGGAAAGAATTAACAAGGATTTGAAGGGAATTTTAATGCATGTCAGTCAGTTAGCAAGAGTTAGGCTAGCTGTGACCCTAATGACGTGAGATTTGTAGAAGTGAAGATAGTGTGAGGCAGAGGACAAGAACTGTGTAAAAAGTTATTACGACCTTGCAACTTGATAACCAAATATGCAGGCTGGCGTCTTTTAGGAGTGAGACAAATAAGATAACAGAAAGGCTTATGTATAAACAAAATGTATTTGTTGCTTTTTACCATCTGTATTATTGCTAGAAATTGTCTGTAACAAAGGTATAAAGGCTTGTTGTAATTGTTTACCAGTTGAGAGACCTGTCCGGGACTGGGGCGACCCTGTGTCCTATGGCACTCTCTCCCTCCATTGTAATTACTGGAGAAATAATAAAGTATTTGATTTTGCTGCACCCAAAAGAAAAAGCGAGAACTGAGTTTTTCTCCGACAGGGCCGTGCTGCTCCTAATGGCCTTGGCTCTCTCCTGCGACACCCTGGACACGATCCAGTAGTTAATGTGCTGTGGGGAAAGGAGGCAGCTCAGGATCAATGGGCAGGTGCACGTGTTGTGCAACCGACACACACCCCTCCCCAACCTCCAGGGGGCTAGGACAGAGTGCGCAGGGTGAAATAACTGATTCATTGATTGCAGAGCTTTAGAAGGGGATTGTTGCCCCCAGGAAAATGCTTCCATTCTGCAGGTCACAACTTGTCATTGTCTCTCTAGAGTGGAACAGTGTTCGGTGTCAGGGCTGGTCCCATTTTCCCTGAACTCCTGATTCTTGAACAGCTCACCACGAAGGAGACAGACCCCTCCCCCCTCCCTGGCTCTGAAGTCCTTGGTTGGGTGAGCACAATCCCCCCAGGAATCTCAGAGCCCATCGGAGAGAAGGGCTGATTCTCTGTTTCTCTAGGAAGGAGCCTGTGGCTCTTCTCTGAGGACCATATTCTGCATCTCACAGGAGGGGTTCAGACTTTCACTCCCCAAGCCAGCCAGGGGACCTGAGGTTGGTGCGAAAAGAACCAGGCAGAGCTCTGGCTTGAAGTCCCAGCTCCTTCCTCTGTCCTTCAAGGAGGAAAGGCCTGACACTGCATTGCACTCACTGCCCTGACTGAGAACGGGACACTGGGGACCCAGCTAGGAGGGCAAACTGGAAAATGGATCTAAGAGTTAAGGTAAAATTGCCCCCACACCTCTAATCGGGCTCACTCCCAAAATGTAGTGGAGCCTGTCGGTGTCTGGGGGCTCTGCAAGCAGGTTCCCCAGCATGGAATCCACGAGGTCTGGCAAGACCCTATGCAGATCCTGCAAAGCAAGGGAGAGCCATGGGTCGGAGTTAGGGAAAGTGGGGCTACATCTGCCACAGGATGGGAAGAGGGATCTCTGGGAAGCACTGGTGGGACCCCCAAACACATATCCTGGCCTTTCTCATTCACATCCCACTGCAGGCAATTAGCCAGGATTCATGGCAGGATGACAGCTGGCTCTTCAATCTATGACTTTAGCATGATCTACCGGGACTCGGGTGGTGTCCTTCTGGGTGCCCAGGGTGAAGACGGCAGCTCGAAGGAGGTGGGTCTCTAGCTCTGGCTCAAGGGCAGGTGTCAGGGTGCTGGCAAGAGAGAGGAGCTGGTATAGGACTGTGTAGCGCGGGGGTGGGACTGGCACCAACACAGTCGTGAAACTGCAGGGAACTAGGCAGAGGCTGGCGAGAATGGAAACTGAGTCACCGAGCCAGGGAATGACAAAGCCAAGGTTTCTCAGACAGACAGTGGCAGGACAGGAATAAGACGGTTACTCACCTTTGTAATTGTTGGTCTTCGAGATGTCTTGCTCATATCCATTCCAATTAGGTGTGTGCGCGCCGCATGCACGTTCGTCGGAAGATTTTTACCCTAGCAACACTCGGTTTTTTGGCTGAGGTGCCCCCTTGAGTAGTGGCGCTATGGCACCGGATATATACCCCTGCCGACCCATCCGCCCCTCAGCTCCTTCTTGCAGGCTACTCTGAATGAGGGGAAAGGGGGCAGGTTTGGAATGGATATGAGCAACACATCTCGAAGAATAACAGTTACAAAGGTGAGTAACTGTCTTTTCTTCTTTGAGTGCTTGCTCATATCGATTCCAATTAGGTGACTCCCAAGCCTTACCTAGGCGGTGGGGTCAGAGTGAGATGTCGCGGAATGAAGTACTGCTGAACCAAATGCCGCATCATCTCTGGACTGCTGCACTAACGCATAGTGTGAAGCGAAGGTGTGCACCGGGTCACTGCCTTACAGATCTCCTGGATGGGTACATGGGCCAGGAAGGTGGCAGATGAAGCTTGAGCCGGAGTGGAGTGGGTGGTGAGGTGGCTAGTCGAAACGTGAGCCAAGTCATAGCAGGCATGGATGCATGATGTCGCCCAAGATGAAATTCACTTCAAGGAGACCGGCAGGCCCTTCATATGGTCTGCCACCGCTACAAACAGCTGGGGTGTCTTTCAAAAAGGCTTTGCTCATTCGATGTAAAAAGCGAGAGCCTTACGAACATCCAGGGAATGCAGCTGTTGCTCTCGACGTGAGGAGTGCGGTTTCGGAAAGAAGACCGAGAGGAAGATGTCCTTCTTGACGTGAAAGGGAGACACCACATTAGGGAGGAAGGCGGAGTGTGGACGCAGCTGTACCTTATCCTTGTGGAACACCGTATATAGGGGATCCGCTGTGAGGGCCTGAAGTTCCGACACTCACGTCGCTGACGTGACAGCGACGAGGAAGGCTGTCTTTCAGGAAAGGTACAGTAGTGAGCAGGTGGCCATTGGCTCAATGGCAGCACCCATGAGCCTAGATAGAACTAGGTTGAGATCCCACGTAGGGGCCAGATGACGGACCTGTGGGTACAAACGCTCTAGGCCCTTGAGGAACCTGGTGACCATAGGGTTAGAAAAGACTGAACATCTGTTCTCTCCTGCATGGAAGGCTGAAATGGCTGCCAGGTGTACCGTGATGGATGAGACCGCTAGACCATGCTGCTTCAGGGACCAGAGACACTCCAGGATGGTAGGAACTGGTACCTGCATGGGGACAGCATCGTTCTGGGCACACCAGCAGGAAAAACGCTTCCACTTGGCCAGGTATGTGGACCTAGTGGAGAGCTTTCTGCTGCCCAGGAGCACCTGTTGTACAGAGGTGGAGCAATGCAGCTCGGAATGAATTAACCATGCAGCATCCATGCCGTGAGATGGAGGGACTGCAGGTCTGGGTGGCGTAGTCTGCTGTGCTCCTGAGTTATGAGGTCCGGCCACAGCGGTAGGGGAATTGGTTCGGTCACCGACAGGTCAAGGAGTGTGGTGTACCAATGCTGCCTCAGCCACGCTGGAGCGATCAGGATTAAGCAGGCCTTGTCTCTGCGTAGCTTGAGGAGGACCTTGTGTACAGTGGGAATGGAGAAAAGGCATAGAACAGATGGTCTTTCCAAGTTATCAGGAATGCATCCGACAGGGAGCCCAGGGAGCGCCCCTGGAGGGAGCAGAACACATGGCACTTCCGATTCTCGCGAGAGGCGAAGAGGTCTATGTGGGGAAAGAGAAAGTTACTCACCTTGCAGTAACTGAGGTTCTTCGAGATGTGTGTCCCTGTGGGTGCTACACTCTAGGTGACGGTGCGTCCCGGCGCTGTTGATCGGAGATTTTCGGTAGAAGTGCCTGGATGGGGTGCACGCACTAAGATGGTATCTCCCGTCTAGTTGGAATCTTCCTGAGTGCGTGCGACCCACACCCTCCTCAGTTCCTTCTCTACCGTGGAGAATCATACCAGTACTCCAAAGTAGAGGGGAGGAGGGCGGGGAGGGGAGCACGCACAGGGACACACATCTCGAAGAACCTCAGTTACTGCAAGATGAGTAACTTTCGCTTCTTCTTCGAGTGCTGTCCCTGTGGGTGCTCCACTCTAGGTGAATGTATAGCAGTACCCACTATGTTTGGTTGGACTTTGGAGATGCGGCAGTGAGTACTGTAGATAGTACTGTATGGCCTACTATTGTGTCTGCCGTGGTGTCTTGCGTGAGAGCATAGTGTTTTGCAAACGTGTGTTCAGATGACCATGTAGCAGCTTTGCAGATGTCAGGAATGGGAACGTTGTGTAGGAAGGCAACGGATGTCGACATGGCTCGAGCGGAATGAGTTTGAATGCCTTCGGGTGGTAGAAGATTTTTCGCACGGTAACAGGATCTGATACAGTCAGAGATCCACTTGGATAGGCATTGTTTAGAGATAGCCGTGCCTTTCGATCTTTCGGCAATGGAAACAGTCGTGGAGACTTGCAAAATGGTTTAGTCCTGTCTAAATAAAAGGCGATTGCTCGCCTGATGTCGAGAGTATGCAGGGTTGCCTCTTGCAGAGTCTTGTGAAGTTTGGGATAGAAAGTAGGTAAATATATAGGTTGGTTGAGGTGGAAGGTCGATACCACCTTAGGAAGAAATTTAGGATGTGGTCTCAAAGTGACTTTGTCTTTGGAGAAGATTGTGTAGGGAGGGTGGGCCATCGGGGCGCTCATTTCACCAACTCTTTTTGCTGATGTTATGGCAACTAAGAAAGCCACCTTCATGGACATATGGAGATGAGAGGAGGTAGCCAAGGGCTCAAATGGAGGTTTCATGAGAGCATGAAGAACGAGGTTAAGATTCCATGTAGCTAGTGTTGGGTGAATTTCAGGGTAGAGATTTTGCAGGCCCGTGAGAAAGCGTTTAATGGTGGGGTGGGTAAAGAGTGAGTATCCATCTAATAGGTCATGGAAAGTGGTAAGCGCCGCCAGGTGTACTTTGATGGAGCTGAGCAAAAGTCCGTCCTGTTTTAGTTTCAGGAGGTAGTCTAGAATGTTAGGGAGGGTCACGTTATTGGGTGCTAAGTGATTATGTGAGCACCAAAGAGCGAAACGCTTCCACTTCTGCAGGTAGGTTTTACGAGTGGAGTCTTTCCTACTGTGCAGGAGGACATATTAGACTTGCTCAGAACAGGCTAGTTCATGGGTTTGGAACCATAAAGGAACCAGGCTGTGAGGTGGAGCTTTTGGAGCTGGGGGTGAAGAACTTGTCCGTTATCCTGGTAAAGGAGGTCTGGCCTGTTGGGGAGAGCCCATTGGTGACGGGAGGACATGCGGAGAAGGTAGGGATACCATGTCTGTCTTGGCCAAGCCGGGGCAATAAGGATGACCTAGGCCTTGTCGTCTGCAATCTTGCGAAGAACCCTGTGTAACAGAGGGATTGGTGGGAAGGCGTACAGGAGGTAGTTGTTCCATGGGATGAGGAAAGCATCTCCTAGGGATGCAGTCCCGAGTCCTGCTCTGAAGCAAAACAGGGGGCATTTTCGGTTTTGGGTTGTGGCAAAGAGATATATTTCTCCCACTGGGTGCCCCAGTGGGAGAAAAGCTGTTGGTGTATTGCGGGGTGCAGTTCCCATTCGTGTTCTGTCAAGAAGTGCCTGCTGAGTGCATCGGCAGTAGTGTTGTGGCAGCCTGGTAGGTAGGAAGCGATGATTTGTATTCGATGTCGTATGCACCAATTCCATAGTCGAATGGCTTCCATGCAAAGGGAATGTGATCGGGCTCCCCCTTGTCTGTTTATGTAATACATACATGCTATGTTGTCTGTTAAGACCCGCAGATATTTGTTCTTTATGAGGGGAAGAAAGTGAAGGCATGCTCTCCTCACTGCTCTGAGCTCTAAAAGATTTATGTGTAGATGAGTCTTTGATGCGGACCACCGGCCTTGTGCCCTGTGCCACCCTAGATGCGCTCCCCAACCAATTAGGGAAGTGTCCGAGGTGAGCATGAGCTTTGGGGATCGTTGCTGGAAGGAAACCCCTGTGCAGAGGTTTTCTGGACTTGTCCACCATTGTAGAGAAGCTATAACATTGGGAGGAGGAGTTAGCAGCATCCCTAAGGGGTGTCTGTTGGGTTTGAAACTGGAGTTGAGCCAGCCCTGGAGACATCTCATATGTAGCCTGGCGTGTTGAACCACGAAGGTGGTGGCTGCCATGTGACCGAGGAGCTGTAGGCAGATTCTTGCTTGTGTCCTGGGACGAATAGATAGGGTGCGTATGAGCTGCGTGATAGCGAGGAATCTGTGATATAGGAGTGAGGCCCTGCTCTGGGTTGAGTCGAGATGAGCTCCGATGAACTCGATCTGTTGCGTAGGTGTCAGGGTGGATTTTTGGATATTTATTTGGAGGCCTAGGCTGTGAAAGAGGGAGATGGCGAAATGCGTGGCTTGAAGCGTCTCGCCATAGGAGTCGCCCTTGATGAGGCAGTCGTCCAGGTAGGAGAACAGTGTGACCCCGTGTTTACAGAGGTGAGCCACAACCACAGCTAGGGTCTTGGAAAAAACTCTTGGTGCTGTGGAGAGTCCAAAAGGAAGAACTCTGTATTGAAAATGGTCCTGACCAATTGTGAATCGTAGGAAGCGTCTGTGAGCTGGATGAATTTATATATGGAAGTAAGCATCTTGTAGGTCGAGGGCTGTGAACCAGTCCCCTTGATCCAATGCAGGTATTATTGGGCCCAGTGTGACCATCTTGAATCTTTGTGTCCTCACGAATTTGTTCAGTTGGCGTAGTTCTAGTATAGGCCTCCATCCCCTGGTCTTTTTCTGAGTTAGAAAGTAATGGGAGTAGAAACCTGTCCCTTGGTGTTGCGTCGGCACAGGTTCCACTGCGCCTAGTTGCAGAAGATGTGCCACCTCTGTGCGAAGTGATTGCTCGTGAGAAGGGTCCCTGAAGAGGGACGGGGAAGGGGGAAGGGTAGCAGGGGAGATATAAAAGGGATGGAGTAACCGGTCTGAACTATTTCGAGGACCCAGCGGTCCTGTGTAATCTGCTGTGAGGCATGTTGGAAATTCTGGAGGCGGTGGCCAAATGGGAAAGTAAGTGGTGGAATCAAGGGGTGGTCGTACAGGCCCTCGACCAATGTTTCAAAACTGTTGTTTATTGCCCGATGAACGGAAGGTGGTGGCTTGATTTTGATTTTGTCTGCGCTTGGGGGGTCTGGTACGATTCCTAGTTGTGTCGTATGGTCTGGATTGAAGACGATAGTACTGATGTGTGCGTGGTCTTTGGTAGGGTTGGTATCGTTGTCTCCTGGGAAGAGATGGGTGAATGCCCAGGGTGTGCAGTGTCACTCTAGAATCTTTCATGGTGTGGAGGAGTTCATGAGTTTTTTTGGAGAAGAGTTTGTCCTTATCAAAGGGGAGATCCTCCACTTTGGTCTGGAGTTCTTCAGGAATGCCGGACGCAGAGAGCCATGAGCATCTGCGCATAACCACAGCAGTTGCAGTGGTACGGGCTGCTGTGTCCACCATGTCTAAAGACGCCTGTAGGGCCGTTCTGGAAATCAGTTGTCCTTCAGTCAGGATTGATTTGAAGTCTGCTCTTCTGTCCTCTGGAATGTAGGAGGCAAATTTGAAAAGCTTATTGTACTTATCAAAATCATAACTGGCGAGGAGAGCAGAATAGTTTGCAATCCTGAATTGTAGTGCAGAGGATGTATAAACCTTGCGGCCCAGGACATCAAGGCGTCTAAGGTCCTTGTCTTGCAGGGTGGTCGATATTGTGACTGTTTGGTCCTCTGTGCAACTGCATCCATGACAAGAGAGGTCGGTGGTGGATGAGAAAATAGGAAGTCTGTGTCCTTTGCAGAAACATAGTATTTACGTTCAGCCTTCTTGCAAGTTGGTACTAGAGAAGACGGGGTTTCCCAGAGTGTGTCAGCTGGCTCCATGAGTGCTTCATTTATAGGGAGCAAGATTTTCAAGGGCACAGACAGTTGAAGGATTTTGAGGAGTTTGTGTTGCATCTCCTGAACCTCTTCTAAGGGGATATCCTGACTGAGTGCCACCCTCCTAAAAAGTTCTTGAAATTGTTTGCAGTCGTCCAAGGCCTATGGAGGTGAAGGGAGGAGGGCTTCATCCGAGGCTAGTGGAGAGTTAGGGTTAGGTGAGTCAGGATATGGTGCATAGCTCCCAGTCTCAAGAGGGGGCTCGGGTACCCTAGAAGTGGACGGAGCAGGAGATTGAGGCACAGAAGGAGGATGATTGGTAGGAGGATGTTGCCACGGGTACCACTGAGGCCAAGGCATAGGGTAGGAGAGCCCAGGTGCCGCCCGCGGGGGGGGGGCAAAGTAGGGAAACTGAGGTTGTTGACCTTGAGCCATGACCTGAGGTGGTAGAGGCGCCTGTGGAGGAGAAGCAGGAGGGGAGAACTCCGCTTGCTGCTGTAACTCAAGGTCACCGTTAGTGAAAGCCAGTTCAGGTGGAGAGAGTGGCGGTTCAAGAAATGAGTCCTCTGTATCCAGGAGCGGAGAGTGAGGCTCAGGTGGCACTGAAAGGTCACTTTGAGTGAGAAACTGTTGCTCCTACTCCCTGGGCTGAGCTGAGCCTGCTCTCTGCTCTAGCTCATTAGTAGGAGAAAGTGAAAATGAGAGTATTGTTGTATTGTGCTTAGAGGTGCCCTGCAGGGGGTCTGCTGCTGGTGCGTGGGTAGAAGACTGGCTGGGTGCTGATGTTCTTCTCGGTGCCGAGCTTGAGCGTGCTGTCAGCACCACAGCTGGTTTTGGCGCAGAAACTGATCGCGCCGTGGGCATCGCGGCCGTTTTCGTTGTTGCTGCTGAACGTGCTGTTGGCACCGCGGCCGTTGTCGGTGCCGAGGAAGAATGCGGTGCTGGTGCTGTGGCCGTTTGCGGTGCCGAGGAAGAGTGAGGTGTCCGCGCTGCGGCCGTTTGTGGCGCTGAGGGGACCGAATCCACAAGTACCTTCCCGGCACGGGAGATCGGGTCCCTGCCTCTGTGCTCTGTCAGAGCCATTGCTGAGGTATTAGAGCAGGCTGAGGCACCTGCCTTTGGTGCTGTCAGCACCGAGGGTAGGGATCTCGCAGGATACCCCCTACCCTTGTTAGAGTCTCTTCTGTGAGACTGTTGTGCTTCTTGCCTCCGCTCCAGGGAGGGTGAAGCAACGCTCCCCACTGGTTCCGATCCGGCTGGGGAGCGTGTGGGAGCGGGTTTAACCTTTCTCGTCTCCGACAGCGGCTGCAGGGATTTTTCCATCATGATGATTTTTAGCCACAGATCCCTGTCATGGCGAGCTCTTGATTTGAGACTCGTGCAATGGAGGCACTTCGTAGGGATGTGGGTGTCCCCGAGACACTTCACACAGTGTGAGTGCCCATTTGACCGTGGCATGGATTCCTGACAGGAGATGCATCTTTTAAATCCTGAAGCTCCTGGCATTATGAATTAGAGATGGGCCAGTAGAGTGTCTCAACGGGAGACAACCCTGAGGGGCTCTTTTTTTTTTTTTTTAAACTAAGTAACTAACTATACTAAAGGAAGGGAAACAACTGGGAAGTAATTAATAATTATTTCTATGTTCTTTGTTTCTATTTCCTATAGAGACCAGGGAAGAAAAGGCAGCACTGCCCCGAGTCCCGTCTTCAGCCGTGGACGGTTGAGAAGGAACTGAGGATGGTGTGGGGCGCACGCACTCAGGAAGATTCCAACTATACGGGAGATACCATCTGAGTGCATGCACCCCAACCAGGCACTGCTACCGAAAATCTCCCATCAATAGCGCCGGGATGCACCGTCACCTAGAGTGGAGCACCCACAGGGACAGCACTCGAAGAAGAACCCCCACTTCCGGAAGACGGAATGGATAACGTCCAGACGAATCGACCACTCGTGAGTTAGGAAGGATCTGCTGAGGTGATCTGCCAAGGTGTTCTGGGCTCCTGGGAGAAAGGACGCCACCCGATCGATTGAATGGGCTATACAAAACTCCCAGAAGTGTATGGCTTCCTGGCAAAGAAGGGAGGAGCATGCTCCGCCTTGTTTGTTGATGTAAAACATGGCCGTTGTGTTGTCTGTGAAGACTGTAACACAACGGCCTTGAAGATGTTTTTGACATGCGAGACATACTGCCCTCAGTTCCCTCACATTGATGTGCAGGGTTACTTCCTGCGCGGACCAGAGGCCTTGCGTATGGAGCCCCACAAGGTGGGCACCCCAACCTAGAGATGACGCGTCTGTGGTCAGGGCTAGCGAAGGCTGTGGGGCATGGAATGGCATCCCTGCGCAGACTCGGGAGGGGTTCAGCCACCAAGTCAACAAGGCTAAGACGTCCTTGGGTACAGTGAGAATTGGGCTGTTGCGGCCCGGCTGGTACACTGAGGAAAGCCAGGCCTGAAGTGGGCGGAGGTGTAGTCTGGCATGTCTGGTCACGAAAGTGCAGGCGGCCATGTGGCCTAGGAAACCGAGACACGTGCGAACTGTCGAGGTCGGGAAGCTGTCGAGGTCCTGAATTATGGCTACCATTGCCTGAAAGCGGGGCTGTGGTAAGCACGCCCTGGCGAGATTTGAGTCTAGGATCGCTCCAATTAAGTCTATTCTCTGTGTGGGCACCAAAGTGGGCTTTTCGGTGTTGAGCATAAGGCCGAGTTGCTCGAACAGTTCTCTGACGAGATGCACATGATGCCGCACTCGCATCTTGGAGGGACCTAGAATGAGCCAATCGTCGAAGTATGGGAAGACTTGTATGCGACGTCGACAGAGTGAGGCTGCGACGACAGCCATACACTTGGTGAAGACTCTTGGCGCCGTGGAGAGGCCGAATGGAAGGACCGCAAATTGAAAATGCTGCTGGTTGACCACAAAGCGAAGGTATCGCCTGTGCGGCGGGTAAATCGTGATGTGGAAGTATGCGTCCTTCATATCGACGGTGGCGTACCAGTCTCCGGGATCCAGGGAAGGGATAATGGTTCCCAGGGATACCATGCGGAACTTCAACTTTACCATGAATTTGTTGAGTCCACGCAGGTCCAGGATGGGCCGCAGACCCCCCTTTGCCTTGGGAATTAGGAAGTAGAGGGAGCAAAACCCCTTGCCCCTCAGGTCCTTCGGGACCTCTTCTACTGCTCCGATGTGTAGGAGCATCTGCACCGCCTGCAAGAGGATTTGCTCGTGAGAGGGGTCCCTGAAGAGAGACAGGCAGAGGGGGTGCTATGGGGGGGTGAAACAAACTGAAGATGGTATCCAAATTCCACCGTGCATAGGACCCAATGATCTGAGGTTACGTGGGATAATGCAGGGAGGAAATAGGAGAGACGGTTGCGGAAGGGTGGGAAAGGATCCGGGAAGGAGACTGGTGCTCCGTCCTTGAGCGCACTTTCAAAAGTTTTGTTTGGGCCCCGTCGGTGGCTTTGGGGGGCCCTGATTCTGGCCTCCCCAGGGACCAGATTGTCTCCTGCGGTTACCCCGGCCCCACCTTCTAGTGAAGTCCTGTAGCGGCTGAGGGTTAGGGTAGGTGCATTGAGGCAGAGAGCGGAACGGTCTGTGCTGAGTTACCGGGGTATGCGTCCCCAGTAAGCGCATTATAACTCAGTTGTCCTTGAGGCTCTGAAGCCTGGGATCTGTTTTAACCGAAAACAGGCCTTGGCCCTCGAAGGGCAAGTCCTTAATTGTCTGTTGAAGTTCTGGTGGAAGGCTGGACAACTGTAGCCAGGAGATGTGTCGCGTGGCCATTCCTGAGGCTACAGTTCAGGCTGCCAAGTCCGCCGCATCTAAGGACGCCTGAAGAGATGTCCTTGCCACTTTTTTGCCTTCTTCCAGTAAGGCAGCAAACTCTTGCCTGGACTCTTGGGGAACAAGTTCTTTAAACTTCCCCATGGAGGTCCACATGTTATAGTTATAGCGGCTCAGGAGAGTTTGCTGATTAGCTACCCTAAGCTGTAGGCCCCCAGCTAGGTAGACCTTGCGCCCGAATAAGTCCAAGCGCCTAGCCTCCTTGGACTTAGGGTCAGGTGCTTGCTGGCCATGCCGCTCCCTCTCGTTCACTGACTGTACAACCAGCGAACAAGGGTGAGGGTGCACATAGAGATACTCATAGCCCTTGGATGGTACCATATATTTCCTCTTCATCCCTCTGGCAGTGGGAGGAATAGATGCTGGGGACTGCCAGATCGTATCTGCATTGGCCTGTATGGTCCTAATGAAAGGCAGGGCGACCCTTGTAGGTGAATCTGCTGACAAAATGTCAACACAGGATCCTCTATTTCCACCACCTCCTCCACCTGTAGGTTCATATTCTGCGCCACCCTGCGCAGGAGATCTTGGTGAGCCCGGAGGTCTATAGGCGGGGGACCAGAGGAGGATGTGCCTGCCACTGCCTTGTCTGGGGAGGAGGAGGAGGAGGAGGAGGAAAGCCCAGGTACCAGTGGATCCTGGGGAAGTTCTGGCTGTGGAGGATCCTGGTGATCGAGGTCCGATACAGCCGGGGCCTGAGTGTGGACTGGCAGGACAGCACCGCATCTGGGTCCAACAAGGGAGAACGGCTCACTGTGACCTCAGGTACCTGATGGTCGGAATGGGCTGACTGAGAGGCACCTGAGGGGGCACATTGGGCTTGATGGTATGCCCAAGGTGTCCAGAAGGACCATTGTGGTGGTCCCTGATCCTGATCCTCATATTGGGCTTGACTAGTGCCCTCTACGTCATGGCCCTGGATATAGTAGCCGCTCTCTGCCTGAGACGATGACGAGTTGTGTCTTGAAGGCCAAGGAGGGGCCAAGCACCCATGAGGGTCTGCACCCACGCTATCAGGTCACGAGTTGGGGCTGAAGACCGGTGCCAGGACCTTCGGCGGTACTGCGATTGAGATTGGGACCGACAGCTATAACGGTACCAGGATGCCGACCTAGATCTTGATGAGGATCTGCGGCATCAGGATTGGCTGCGAGGACACCGGTGCCGGGATCAGTGCTGGGACCCAGATCGGTACCAAACATACCGGGAGGATGTGCGTGAGGTAGAACGGCGCCGCGAGTACGACTGGCGCCACAATGGAGAGCGGTGCTGGGACTGCGAGCAGTGCCGGGACCGGGACCGTCGGTGGGATCGGGACCGTGATCGGCGCCTATCTGTCATGCCCAAGGAAGCGGGCCTCGTCAAGGCAGGCTTGCCTATCGACTGAACAGCCCGCACCAGTGGTGCTGGGGACCGAGGTGGTCCAAGTTCCGTCAATGCGATTGTATCGGTGCCGGAGAAGGCTGGTGATGGGGTTCTTTAGCGGTGCCGGATCGCTCCAGTGCTGGAGGGGTGCTTTGGACTGAAGGCGTCTGTTCTGTGCGCGGTACCGAAGGCGCCGGGCTAAGTGCCGCTTCCATTAGGAGCTGTTTTAAATGAAAGTCCCGCTCCTTCTTCGTTCTAGGCTTAAAAGCCTTGCAAATACAGCACTTATCAGGCTGATGGGATTCCCCGAGGCACTTCAGACAGAAGTCATGGAGATCTCCCGTTGGCATCGGCTTGAGGCACGCCGAGCAAGGTTTGAAGCCCAGTGACATGGGCATGGGCCCCGGTACCGGGGTGGAGGGAAGGGGATCATCCCCGATCCCCCTAAATACTATATACACTATATATATATATTGTGGCAAATTTCCTCCTCTCCTCTAGTAGGTCCTGCGCTTATTGGCGGATTTCTTCCCCTCAGTGGTTTTCCCCTTGGATGAAACCCCATAGTCTGGATCAACTACTCCTATGTCTGATTAGGAGTAGCGGGGCTAGTGGGGAACCCGGGCCCGCCCTCTACTCCGGGTTCCAGCCCAGGGCCCTGTGAATTGCAGCAGTCTCTATAGTGCTACGTGTAACCGCTGCTTGACCGCTACAGCTCCCTGGGCTACTTCCCCATAGTCTCCTTCAAACACCTTCTTTATCCTCACCACAGGATCCTCCTGGTGTCTGATGCTGCTTGATTGTATGGTGTTTTCCTCAATCCTCCAGTAGTACCCCCTCTCAGTTCTTAGTTCCTTGTGTCTCTTGCTCCCAGCTCCTCATGCGCACTTCTTTCCTCTGGCTCCTCCCCCCAAGACTGGCGTGAGCTCCCCTTTTTATACCAGGTGCCTTGATTAGCCTGTCCTGATTGGCTGCAGGTGCTCCAATCAATGCAGCTCTCTCCGGTGCCTTCTAGAAAGTTCTTAATTGGCCCCAGGTGCCTTGATTAGCCTGGAGCAACTGCCATTTTGGTTCCCATGGTACTAGGGATTTGCTTAGCCTGGAGCTAACATACCTGCTCCTCAGTACTTTCCTGTAGCCATCCGGCCTTGCTCCATCACAATATATATATATATATATATATATATATATATATATAAAAATACACACACAAATCACTAAATATCTAAGTATAACTATAAAACTACTGAACTATTCACAACTATCTATAGAAAAACAAGGAAAGCTAGGGAGGTGGAGATCAGCTATGCGCTCCACAGTTCCAACGACCGTCTGGCGATAAGGAACTGAGGAGGTGATGGGTCGGCAGGGGTATATATCTGGCGCCATAGCGGTGCCACTCCAGGGGGTGCCTCAGCCGACCCACTGAGTGTTGCTAGGGTAAAAATCTTCCGATGAACGTGCACGCGGTGCACACACACCTAATTGGCATCTATGAGCAAACACTCAAAGAAGAAAGCACCTGTTCCCTGGACCCTGCTGCCCCTCTTCCAGGGCGGCTCCAGGCACCAGCATGCCAAGAACGTGCTTGGGGAGGCAAGCCACTGGGGGAGCTCTGTCGGTCGCTGCGAGGGCGGCAGGCAGGCAGGCTGCCTTCGGCGGCTTGCATGCAGAGGGTCCTGCAGCTCGGTGGAGCTCCGCAGGCGTGCCTGCGGAGAGTCCTCTGGTCCCGCGGCTACGGCAGACCTCCCGCAGGCGCAGGCTGCCTTCGGCAGCTTGCCTGCGGAGGGTCCGCTGGTCCCGTGGCTTCGGTGGACCTCCCGCAGCTGCGGGAGCCCCGGAAGCAGATGCGGGAGGTCCGCCAAAGCCGCGGGACCAGCGGACCCTCCGCAGGCAAGCTGCTGAAGGCTGCCTGCCTGCCGTGCTTGGGGCGGTAAAATGTCTAGATCCGCCCCTGCCCTCCTCTATCTGATCCTGGGAGTGAGCCTCTCCCCAAAGCCATTGCAATGTTACTGGAGCAAAAAGAACAGCCCAGCCAGGAGAGAGTGAACCTTCCCACCACCTCTGCCACAGGAGCCACCCTTGGGAGGTGACCTGGGAGCGGGAGGGGCAGTGACTCCCAGCCCTGGGCCTGAGCAGCACCGGGGTTAGGGGAACCAGGCGGGAGGGTCTTGGTACCTGAGGTTGCCCACAGCAATCAGGGAGTTAGCAAGGATGCCGCCGGGTGGAGAGTTATCAGGCAGCTCCTCAATGAGCTCCTGTGAGACCCAAAGGAGACAAAGGAGCGTGTGGGATTCGGGCCTCACTGACTCTTCCCAGTGAGGCGATTACCCAGTCAGCACCCCACACAGCCAGCAGGATGAGAAAGTTACTCACCTTGCAGTAACTGAGGTTCTTCGAGATGTGTGTCCCTGTGGGTGCTACACTCTAGGTGACGGTGAGTCCCAGCGCTGTTGATCGGGGTTTTGTGGTGGAAGTGCCGGGTTGGGGCGCATGCACTAAGTTGGTATCTCCGTCTCATTGGACTCTTCCTGAGTGCGTCGACCCACACCCTCCTCAGTTCCTTCTCTACCGTGGAGAATCATACCACTATTCCAAAGTAGAGGGGAGGAAGGCGGGGAGTGGAGCACCCACAAGGACACACATCTTGAAGAACCTCAGTTACTGCAAGATGAGTAACTTTCTCTTCCTCTTCGAGTGCTGTCCCTGTGGGTGCTCCACTCTAGGTGAATGTATAGCAGTACCCACTATGTTTGGTTGGACTTTGGAATTGCGGCAGTGAGTACTGTAGATAGTACTGTATGGCCTACTATTGTGTCTGTCGTGGTGTCTTGCGTGAGAGCATAGTGTTTTGCAAACGTGTGTTCAGATGATCATGTAGCAGCTTTGCAGATGTCAGGAGTGGGAACGTTGTGTAGGAAGGCAACAGATGTCGACATGGCTCGAGCGGAATGAGTTCTAATGCCTTTGGGTGGTTGAAGATTTTTCGCACGGTAACAGGATCTGATACAGTCAGAGATCCACTTGGATAGGCATTGTTTAGAGATAGCCGTGCCTTTCGATCTTTCGGCAATGGAAACGGTCATGGAGACTTGCGAAATGGTTTAGTCCTGTCTAAATAAAAGGTGATTGCTCGCCTGATGTCAAGAGTATGCAGGGCTGCCTCTTGCAGAGTCTTGTGAAGTTTGGGATAGAAAGTAGGTAAATATATAGGTTGGTTGAGGTGGAAGGTCGATACCACCTTAGGAAGAAATTTAGGATGTGGTCTCAAAGTGACTTTGTCTTTGGAGAAGATTGTGTAGGGAGGGTGGGCCATCAAGGTGCTCATTTCACCAACTCTTCTTGCTGATGTTATGGCAACTAAGAAAGCCACCTTCATGGACATATGGAGATGAGAGGAGGTAGCCAAGGGTTCAAATGGAGGTTTCACGAGAGCATGAAGAACGAGATTAAGATTCCATGCAGCCACTGTTGGGTAAATTTCAGGGTAGAGATTTTGCAGGCCCGTGAGAAAGTGTTTTATGGTGGGGCGGGTAAAGAGTGAATACCTATCTAATAGGTCATGGAAAGTGGTAAGCGCCGCCAGGTGCACTTTGATGGAACTGAGCAAAAGTCCGTCCTGTTAAGGGAGAGTCTCGTTATTGGGTGCTAAGTAATTAAGTGAGCACCAGAGAGCAAAACGCTTCCACTTCTGCAGGTAGGTTTTACGAGTGGAGTCTTTCCTACTGTGCAGGAGGACATATTGGACTTGCTCGGAACAGGCTAGTTCATGGGTTTGGAACCATGAAGGAACCAGGCTGTGAGGTGGAGCTTTTGGAGCTGAGGGTGAAGAACCCATCCGTTGTCCTGGTAAAGGAGGTCTGGCCTGCTGGGGAGAGCCCGTGGGTGACGGAGGACATGCGGAGTAGGTGGGGATACCACGTCTGTCTTGGCCAACCTGGGGCAATAAGGATGACCTGGGCCTTGTCGTCCGCAATCTTCCGAAGAACCCTGTGTAACAGAGGGATTGGTGGGAAGGCGTACAGGAGGTAGTTGTTTATGGGATGAGGAAAGCATCTCCTAGGGATGCAGTCCCGAGTCCCACTCTGAAAGAAAACAGGGGACATTTTCAGTTTTGTCTTGTGGCAAAGAGATCTATTGACGGGGTGCCCCAGAGGGAGTAGAGCTGTTGGAGTATTGCAGAGTGCAGTTCCCATTCGTGTTCTGTCGAGAAGTGCCTGCTGAGTGCGTCAGCAGTAGTGTTGTGGCAGCCTGGTAGGTAGGAAGCGATGATTTGTATTTGATGTCGTACGCACCAATTCCATAGTTGAATGGCTTCCATGCAAAGGGAATGTGATTGGGCTCCCCCTTGTCTGTTTATGTAGTAGGTACATGCTATGTTGTCTGTTAAGACCCACATATATTTGTTCTTTATGAGGGGAAGAAAGTGAAGGCATGCTCTCCTCACTGCTCTGAGCTCTAAGAGATTTATGTGTAGGTGTATCTCTGATGCGGACCACCAGCCTTGTGCCCTGTGCCACCCTAGATGCGCTCCCCAACCGATTAGGGAAGCGTCCGTGGTGAGCATGAGCGTTGGGGATCGTTGATGGAAGGAAACCCCTGTGCAGAGGTTTTCTGGACTTGTCCACCACTGTAGGGAAGCTATAACATTGGGAGGAGAAGTTAGCACCATCCCTAAGGGGTGTCTGTTGGGTTTGAAACTGGAGTTGAGTCAGCCCTGGAGATATCTCATGTGTAGCCTGGCGTGTTGAACCACGATGGTGGTGGCTGCTATGTGACCGAGGCAGGGGCGGCTCTAGAAATCCGGCTGCCCCAAGCAGCGCGGAGCGCTGCGCCGCCCTTCCCCGGTCCCGCGGCGGGTCCCGTCTTCCCGCGGCTCCGGTTGAGCTCCCGCCGGCATGCCTGCGGCAGGTCCACCGGAGCCCGGGACGAGCGGACCTGCCGCAGTCATGCCTGCGGGAGCTCAACCGGAGCCGCGGGAAGACGGGACCCGCCGCAGCCATGCCTGCGGCAGGTCCGCTCATCCCGGGCTCCGGTGGACCTGCCGCAGGCATGCCGGCGGGAGCTCCACCGGAGCCAAATGCCGCCCCCCCGGGAAACGGCCACCCCAAGCGCCTGCTTGGCGCGCTGGGGTCTAGAGCCGCCCCTGGACCGAGGAACTGTTGGCAGATTCTTGCTTGTGTCCTGGGATGAATAGAGAGTGTGCATATGAGCTGTGTGATAGCGAGGAATCTGTGATATAGGAGTGAGGCCCTGCTCCGGATTGAGTTGAGATGAGCTCCGATGAACTCGATCTGTTGTGTAGGTGTCAGGGTAGATTTTTTGATGTTTATTTGGAGGCCTAGGCTGTGAAAGAGGGAGATGGCAAAACGGGTAGCTTGAAGTGTCTCGCCATAGGAGTCGCCCTTGATGAGGCAATTGTTCAGGTAGAGGAACAGTGTGACCCCGTGTTTGCGGAGGTGAGCCACAACCACAGCTAGAGTCTTGGAAAAAACTCTTGGTGCTGTGGAGAGTCCGAAAGGAAGACCTCTGTATTGAAAATGGTCCTGACCGATTGTGAATCGTAGGAAGCATCTGTGAGCTGGATGAATTGATATATGACAGTAAGGATCCTGTAGGTCGAGGGCTGTGAACCAGTCCCCTTGATCCAGTGCAGGTATTATTGTGCCCAGTGTGACCATCTTGAATCTTTGTATCATCACGAATTTGTTCAGTCGGCGTAGATCTAGTATAGGTCTCCATCCTCCAGTCTTTTTCTGAGTTAGAAAGTAATGGGCATAGAAACCTGTCCCTTGCTGTTGCGTTGGCACAGGTTCCACTGAGCCTATTTGCAGAAGATTTGCCACCTCTGTGTGAAGTAATTGTTCTTGAGAAGAGTCCCTGAAGAGGGACGGGGAAGGGTAGGAGGGTAGGATGTAAAAGGGATGGAGCAACCAGACTGAACTATTTTGAGGACCCAGCGGTCCTGTGTAATCCGCTGCCAGGCATGTTGGAAATTCTGGAAGTGGTGGCCAAATGGGCAAGTAAGTGGTGGAATCAAGGGGTGGTCATGCAGGCCCTCGACCAACATTTCAAAACTGTTGTTTATTGCCTGATGGACGGAAGGTGGTGGCTTGATTTTGATTTTGTCTGCGCTTGGGGGGGTCTAGTACGATTCCTAGTTGTGTCGTATGGTCTGGGTTGAAGACAATAGTACTGTTGTATGCATGGTCTTTGGTAGGGTTGGTATCGTTGTCTCTTGGGAAGAGATGGGTGAATGCCCAGGGTGCGCAGTGTTGCTCTAGAATCTTTCCTGGTGTTGAGGAGTTCATCAGTTTTTTGGGGGAAAAGTTTGGTCTGGAGGTCTTTAGGTATGCCGGATGTGGAGAGCCATGAGGATCTGTGCATAACCACAGCAGTTGCAGTGGTACGGGCTGCTGTGTCCGCCGTGTCTGAAGACGCCTGTAGGGCCGTTCTGGAAATCAGTTGGCCCTCAGTCAGGATTGATTTGAAGTCTGCTCTTCTAGCCTCTGGAATGTAGGAGGCAAATTCAAAACGTTTATTGTAATTATCAAAATCATAACTGGCGAGGAGAGCAGAATAGTTTGCAATTCTTAATTGTAGTGTAGAGGATGTATAAACCTTGCGGCCCAAGATGTCAAGGCATCTAAGGTCCTTTTCTTGCGGGGTGGGTCGATATTGTGACTGTTTTGCCCTCTGTGCAACTGCATCCATGACAAGGGAGTTCGATGGTGGAAGAGAAAATAGGAAGTCTGCGTCCTTTTCAGGGACAAAGTATTTACGTTCAGCCTTCTTGCAAGTTGGTACTGAAGAAGCTGGGGTTTGCCAGAGAGTGTCAGCTGGCTCCATGAGTGCTTCGTTTATAGGGAGCATGATTTTTGAGGGCATAGACGTGTAAGCAGAGTCAGGATGAGCTCTATCCTGACATCTGGTGGTGAATTATGGGGAGTGTGGAAAGGAATTTCAGGTATTTGCATTGGCACACCCACCCCAACTAGAATAGCCCACGGCAGCCTGGGATGGTTATTTTGACAGCTCTGGGATCCCCAATTTCTTTGTTATTGGGGAAGGAGAAATAAAGTGTTGTCACCCTGATTATGTGAATGAGGAACTATGAGACTGCTTTATGACAGTCAATTAAGTAGCACTCGCTAGACAAGGGACATGGGTGCCAAAACCCAGTGAATTGAGAGAGGTTGGGGACTGGTGTGTGTACCTGATGGTATGGGCCCCTTTTGAGGGCCTGGAACACCAATTGCACATCCTCCTCTCTCCATTGTTGAAGAGTAGAGCTAATTTTGATTCCATTAGGAGTCCATCTCGAGGCTGCTGAGCTGAATTCAATTTGGGTCAATGGTGCACCAGCACTGGGGCTCCCCTACTACAAGCTGAAATCACTAAGAGCTGAAATCACTAAAAGAGCTAAGCTTACTGAGATGAAATCACTGAGTGCTGTGTTAGCTAGTGGGGGAGCCTGAAGATCTATCGCTAAGTGGCTGGCAGAGTGGAGCAGTTTGCAGCACGTTGGAGCAGCCCGCGGAGCAGAGCGGTTTTGGGACGGCTGGAGCAGCTCATGGGTCGGCTGGAGGAGCGACACAGCTGGTGGAGTGGAGCCGGTCGTGGTGAAGGCTGCAGCAGAACTCCACGGAGAGGCGGAGCAGTCAGCCCCGGCCCACGTAAGGTGCCCCTTAACACCCTGTGTGTGCCCCCCTATTTCCACCCAGGCTGGGGGGGTAAAACTCTGCAGATAAACTTTTGAAATCTGGGGTGGCACTGACCAGAAACAGAGACTTTTGGGTTGTTGGACTTTGGGTTGATTGGACTTAAGACCCTAAGGGGAAAAGGACATTGCCAAAACTTACTTGGTGGGTCTTTTGCTCATGGTTTACGTTATGAATCCTGTTTGTGGTGTTTCCCCAATATGATGCCACATTGTTTCCCTCCTTTATTAAAAGGATTTTGCTACACTCAGACTCTGTGCTTGCGAGAGGGGAAGTATTGACTCCTAAAGGTGCCCAGGGGGTGGTATGTAATTGTCCCAAGTCACTGGGTGGGGGCTCGAGCCGGTTTTGCATTTGCGTTATTGAAACGGAACCCCTGGATACTGAACCCGGCCCTTGTTGCTGCCAACTCAGAGGGGCAGAAGGGTTACAGACGGTTGAAGGATTCTGAGGAGTTTGTGTTGCGTCTCCTGAACCTCTTCTAAGGGGATATCTTGACTGAGTGCCACCCTCCTAAAAAGTTCTTGAAATTGTTTGCAGTCGTCCACGGCCTGTGGAGGTGAAGTGGGGGGGGCTTCATCTGAGGCTAGTGGAGAGTTAGGGGTCGGTGAGTCAGGATATGGTGCATAGCTCCGAGTCTCAAGAGGGGGGTCAGGCACCCTAGAAGTGGACGGAGCAGGAGATTGAGGCACAGAAGGAGGATGATTGGTAGGAGGATTTTGCCAAGGGTACCACTGAGGCCAAGGCATAGGGTAGAAGAACCCACGTGCCGCCCAAGGGAGGGCAAAGTAGGGAAACTGAGGTTGGTGACCTTGAGCCATGACCTGAGGTGGCAGAGGCACCTGTGGAGGAGAAGCAGGAGGGGAGAACTCCGCTTGCTGCTGTAAATCAAGTTCACCATCAGTGAAAGCCAGTTCAGGTGGAGAGAGTGGCGGTTCAAAAAATGAGTCCTGTGTATCTAGGAGCGGAGAGTGAGGCTCAGGTGGCACTGAAAGGTCACTTTGAGTGAGAAATTGTTGCTTCTGCTCCCTGGGCTAAGCTGAGCCTGCTCTCTGCTCTAGCTCATTAGTAGGAGAAAGTGAGAATGAAAGTATTGCTGCAGACTGCTTAGAGGTGCCCTGCAGGGGGTCTGCTGCTGGTGCCCGGGTAGAAGACAGGCTCGGTGCCGATGTTCTTCTCTGTGCCGAGGCTGAGCGCGCTGTCGGCACCACGGCTGTTTTAGCTGCTGAGGCTGAGCGCGCTGTCGGCACCGCGGCCGTTTTCAGTGCTGAGGCTGAGCACGCTGTCGGCACCGGGGCCATTTTTGCTGCTGAGGCTGAGCGCACTGTTGGCACCGCGGTCATTGTCGGTGCCGAGGAGGAGCGCGGTGACGGCGATGTGGCCGTTTGCGGTGCCGAG